>NW_020697796.1:0-9237 GCF_002925995.2 Terrapene triunguis | reverse complement strand
AACTAACTGGTCTGTAGTTTCCTGGGTTGTTTTTATTTCCCTTTTTATAGATGGGCACTATATTTGCCCTTTTCCAGTCTTCTGGAATCTCTCCCGTCTCCTATGATTTTCCAAAGATAATAGCTAGAGGCTCAGATACCTCCTCTATTAGCTCCTTGAGTATTCTAGGATGCATTTCATCAGGCCCTGGTGACTTGCAGGCAATTTTTAACTTGTTCTTTTTTTATTTTATCTGCTAAACCTACCCCCTTCCCATTAGCATTTACTATGTTAGGCGTTCCTTCAGACTTCTCGGTGAAGACCGAAACAAAGTCGTCATTAAGCATCTCTGCCATTTCCAAGTTTCCTGTTACTGTTTCTCCCTCTTCACTGAGCAGTG
Source organism: Terrapene triunguis (assembly GCF_002925995.2). Taxonomy (NCBI): domain Eukaryota; kingdom Metazoa; phylum Chordata; order Testudines; family Emydidae; genus Terrapene; species Terrapene triunguis. The sequence continues at coordinate 8,858 of NW_020697796.1, read as the reverse complement.
GGCCTACCCTGTCTTTGGTCTTCCTCTTGCTTCTAACGTATTGATAAAAAGTCTTCTTGTTTCCCTTTATTCCTGTAGCTAGTTTGAGCTCATTTTGTGCCTTTGCTTTTCTAATCTTGCCCCTGCGTTCCTGTGTTGTTTGCCTATATTCATCCTTTGTAATCTGTCCTAGTTTCCATTTTTTATATGACTCCTTTTTATTTTTTAGATCATGCAAGATCTCGTGGTTAAGCCAAGGTGGTCTTTTGCCACATTTTCTGTCTTTCCTAACCAGCGGAATAGCTTGCTTTTGGGCCCTTAACTGCCAACTCTCCTCAGTTTTCCCCCCTCAGTCTTGATTCCCATGGGACCTTACCTATCAGCTCTCTGAGCTTACCAAAATCCGCCTTCCTGAAATCCATTGTCTCTATTTTGCTGTTCTCCCTTCTACCCTTCCTTAGAATTGCAAACTCTATGATTTCATGATCACTTTCACCCAAGCTGCCTTCTACTTTCAAATTCTCAACGAGTTCCTCCCTATTTGTTAAAATCAAGTCTAGAACAGCTTCCCCCCAGTAGCTTTTTCAACCTTCTGAAATAAAAATTTGTCTGCAATGCAGTCCAAGAACTTGTTGGATAGTCTGTGCCCCACTGTGTTATTTTCCCAACATATATTTGGATAGTTGAAGTCCCCCATCACCACCAAATCTTGGGCTTTGGATGATTTTGTTAGTTGTTTAAAAAAAGCCTCATCCACCTCTTCCACCTGGTTAGGTGGCCTGTAGGAGACTCCTAGCATGACATCACCATTGTTTTTTACCCCTTTTAGCCTAACCCAGAGACTCTCAACACTTAGTAACCTTGGCCCTTCTATACAGTAGCCTTTTGTTCAAAACAGGGAAATGTATCCATATTACATGACAATATCCTTTCTTTATTTGAAGGAATGAGAATACGGTCTTTACTTGTTAGACATTTATTCAGTTTAATATCACAAATAAGTTAAATCTACAGCACTGGCTCTGGAGCCTCTCTCTAAACTGACAGGCCCTTTGGCATTCTATGGGACTGTTCGGTCTGGCCTTACTCATATGCTCAGAGCTGGCTGATGATCCCTTCTTTCGAAACTACAGACCTTACCTAGAGAAATTCTAAATACCTTACCTTAAAAATTAGCTCAGCATATAGGTAGAAGGAATACAAGAGAACAAAATTGATACTGCACTATACAACTTCTAAACTATTGATATCAAGAATAAATGTAAAGAATTTGAAAACTTACACATTTAAATAATTGACTCCTGCTGTATAGGCTACATGTTACCAGAAATACCACAAGAAATTTTTCATAATTTGTCTTAACTAAGAACAAAATTTTGACTGCTGTCCTCTGTGTGTAAGGGCTACCGTTTTTTTTTTTTTTTTTTTAAAGTTTAGAAGGTCGTATTTAGAAGGTAGTATTTCTTGGACCAGCTTCCTACTCCTCCCCCTCCCCTCAGTTCACCTAATTATTTGTTTTCTGAGACCCCAGGGAGAGGTAAGTTATCTAAAGATCTATTCTCCTCAACTTTCCAGATCTTGGAAACACGTATTGAAATGGCTGATCTAGTAATTTTGCCCAAGGTACTACTTCAGTGGCAGATGCCATCTGGCCCAAGAGAACAGTTTTCATTCAAAGCAGCAAAACATGACTAAAAACACAATCCAAATTTAGTACTGAAAATCGAATGCAAGGAAGGAATATGTTATGATGGTATTAGATGGCTCTTTTGTAACAAATAAAGATGTGATTCAAATATTTTACACATTCTGACACCAGGCACTATTAGATGTAAAAAAACATTGAGATATGGATGTATATACATTCCATTCTGTCTCGATTTAGCTGCTGCAGCCTCCATTATGGCCATAAATACAGTAATGGCTGACAAGGAATTCAATGCAAGGGAGAGAGATTCTCCCTAACTCCAAATATGAAGAAATGCTCATGACACTACCTGGGGGACTAGGAATCAAGGCTCTTTAAGCATCAGGTATTGCTGTTGATACTGTAGTACCTGCTGCTTCCGCTTAGTACTTTTACATTTATCAAGGCAGTAAACGGAGCATCCCATCCAGAACTGGGACTGGACATATACTTGTTCCTTCAAGACGAGTATTATGCACATGTATCAGCACACCAGAAGAGAGGTGTTTGGCCCTCTAACCATTAAAATTGATGTCACTTAATAAATAAGCATGAATAGAATGTTCAGAGCTATAGAAACATAAAGCATTCCCTGTCCCCAGCATCTTGTGAACTAGTACAGGCAAATACAAAGCAGGTCGGAGAATATCAAGTGCCTATGTGAAGCGACGATAGTATCGCACAAAAGTCAGTGGTGAACGTCTTCACGGAAGAATAGGATTTTGCTTGCATGCCATTTACTGTTCCTTTCTTACAGATACATATTTTTCTTTCATTTACTCTAACTCCATCTTGGCAAACTGGAGCACTGGGGAAGTTCCAGAAGACTGGAAGAAAGCTAAGGTTGTGCCAATTTATAAAAGGGGAAAAGGGATGACCTGGGTATATATGTCAGTCTCACATCGATCCCGGGCAAGATAATGGAACGGCTGATACAGGACTCGGCTAGCCCTAGGCTATTTAACATCTTTATCAATGACCTGGAAGAAAACATAAAATCACCACAGAAATTGGGGGAGAGATGAATAATGAAGAGGACAGGTCTCTGATTCAGAGCAATCTCGATTGCTTGGTGAACAGGGCACAAGCAAACAATAAGCGTTTTAATGTGAATATTGTAAATGTACACATCTGGGAACAAAGAATGCAGGCCATACTTACATGATAGGGGACTGTATCCTGGGAAGCAGTGACTCTGAAAATGATTTGGAGGTGATGGTGGCTAATCAGCTGAACAAGAGCTCCCAATATGATACTGTGGCCAAAACAGCTAATGCAACCCTGGAATGTTTAACCAGGTGCATCTCAAATAAAAGTAGAGAGATTGTTTTACCTCTGTATCAGGCACTGGTGTGACCACTGCTGGAATACTGGGTCCAGTTCTGGTACCCACAATTCAAGAAGGATATTGATAAATTGGAGAGGGTTCAGAGAAGAGCCATGAGACTGGTTAAAGGATTAGAAAACCTGCCTTAGAGAAGGGAGTCTCAAACTTCATTGCACCATGACCCCCTTTTGACAACAAAAATTACTACACGACCCCAGCAGGGGGGACCAAAGCTTGAGCCCTGTGGCCCCGTCGGGGAGGACCAAAGCCAAAGCCTGAGCCCCGTTACCCTGGGTGAGGGAGGGGCACAAAGCCCAAAGGCTTCAGCCCTAGGAGGAGGGCCAGTAACCTGACCCCCGCCACCCAGAGCTGAAGCCGTTGGGCTTTGGTCCCGGGCCCCAGCATGTCTAATACCAGCCCTGGCGACCCCATTAAAATGGGGTCACAACCCACAGTTTGAGAACCCCTGCCTTAGAGCAATAGACTTAAAGAGCTCAATCTACTTAGTTTAACAAAGAAAAGGTTAAGCGATTACTTGATCACAGTCTGTAAGTATCTCATAGGTAAAGCTACGTTTTAGTCACGGGTATTTTTAGTAGAAGTCATGAACAGGTTACTGGCAGTAAACAAAAATTCACAGCCGGTGATCTGTCCATGACTTGTACTATATACCCCGACTAAATCTTGGGTGCTTTGGGGGAGGGGTGCGCCCCAGGGGTGCTGCAGGTGCTCCGGGGGGGGGGGTGTTGCCCGAAACCCACAGCCAATGGGAGCTGCTAGGGTGGCGCCTGCGGGTGGAGGCAGCGCACAGAGCCACCTGGCTGCGCCTCCGCCTAGGAGCTGAGGGAGGGACATATGTCGCCACTTCCAGGGAGCCCCCCAACGTAAGCGCCGCCTGAAGCCCTTACGCCCCCTGCACCCCAACCCCCTGCTCCAGCCCTGAGCCCCTTCCCACACCCAAACTGCTAGTGGGGGGGAGGGGAGGGTGGCCCAAGACTTCCCCAGCAGAGACCGGTGCGGCTGACCCAGGGCCTGCTCAATCTGCTTATACGGACCCTGGGCCAGCCACTGCAGAAGTTACGAAGGTCCCGGAATCTGTGACCTCCGGGACAAACTCATGGGGAACAAATATTTAATAATGAGCTCTTCAATCTAGCAGAGAAAGAGGTATAACATGATCCAGTGGCTGGAAAATGAAGCTAGCCAAATTCAGACTGGAAATAATGTGTACATTTTTAACAGTGAGAGTAATTAATTATTGGAACAATGAACCAACTGTCATGGTGGATTCTCCATCACTGACAATTTTTAACTCAAGATTGGGTGTTCTTCTAAAAGATCTGCTCTAGGAATTATTTTGGGGACTTTTCTGGGCAGTGTTATACAGGAGGTCAGACTAGATGATCACAATGGTCCCTTCTGGCCATGGAATCTATCAATCTATGAGATTTTCCTTTTCTCCCCATGAGAGAGTTGTTACATCTGGGTGTATATAGGATTCCCCACTTTTCTTGGGCACATTAACTTTCAATGGTATCCTTCATACCAAAAATATATATACATTTACTCGAGTTAGAGGGAGATTTTCAGAAGTGCCTATGGGAGTTAGGAGCATAAGTCCCATTTGGTAAACCCAGAATCACATACAATATTTATATTGTTCAGGTCTTGTAGAAAAATATTTCAAGTAATTTAAATGAAATAAGTTCCAAAATTAAATAACTGCAAAAAAGTGTGCATCATATATTGTATTTGAGAAACTGTTTGTTATCAAAGATTAAAGCCAGTATCATAATGCACAGGCAAAAGGGCGCAGGCAACATGCCTATTGTTAGAACAGTTTTAATATTAATATTTCCTGGCTTTTAGGCATTGAAATCTGAAGTCATAACATTACACTGAGATACATTTTCAATTTAATATGTAAACAATCCTATTTCAAATCATCTTGAAAGTTTTCAAAGATAAGTTCATACAAAACTATTAGTCCTTTTCCCTTACACTTTCTTACCATTCAGTAAGATTACAATGTATACTGCTGAAGTCAATCTGTGAACAAAGCAACAACTTGGATGCCAAATGACTTCCTTATATAGGGTAATAGGAAGAGAAAGGTGATTACAATGCCTCTGTTGTAGTCTTGATCTTTCTATGGTAAACTACAAATCGATTATGCACCAAATCTTAGATGAATAATTGGAAAAGAAACAGAGAACGTTAGAGAAATGTGACTGTTTCCTTGTAACATTTGTTCTGTGCTCTAATGGACTTTTAAAATCACCTTTTTGTAAATTAGTGTCCTTTTGAAGCTGTCAATATCACCCTGTTACTAGTGTTAAAACAGAGCCTTGGAAAGGAAGGTTAGTGGTGTGGTTAAACCAGGGGTTCTCAAACCTTTGTACTGGTGACCCCTGTCACAGAGCAAGCCTGAGTGCGACCCCCCCCTTAACAATTAAAAACACTTTTTAATGTATTTAACACCATTATAAATGCTGGAAGCAAAGCGGGGTTTGGGGTGGAGGCTGACCGCTCGTGACCCCCCACATAATAACCTCACGACCCCTGAGGGGTCCCAACCCCCAGTTTGAGAACCCTTGGGTTAAAGCATAATATTGGAAGTAGAACTATGATCTACACAGGGCTTTTGAGGTCTTTGGTAAGTCACTATTTACTCAGTGGGGATACATTCCTTACTGTTTGTAAGTTGCCTTGAGATCCTCATATGGAAGGTGTCAGAGAAGGACATATGTACCAAAACAATACTCCACAGCATGCTACTAGCCAAGTGCTCTGGGGACTATTATAAAAATTTACTCACTGGAAGCCCAGTCTGAGCAGACATCAGCTAATTGTGCTCAGCAGGGCAGTGTTTTCCCTCAAATATTGGTGATTATTTTCTTGGGTGAGAGAGTGCATGTGCTTGTGTTTAGACTTTCCCCCCCATGTTGTGATATCTTTTATCATACAGTATGGCAGGACAGATGTTTACCAAGTATCAGTGCTCTAGCCACTGTTTTCTAAACTGCGCCTGTGTTCTGTTTGGAGATACATTTTTCTTGCTTACTTTCTTGTCTTTAAAAGCACTGCATCATTCTATTTGCTGTTTATGGCTCAAACAGTGCAACTGTAAGAAAAAGGTAGGGTAGGATTATTTATATAAAATTCAACCATAGTGAATAAATGATAGATTGGCTGCAGAAGAAATTCAGGAGTTCTTGCACTTCAGGGCAGGTTGGAATAGCACTGCAGTTGACATAGGAATTGGCTATGCATTGGCAGCATCATTTCCCCACCAATTATCGTGCCTTGGCACAGTCTTGTGCTATCTAAACATTCAGACAGCACTCACTGTAGTATCTGAGCACTTGTGAGGGTCAATCTATACATTTATCATGCCTGCATCACTGTGGAATCAACAGTAATGAAGACAAGGATTGTTAGTGTACGAGTAAGGACCAAGATGCCCTCTTCAGCAGGTGCCTCTTGCTAGGAGAGCAATCCAGTGCAACATGCATGGGCATGAGTAGGAATAAAAAAGCAAGGACACGTGGACACAACTTTCCAGCAGTTTTAATGTTTGATTTATATTGAATTAGGTTGAGTTACTCTCAGGAATGCTTTGGGAGCCCTAGTATACAGCACAGCATTGCAAAATGGCATAAAGAATATGGATGGAAGTGAAACCCATGTCCTACACTCTCTATTTATGATGTAGCTTTGACCACCTCTGCATCACTCTGCCTTCAAATGCATCTCCACTGGGACTACATTCAAAATTCTTGAGCAGCTCCCCTCAGCTTCCTTTCAAAAAACAACTGCCGCCATCATAGGGCGACCAGACAGCAAGTGTGAAAAATGGGGACAGAGGGTGGGGAGTAATAGGCACCTATGTAAGAAAAAGCCCCAAATATCTGGACTGTCCCTATAAAATCAGGACATCTGGTCACCCTATGCCATCACCACCACTAGACAGAGAAAAATCTCCTCCTTTCCCCTCAAATGTAAAATCCCCTTTAAAAATGCACTGCCTTGAGGATTGATGGACAACATTTAATCCTGGACCAGTGACAGGTGTAAGCACCAATATCTGAAACCATCACGCCTAGAAGCAGAGGATATGGATGACCTGCTGAGGTCTCTTCCAACCCTAATCTTCTATGATTCTATGATATGTGCTACTGGAAAGCAGAGGTTCCCCAGCAGCACACAACACTTATGTGTAGCCCTGGCAGATCCAGAGATATGAGTCCTAAGGAATCATGGTATTATGAACAGAGAATCTCTCTCTCTCTCCTCTGAGGACTCTAAAAATGGACACACAGTAAATAAAGGAGTCTGGCTTTACAGTGGGAGGTATATGAAAGTCGCTGATAAAAAAAATTGTAAAATGTGATATCCTATACAGAGAATACACCATGGAGTAGTCTGGAATGAATGTTTTATGAGCACTTTTTGGGGATCATCTGAAAAACCAGTGTAAGTAATATGCATATTAAAAAAGTTACGTCAATAACATCTTTATACCACACCATCATATATTATCTATCTATTCACTGTATGTATTTAGGTGCTCAGATACCACCATGATGAACAAAAGAAAAAGAAACAAGAGAGTTTGGTCTTACCTACACTGGCCAAAAGAACAAGGCAGCATCTTGCTTGCCAAAATCATGTTTACATAAGGATCTCGCTAGCTAATATTATTAGAACTGTAGCAGAAAAATATTCGATGAGGTCCTTAAATAAAGACTGGAATCATGGTATTTTCCTAAGAAAAGGTATATAAGTTAAAATACAAGTGTTTCATTTGTACCTGCCACTCACTATTATGCAATCAGTGCATGACATCATTTTATTGTATTTTGAATACACAGTGGCACGTATTCCTTAATTACACTTTAAACCAAGGATAAAGATCAGCTATACATAATTAGCAATGGAAAGCAATAGTCACTGTATGATTTGTAAACAATTCCCATAACTTAGTCAATTACTAATAGACCTTTAGACTTAAATATCTCATAGCCCCTTTCACACAGGGAAAGCATCATTAAAACAGATTAAAACTGCTATTTTAGTCAAACTGCTTATTTAATGGATGAGAAAAATATGGACCTGTAATTCCCCTTTTCAAAACAAATGATGAAATCAACTGTTGCCCTCAGAGTCTTAATCTAGCAAAAAGAACATTCTTCCTAATCAGTTTCCAAAATCGAGTCTCCCCTCTGTTAAAACAATGTATTTGCATAATCACAGAACTATTTCAAAGGAACATTGTTATGGTGGATAACCACAGAAGTTGCGTGTGTTCAGAAACACTGAATTAGACTAATTTTTAATGAGAAAAAAATATATAAGTGGAATCCAGATTTACAATTAACATCTGATTTATCTTTCTCCAAGATGGCATTTAAGCTATATGCAGGTATGAGAGCACTTTCCCTGGAGCACCATGTCTCACTTCAGTATCAGTGCACAAGGACTTGAAACAGGCGACTGTTCCTAGACGATCAGTTTCTAACAGCATCATAAAAGCAGCACAGAGTAATCCTGACAGATGGCCTCACTCACCCTTCATGTAAAAGACTTCACTCTGGCAACACCTTCCCCACAAATTAATCTTTCAGGAGCTGGTAGATAATTATCCACTTCAATCTTTCCACCAACAAATAATACATATATTTAAAATAATTAAGTCTGGAACAAATTTCCTGGAGAATACAAACTTCCCTACAAACCATTAGTTCAACTGATTTCTGTCTTTGGAACTACAACCATCTTTGGGGTTTCGGCTAGCCAGATTTTTGATCCATTTGTTCAATTTATGGAGCCTCATTTTCAGAAGTTCTGAGCATCCACAACTCC
>NW_020697795.1:0-2708 GCF_002925995.2 Terrapene triunguis | reverse complement strand
AATTGTCCCCATACCACTCCAGACAGTCTTCTGCTCCAAGGCCAGGTCCTGTGCCACTTTCCCAGCAGTTGGTTGGGGAACTCGGGCCTGCCCACTACTCTGGGTTCCAGCCCAGGAACCCTATGGCCTGCAACTATAGCCTGCTTGCTCCCACACCCAGCATATATTTCCTTCCTACTCTCCTTCTCTGTCTTTTGGAGACAGCCTCTGGGTTCACCAGCTCAAACTCCCTCCTCCCGGGTCATCTGAGGGAAGGGATCAGAAGGAGACCCGGTCGACCAGAAGGCATTGATGCATTCTCCTAAGGATGGGGGTTCCATGACCACCACTCCCAAGAGGAGGAGAAGGGTGGTGATAGTTGGGGACTCCCTCCTAAGGGGCACAGAGTCATCCATCTGCCATCCGGACCGGGAATCCTGAGAAGTGTGCTGCTTGCCTGGAGCTAGAATTCAGGATATGACTGAGAGTCGGCCGAGACTCATCAAGCCCTTGGACCGCTACCCCTTCCTACTTATCCACATGGGCACTAACGATACTGCCAAGAATGACCTTGAGCGGATCACTGCAGACTATGTGGGTTTGGGAAGAAGAATAAAAGAGTTTGGAGTGCAAGTGATGTTCTATTCCCTCCTCCCTGTTGAAGGAAAAGGCCCGGGTAGGGACCATCGACTCATGGAAGTAAATGCATGAGTACGCAGATGGTGTCGGCAAGAGGGTTTTGGCTTCTTCAACAACGAGCTGATGTTCCAGAAAAGAGGATTACTGTGCTGGAGTGGGCTCCATCTATCAAGTACTGGGAAGAGCATCTTTGGACATTGTCTGGCTAACCTGATAAGGAGAGCTTTAAACTAGGTCCTATGGGGGATGGTGACAAAAATCCGGCCAATGTGCATCTAGGCTCAAGTAATGATGACAAACAGAAGGGGCTAATTTCTGGAGAAGAGACTAGAAATCACAACTGCATTAAAAAGGCAAGAGGAAAAGCAACAGAGCAGTCTGCAAAATCCCCAAGGTCCCGGACAATCTGAGCTAGGGACATTCTTTCTCCACCCCAAATCAAGTGAACAATAGTGCTTGGAGCATGTGAGCCAGACGCACCAGCCAGGCATCTAGAAAAAATGGTTCTCTGGGCCACCTCAGAGCACTGGCCCACCCCATCCAGTGCCCCAACTCCAGCTGAGGCCAATATCTGATGCTTCAAATGAAGGGGAGGGGAGAAATAGAATCCATCAGACCAACTGTGCATTGGGGAAAAAAGTCATACCTGACACCTGCAGGCAACCAGCTGAAGCCCTTTGATTAGATTTGTGAAGGTTGTTTGTTGCTTTGAAATCTATTTTTAAATGTTTGTTCCAATTGCTAAAAAAATATACTTTGTTTTAAGGTGGGCGTTGGTCAATGTCACTGGTCACTGGTGCCTGAAGCCCAGTTGGAGCAGCAGGGTGATAAGCAGTTGGTATGTGGGATATATGCGGGATAGAGTACCTAGGTCCTGGTCTGAGAGTGGAAGGAGTGTGAGATTCTTCCGAGACTGATGAGGGCAAGAGGCTCAACACCTGAGGTGGGTGCTTTCAGAGAGACCAGAGAGTAGGCAGAGGTGTCTCTAGCCCATAACCAGCTCTACCCTTGGCACGGCCATATGACAGTGTCACCTATCAGAAAACTACTGCAGGTCCTAACAACAAGGATCCCGGGGAACAATTTCAAGTCATGAAAGATGAGATGTGGCCCAATACCCTCTAATTTCAAAGGGAGGAGACTGGGCGCCTGAGCGATTGCTCTAGGCACTGTTCAGCTAGGAGATGTCTGGAAAGAAAAGGCCCTTCTCATGATGTGGGCTTAGGAGGTGGAAGGTTTGGTGCCCCAAATTTCTCTCCTCAGTACTGCTTATAACAGGACAATGCACAGCGTGAAGCACTCTGAGAGAAGTGAATGGGACCAAATTCATCCAGTGGGTCTGCAGCAGACCCAAGAATTAAACCTAGAACTCACGACGCACATGGTCTGGCCAGCATGTCTTCTGCAAATCCAAGTGATTGTAATGAACACAGGGACTTTCACTATGGCATTTGGGGCATCTGAGCCAAGCAAATGTACCCCTGGGAAGGAGCTGAGTCCTTAATAATATGAACATAGGGAAAAGGGGGCCTAGCATAAACTTTCAACCCTATCATCTACAGTCTGAGGAACAAAGAGGTGAAGGGGGCTGTCATAACTATAAAGGGAAGGGTAACAGCTCTCCTGTGTACAGTACTAAAATCCCTCCTGGCCAGAGACTCCAAAATCCTTTTACCTGTAAAGGGTTAAGAAGCTCGGGTAACCTGGCTGACACCTGACCCAAAGGACCAATAAGGGGACAAGATACTTTCAAATCTTGGGGGGGGGGAAGGCTTTTGTGTGTGCTCTTTGTTTTAAGGGGTTGTTCGCTCTTGGGACTGAGAGGGACCAGACATCAATCCAGGTTCTCCCCATCTTTCTAAACAAGTCTCTCATATTTCAAACTTGTAAGTAAAAAAGCCAGGCAAGGCGTCTTAGTTTTACTTTGTTTTCTCAACTTGTAAATGTACCTTTTACCAGAGTGTTTATCTTTGTTTGCTGTACTTTGAACCTAAGACAGAGGGGGGTCCTCTGAGCTCTTTAAGTTTGATTACCCTGTAAAGTTATTTTCCATACTGATTTTACAGAGATGATTTTTACCTTTTTCTTTA
>NW_020697794.1:2216-3097 GCF_002925995.2 Terrapene triunguis | reverse complement strand
ATGAAAATATTTGGTGAATAGGTGTCAAATTTGCAAATAGCACAGGGTCAAGCAATACTGCTTAGTCTTCCCCCCCCCCCCACTCTCATCTCCTACTTTTCCCCCACCATCTCATGCAGTCTATTTACTCCATTCACATTATGGCTAGCATTGTCAATGGAGCATATGGGAGATGAAATGGTTTGCTGTTTGGGGGTCCAGCTCCTAGGGCGCTTTTAAAATCCAAGCCTGTCACTGAGATTGGATACCTAAATCCATTAGGCTCCTTTGGCAATCTAAGCTTCAGTACTCTCATTCTTATGCATGGTAAATTGCTGCTTAAGGACTGACCCAGCTCAGTGTTACAGATAGCTTGTTTCAGAGAGTGATCTGCAGGGATCTTCTCCCAGGGGAACAAGACAGCATTTAAACAACTCTCAAAAATCAGTTCTTAGTCTTGGAGTCAGATGAGGAAAGGCTCTTTACTCCAAACAGTTAAATCTGACAAGGTAGGGTAAGGTTATCCCTGGGAGTGGAGCAAAGAAGAGTTGATATCCTGACATGATGTATTGCAGAGGCAGAAAGTCTGTTTATCTACCTACTTACTGATTTGTCTGTCTAGTCTCTCTAAGACAACCGAAAGAGAAAACCACAGGTCAGAATGATCTAACCATTTTTATGATCCACATTTAAAAGGCAGGTGAGTTGATTCATATTTTTATTCCTTTTTAATCTTATTTTATCCTTTCCTTTACAAATGATCAGATTCTTCCCCCCTTATCTAGGGGTGGGTCTCTCAACAGGGTCACATTGACTTCTGCCTGGATGCAGCAGTCTGCTCACACAGAGGCAAGGTAGGTGAGGTAATATCTTTTATTGGACCAAATTCAGTTGGTGAGAGA
>NW_020697794.1:0-2206 GCF_002925995.2 Terrapene triunguis | reverse complement strand
AACACTGGCTCTAGTACTATTTACCTGTCTCCACTCAGAAAGTTTCCTTTGCACAGAATCTGCCTATGTTGACAGCTAGGTTCTAGTACAAGTTTAATCTCTTTGCTTAGATATTTGTCTCATGGGCTGATAATGGAGGAAAGGTTTGGTTTCTCTATAGGATCATATGGGGACAAACATAGATTGGACATTGGAGACAACATTGGCTTCATTCCCATTTCTATTAAAAATTGATGTCAAAATAAGGTGACCAGATAGCAAGTGTGAACAATCAGGACAGGGGGTGGGGGATAATAGGAGCCTATATAAGAAAAAGTTCAAAAAATCGGGACTGTCCCTATAAAATCGGGACATCTGGTCACCCTATGTCAAAATAGCCACTCACTTTCATGAGGGCAGGATAGACTCTTGTATATATGTGGAGCCTGACTTTCAGATGTGCAGAACAATGAGCTAAAGTCCCATTGAGTCAGATTTTCAAAGGAGTTTAAATGACTTAGGAACAGAAGTCTCACTAATTTTCTATTGGGCTCTTTTCGAAAGTATGTCTCTGTGACTAGAGAATGTTTTCCAGGCACACTCATTTCTTCTTCTTGAAAAATCCTAGCAATTTCAGTCATTTCTCCTCATCAGACACTTGAAGCAGGGGTCTCCCATATCCGAGATGAGCACCATAACTACTGGGATGAAAGTTATGGTGGAGCTCCTCTTCCTAATTCCCTATCCTTGTTGGACAAAAACAAATGTGTATATAACTGGCCATGAACAAATTCAGGCTGGAAATTAGAAGAAGGTTTCTCACCAACAGAGGGGTGAGATTCTGGAACAACCTTCCAACAAGAACTGTAGGGACACAGAACTTAATTTGTTTTAAGAGAGAGCTGGATAATTTATGAGTGCAACTATATGATTGCATTTCTTGAGATGTTGGAGGGCACGGCTTAGCAGCCCTGGGCCTCACTTCTGGTTTATGTCTTAGCTTCCTAAAGCTCATGCTTCAGGGTTTCAGGTCAGGAAGGGGATCCCCCTCTGGGAATGTATTCTCAGAGGGTTTTTGTTTTTGGGGGGTTTTTTGGTCTCCTTCCTCTGAAGCATCAGGGATGGCCACAGCTGGAGATGGGATCTTGGATGGGGTTGGCCAGGCCTCTGAGGTGGCACCAAGCATTCTCTCGCTCAGAGGTTTGCCAAAGTCATTCTTGCTCACATAATCAGGGACTAACTGATCCTCGACTCTCTCCCAGCATATTTCACTTCACTTATAACTTTTTATTTTTTTACTCTTTCTATTTTATTTACTTTCAAATGTTATTTTTTAATTTTAATTTTTTTAAATTTTCCATTTTTGAAAATATTTGTTTTTATATATATATAATAATATATATATTATTGCATTTTATATTTTAATTTTATGTTCTATAGTTTTATTTTTACTTTATAGTGTTTATTTTAATTTTACTTTTTTATATTTTATTTCTATTTCTGTTATAATTGTATAGTGTTTTGTTTCTTTTTAATTTATTTTATAATTTTGATGTATTTGAAAATTTTCTGATGGAAATGTTGGTTCATCAAAATCAAAACTTTCTACTGGGATGTGACATTTTCAGTGACATTTAGTTTTGAAATCGGCATCCAACTGAGTGCTCTAGCCAAGGTGTGGGCTTCAACTAGAATCCCAGTTTATGTATTGCAGTATTATCTCTTATCCAGATTATCCCCAGTAGTAGCTTTTAATTATCCTCAGTGAGTGCTTGTCCACATAAAGAGACTAGGAATTTCCTCTATAAAAGACTCTCTGGCTGATGATTGCAATGATGATGGGGAGGTGAGATGCTTCCAGTAGCCTGATTTCCACTAAAATCAGGCCCACAGAATCCCCTATGTGGTGCTCTAGGCAGAGGAAAACTCTTTGAGATGCCCTCACCCAAACCCCCAACTTCAGGTCTCTAAACCCCTCACACTATAGACCGTAATCCAGAGGTCACTGCCTCAACTCTGTATTCAGAGCTTATGTAATCAATACTGAGACGATTGCCAAGGGATATTGTTGATTCAAACTGCTTAGTGACATTCTGAAAATTGAACAGAGGAATTCAAAAGTTAATATGCAATGATCACAAAGCAGCATAAAAACTTATCTACATGGTACAGCACAATGAAATCAAATGATGACCACCTAAAAAGGCTTAGGAGGTGAGGGTTTGGA
>NW_020697793.1:0-19375 GCF_002925995.2 Terrapene triunguis | reverse complement strand
TGGAGCTGGCATGTCTCTGACTGCCTTGATCTTGTTGGGATCTTCTTTAGTCCCTCTGCTGACAGCAGATGTCTAATGTGTCACCTTATGTTCTTTGAGTTCCTTTTTTTTTTTTTTCTGGATTGAGTTTTATGTTCTTGTCCCTGCACTGCTGTAGGAAAAACTCAGTTTTCTGTCATCCTCATTGTAGTTGAAGGGAGCAATGATAAAGAAGCTGAACAAGACCATATCTGCAATTATTTTCACCGCAGGCGGTCTGTGACGTTGCACCCCATAATGCTTTATAGAAATATGCTTGAGTGTAAATATGACATAACTGGAATATCTTTTATGCTAGATATGCCATGTAACACATCTTTGCACAGCTTATGGTCTACCGAATATATTCATCCTATTTGTATGCATGTATCATTTTTATATCTGAAGTTATGAGTGTTGGCTCTATGATTGTATTTAAAGTGTTTGCTGTAGGAAGCACATACGGCAGATTTGGTCAACCTAGTGTGAAGGAGTTATTCAAGTAATTGGGAGTACTTAACTAACAGTGGACTTTGGGAGATGCCAATCCAAATCTGAGCTTTCCTGGGAACGTTCAAACTAGCATGTAACAATGGTGTCGGCCTGCAAAAAGCTCATCCATAGACCTGTGACTTGCCCAGGTGGCTACAGACTCCATATTGTTGCTGTGACTTTGCACAGGAGAACAAAGTGGTTTCTGCTCACAAGAAAGAATATAAGGCCCTGGAAACCCCTCCATTTTGTCTTCAGCTGGCTCAGAACATAGCCTCTCCACCCCAAAGAGATGCCTGAAAGAAACTGGAACAAAGGACAGTAACTACTGGGGTGTGAGTGATTGCTGGACCCAGACTAGGAAGGAGTCTAGTCTGTGAAAGAAGCTTATTGGAATATCTCTGAGAGTGAGATTTACCTGCATTTAGTTTCCTACTGTATTAGGCTTAGACTTTTGTGGTTTTTGTTTTTGTTTTTGCTTGGTAATTTACTTTGTCTGTTATTACTTGGAACCACTTAAATCCTACTTTTTATATTTAATAAAATCACTTTTTATTTATTAATTAACCCAGAGCAAGTAAATAATACTTGGGGTAGCAAACAGCTGTGCATATCTCTCTATCAATGTTATAGAGGGCAAACAATTTGAGTTTACCCTGTATAAGCTTTATATAGAGTAAAACAGATTTATTTGGGGTTTGGACCTCATTGGGAACTGGATATCTGGGTGCTGGAGACAGGAGCACTTCTTAAGCTGTTTTCAGATAAGCCTGAAGCTTTTGGGGGACATGGTTCAGACCTGGATCTGTGTTTGCAGCAGGTTAGCATGTCTGACTCAACAAGACAGGGTACTGAAGTCCCAAGCTGCTAGGGAAAATGGGCTCAGAGGTGGGCTCAGCACATCAGGTGGCAGTCCCAAGGGGGTCTCTGACCGAACCCATCACACAGTCCTTCTACCACTTGAGTGAATCTTCTCTGGATCACCTCCAATGCTAAGGTTATGATCATTGCCACGTGCAGCCATCTGTAGCAATCAAATGTTGATTCAGCATGCTAGCCTCTCATCCAGGCTTGCGTGCCAAAGCCCGTTCCTCACATCACAGACCATAAAGTCTTGGGATTTGGAAAGACCTCACAAGACACCACTATCTGCTGCCCACAATTGATGGCACCTTTTCAATGCCTGGTTCAGTGGCTTTGGGTCTTTGCAGATATGTAATTTGCCTGATTGCTTCTTTACCACCACCATGCTGCTTATGCAAGTTGTACTGGCCGCTACAGGTGCTCTGATACCTCTGCTCTGCAAACTTTCGAGCTGCTTGCATACTGGATTACATAGTGCCACTAGAATTTACCTTTGTGGAAAGCACATAGATTTCCCCTGAGGGGGAATCCACTTTGAGATGAAGCTTTCTTTCGAAGTGTAGGCCAAAAGCCTAATGATAAGAAATTATCTCAAGTAAATTGTACTCCATTTTGCTAGCTTTGAATTAGTAAGAAGAAATTGTTTTAAGTTTATTCTTTGCTGATTGTGTTAATGATTGTTCTTAAAAGGATAGAAGTTATGGCTGTAATTATTGCCTTATTTACTGTTTGGTGTGTGAGTGAAGAATGTATGGTAATTAACTGAGAAAAGACAGCCGGACGGACTGTCAAGATGGGAGTGGAGGAGTCGAGAGGCACCAACTTTATTATCAATCACCCGGATGGCAGATTGACGACCCTAAAGCAAAGGCATACACCCCAAAGACGAGGCAAGATAGAGCAGAGCCAGAGAGACGAGATAAGAAACGGCTGCGGATAACTCCCAATAACAATCCAAATAATGCTGATTGGAGCAACCTTGACTACCTCATGATTAACAGCTCCGGTGTGACACAGCGAGGTCCAGAGACTTGTATAGGAACTTATTACTATATAAGAAGGGTGTATTGCCATGGGACTTTGCATTCGTTCTGCATCAACATCAGAGCTTCGAATGCCTTCGACAGAGGCCCAGCTCCCCTCCCTCTTGTGCAGTTTCAGCTGGTCACTGGAACTGACTGAGTAACACTAAGGACTGGTAACTATAAAATCCAGCTGCAGAATCTTTGGGGGGGGGGGGGTGGTCTGTGAATGGAAGCATATGCTGTTTGTAATGCTTAAATTGTACTCTCATGTGGCGTATTGCCTTATCCCCTTTAAAAAAGATTCCGTGTGCTTCTTACAGGCATGATATTTTTGGTGGAGAATTGCGGTGGGGGGACAAGGAGAGACGCCGTGTTTATTGTAAGAGTGTAAGAGTCTGCATCAAAGAAACTGATCATTATAGATTTTGGTGTGTGCACCCTCGGTCGTAGCGAGCTGAGTAAAACAAGAGGAGAACTTAGTTTCTCGCTCTAACCCTGAACTCTGAAGGATATAGGAGTGTCAGCCAGTATTTTCCATGTGAGACCCAACTCTGAAGAATATAGAAGTGTGGGCAAATAGTGGTAGCAACAGTGTAAAAAATGTTTAAAAGGAAGCAATCTAAAGACAATACCTCTAAGGGGGGAGGACAAGGATCACTACCTTTTGTTCAAGAGATTGGTTTAAAATGAGTAATCTTGCTGTGTTAAATCAAACTCTGAAGGATATAGGAGTGTGGACAGTGTAGAATTTTTTGTGTGATTATTGTTGTGCTTTCACAATTTTGAGAGGAATGCTTCAGAAAAGGGACCAGGACATGTGGGGGCTAGTTGAGGAGCCCGCCCTCCTTGCTAAATTAGTAGTGGAACAAAGCCTGTGCCCATGGAAAGGGAGGGTTCAGCAGGGAAAATGGGATCAGGCCCAGACAAGCAGGCAGGCAACAGATAAAGAGATTGGAGAACTTGCTGGGATCCCTGAGGAGGCTTAGGGTACGTCTACACTTACTGGAGGGTCCGGCGGCAGGCAATCGATGTTCTGGGATCGATTTATCGCGTCTGGTTTAGACGTGATAAATCGATCCCGGATCGATCCCGGAAGTGCTCGCCGTCGACGCTGGTACTCCAGCTCAGCGAGAGGAGTACACGGCATCGACGGGGGAGCCTTCCTGCCGCGTCTGGACCCGCGGTAAGTTCGGACTAAGGTACTTCGAATTCAGCTACGTTATTAACGTAGCTGAATTTGCATACCTTAGTCCGAAGTGGAGGGTAGTGTGGACCAGGCCACAGTGGCAGGAGTAAGGGAAGCAGTGAGTACAGGCATGGGGAATTCAAATCCCTGGGACAATACTTGAAATGGTGATATCTGAGCTGATGGTGTCCTTTTGGGAGCTAAGCAAGTGATTTAAGGGGCGGGGGGAAGGTTAACTCTGCAGAGGCGGGAGGGAATTAAGGAGTTGAATATTATAAAAACGTTAGAGGCGAAGAAACAATCTGATTTAAATCATTTAACTGTGAACAATGTAATCAAATTTACTAAGGAACATAAGGGTTTTCTATTGGAATTTAACTGCCCCCAAATGTATAAAAGGGAATGCAATCTATTTATAGCTGAGTAAAATAATTAAAGCAGTGCAATGGATGTTAAAAATAAATAAATAAAAATGTAAAATTTTAAGAACCTAAACGAACACTCCTGGTTTGTAAAACCCTGTTTTGGAGGTTTAGATGAATTGGTTTTGTTTTTAAATAATGCCACTGAAAATTCATTTTAATCTTTCATTCAAAGTTGCAAAACTGACAGACACTTTTTGCCAGACACAGGTCATCAGTGTTTTTTGGCTTTGGTATTTAGCATTTAACCCCTAAGGTACCACAATGCTTTATAAAGTTTAATATGTTTTTAAATAAAGACCAAAGTCATGGATGTAATAAGGGGCAGTCAAGAGCTGCAGTAATAATAATGATAATATAAAAAGGAAAAAGACAGCGCCCTTTGGAGGAATAGGAGGGGTAAGATGCACAAAGAATCAAGGTTAGAAACACTGAGCCTTAAGGTGGCTCTAAGTAACAGGGCCGGCTCCAGGGTTTTGGCCGCCCCAAACAAAATAAATAAATAAATAAATAAAAGCCGCGATCACGATCTGTGGCGGCAATTCGGCGGGAGGTTCTTCGCTCCAAGCCGGAGTGAGGGACCGTCCGCTGAATTGCCGCTGAACAGCTGGACGTGCCGCCCCTCTCCAAAGTGGCCGCCCCAAGCACCTGCTTGGTAAGCTGGTGCTGGAGCCGGCCCTGCTAAGTAATCAGGCTGTCACTGTCACTTTTATTAAAGAACATAAACTGAGCACAAAAAAAGGCATTCTAGTAGTAATGCTTCTCCGCTATTACCTGTAAATAAACTTAAAGCTTAGCACAGCAAAAAACAATTACAAACCTGGTCTGCTGTATAAAAAGGAAAACTGAGGTACATCATCTCATAACTGCACATGGGATAATTCACCCTAAACCCTTAAAAAGTGGAAGCCATTGAAACATGGCCTACCCATAGAACAAAAGCACAGGAAAGTATGGGGGTAACTCCTCTGTTTTGCCTGCAAGCAGCAAGGAAATTGCTTTTAAAAAAGGTATTTTAAGCAATAATCAGCTGCCCCTCCACTCCCACGGGGAGGTAGAAAAATGTTTTTCTTGTCTTTCAGAATTTCAGGGGGGGAAATAGTACCAGCTGAGGAGCAACTCAGAATACCATGGATCTACTGTCACAACACAATTTTTGTTGCATTATTTGTCTTGTTGCTAGCATTGTATATTGTGGTATTTTTGTTTGTTTGTTTTTAAAGTGCATTAGGGGGGGAAAATATGAACATAAATTTTAACCACAAAATAAAATTACCAAGGAAAAGAATGGTATGTAAAAACATTGGTTACTGGAAAAAAAAAAATCCGTACTAACTGGCAAATCTTAATCAACTTCCAGCCTCCAAACTCAGCTAAATGTACCTGGGTATAATAATCTGGGGAGAGGACAGGCAAGCAGACCAGCGAAAAGGCATTGCTAGAAATACCAACCCCCACCGATATACTCTCCTTACGAGTCTTGTTGGGTGTATTCAATTTCCTGCAGCCACATATTTACAAGTTTGCTGAGATTACACTTCCTTTATGGAAACTATTAAAGGAAAAGACTCATTGGGAATGGGGGCCAGAACAGGATTCCACCCTAAGTACTTTAAAGCGAAAAGAGGCCGCAGCTCCCACTTTACTCTTTCCCGATGAGTCAAGGCCATTTGTTATCCATCTGGCTGCTAATGACATAGCACTAGCAGCTACTCTACTGCAGAATAATGAAAAAGGAAAGCTGGTGCCAGTAGCCTATGAATCAAGAAAACTACAAGGCGCAAAATTAAATTTTGATCCTTGTGAATGTGAATACCTAGCAGCTGTCTGGGCAATACAATCCTTTGAGTCGCTCACAGGCACAGTGCCCATTACTATTCAAAGTACCCACACTCGCCTTAAATATATTTTGTCAGGCAAACTGATGGGAGGTAAGGTTTCTAATACCCACATGGCCCAGTGGACCCTCATCCTACTTAACAGAGGAGTCCCTACTGAAACAGTGTCCAAACCAGACATGCTGACGCATGCTTTAATTGAAAAAGGAAATCACTCTGGAACAGAGGCTTGCTTTAGTGCCAGGAAAAACATGTTTGGTTTACTGATGGGAGTTCAATGGTAATCAAAGGGAAAAGATTAATTAAATATGCCACTATTAACCTAGAAGAGGAGGTTATTCAGGGACATTTGGCCTCTGGGTCAGCACAGCATGCTGAATTTCATGCTATATAGCAAGTTTTAAAACAGTATGGCGGCTCCCCCCCAGCCCTGTGTATATCTATGCCGATAGTGATTTTGTGTGAAAGGGATACAGTATTGGATGTATGACTGGAGAAGAAATGGGTGCAAAGTAGCTCATGGAAAGGATACAGAAGTGGTATGCAGGTATGGGACCCCCCCAAGGTTATAGATGCAGACAATAGGGGTGCATTTGTGGGGGAAGTCTTTACCATGATACTGCATGCCTTGGGAAATTAAGCAAAAGTTTCACATCCCATACCAACCCCAATCCTCAGGACAGGTGGAGAGAATAAATCGCACCATTAAGGAAGTGCTGCGGAAAATGGTGGACTGCACTGTTAAGAACTGGCCTGAAAAGCTGCCCCTAATCCTAGCTGCCATCCGTAGCAGTGACAGGCTGAGGACAAAAATCCAGTGTACCAAATCCTGTTTGGGCAGCTGATGCGGTTAATGATTAATCCTGAATGCCTCACTGAAGAACACCCTACAGCAACCACTTTCAGTGGCTTAAACAATTGCAAGAAGACAAAACTACCTTATAGTACAGGGTGAATCAAGCCATTGAACAAATGAATACAAAATTGTACAAGCAAAAAGCCACCAATTCTGATCTATGGGAAGCCAGTGACCAGGTAATGTATTTAAAGCTAGGGAAAAGCGATCATACCCTGGATTCTAAGTGGACAGGTCCCTATTCCATAGCTGACCATCTTAGCCCACTAGTGTATCGTATTGAAAAAGATGGCAAACTCAAATGGGTTCATGTGTCACAGATAGAATTGTTTTCTTAATCTGTTTGTGTTTAATTATTACAGCTATTGAACATGAATTACAAGTACACCTCTACCCTGACATAACGCAACCCAATATAACACGAATTCGGATATAACACGGTAAAGCAGCGCTCCAGGGGGGCGGGGCTGCGTGGTCCGGCAGATCAAAGCAAGTTCGATATAACGCGGTTTCACCTATAATGTGGTAAGATTTTTTGGCTCCCGAGGACAGCGTTATATCGGGGTAGAGGTGTATATACCTGCCAATAATCATGTGAATTCCTGCACCCCGATAGAAATTCCCTCACACCCTACCTGTTCCTAAGGGAGTCCTGCCAGGAACCTGCTAAGGGCAAGATGTTGTTTTGTGGGATATTTATAAGCTTTTGGGGTTCAGGGATAACATACGCATACTGGGGGTACAATGGATTAATTGGAAAGTGGAACAGGGTTCAGGAAATACCCATGCATAACAATACCCTGTATGGGCCCTTCACACAAATTAAAAGCTTGGTTTAATATAACCAATGAGGATCGTGACTGCGTGATTAAGATGGCTCTGTAGGGGTTGTCAATCATGGATTTTAATCCTTTTTGTGAACCCAGTGAACTCGATTCACACATCTTTCCACCATTCACCCCAGGACCATTAGAGGTGCGCACAATTACAGTGGGGTGAACAAAACAATTTTGGTGGGCAACATAACAGTGCTGCTGTTAAATGGTCCTCCAATCATGGAAAGATCCTACCCACATTTACTAAAAAACAACCACCTATTAAGGCATATGTGGCACCCCCATGTGGCATGATAACAACATTACACATCAGTTAATTGGACAAAAAATAATGTAACCACCACATGGCCTGAATGTGCACCATACAGCACCCCCTTATTCAACGCTTGGTATAGCTCCTTGAAACAAAAATATTCTCCCCTTTGTGGGAAGAGAGATCTAGCCAGTTCTATACTGGGAGGCATAGGAGCCAGAATAGGAATATTAAATTCAGTGGCTCTGGAAGCATTAAAATGTAAGGCCAGTGTGGTAGAAGTTTTGCACCGCACAATAGCACAAGGGCAAGAACACACGATCACTGAGATGGTACAAACAGGGGTGAATATGTTAAATCTACAGTGGCACACTTGGGACCACATCAATCATACATTTTGGGCTTACTATGCCACCATGTGAGACATAGCTGATCAAACAGCTATAGCCTTATAGTGTTGTGAGCAGCAGCTGTTAACCATTGTTTTAACAAAAAGAGAGATGGATTGGATTCGAGCCAAGGATATGTCTGCCTTAACCCCTCCCCCCCCCACCCTTTTCAGCAGACTTAGAAATAATCTTTTCCTCCCTTATGTTCCAGAATAGTATAAGCCTATAGAATACACAAACACCCTAACAGGATACATCACTATCCAGGTGATACGGGTTCGCCCTGCCAGGCACCTGAACACCCTGTGGTCTTTCCTAGCACTCCCAAACGTACAGGGAAAGCATATTTGGGCCTCATGATTGGCAGGAATGTATTTAAATGAGAAAGGAGACATTGATCACTGTGGGTGTGAAAAATGGACTACCTGACAGTGGGTATGTCCCACCTTGCCAATTTTGTTCCATGCAAAATAAAAATTTAGCAACATGTTACTGGGATGAATTGGATAAGAGCACCACCAAAGTATACTATGATGGAAAGAATTGTGTTTGTATTATTGGATTGGAAAAAATTGTGTGGCAGGAAAAGTATACTCAAAGACCACTTGTACAACAATGTATGTGCAATGTAACAATATTGCAAACCCCCACCATGACTTAATATTTTCTGGTTCATGAAAATAAGGATGTTAACCTAGTAGATGCCAATAATGCCCTAAGGTTTGATTTTTCTTTGGGGGTTAATTGGACTACCTCATACCAATGGCTAGCAGGAATAAGCAAATTAGTCAATTAACTGCAACAACCCGGACAAAAGTACTAACACAGTCTGGCTATTTTGCACCAAGGAACTGAAATTCTAAAAGTATCCACACAAGCTCAACAAATGATGGTGCACCGTTGGTATGACATTTTTAGAGGCTGGTCCCCGTCATGGACATCAGTTTTAAATATTATGATTAATTCCATAATTGTTTTCTTTGTACTCATTGGAATAATGTTTGTAATAATGTGTTTTATGTGCTGTGGATAAAGAGAATGTACCTCCAATTAAAACCACATGCCCAAATTGCTTTGCAATACATTGCCTTAAAGCAATTACACAAGATGTGACCCATTTAATATATCGCTATTAAAGGGTCAAAAGGGGAACAATGTAGGCCAAAAGCCTAATGGGAAGAAATTCTCAAGGAAATTATACTACATTTTGCTTATTTTGCTTTATACTCCATTTTGCTAGCCTTGAATTAGTAAGAAGAAATTGTTTTAAGTTTATTCTTTGCTGATTATGTTAATGATTGTTCTTAAAAGGACAGAAGTGTTATGGCTGTAATTATTGCCTTATTTACTGTTTGGTGTGTTTGGTGAAGAATGTATGGTAATTAATTGAGAAAAGACAACCGGGCCGGATGGTCAAGAAGGGAGTGGAGAAGTCGAGAGGCACCAACTTTATTATCAATCACCCGGATGGCAGATTGACGACCCTAAAGCAAAGGCATACACCTCAAAGACAAGATAGAGCGGAGCCAGAGGGACGAGATAAGAAACTGCTGCGGATAACTCCCAGTAACAACCCAAATAATGCTGATTGGAGCAACCTTGACTACCTCATGATTAACAGCTCCGGTGTGACACAGCGAGGTCCAGAGACTTGTATAGGAACTTATTACTATATAAGAAGGGTGTATTGCTATGGGACTTTGCATTCGTTCTGCATCAACATCAGAGGTTTGAACACATTCGACAGAGGCCCAGCTCCCCTCCCTCGTGTACAGTTTCAGCTGGCCACTGGAACTGACTGAGTAACACTAAGGACTGATAACTATAAAATCCAGCAGCAGAACCTTTCGGGGGGGGGTCTGTCTGTGAATGGAAGTATATGCTGATTTTAATGCTTAATAAACTCTCAATAAACACGGCGTATTGCCTTATCCTCTTTTTTAAAAGATTCCGTGTGCTTCTTGTAAGCATAACAAAAGCACCTATCACCTTTGAAAACATCCCCATTTTTTGTAAATTATTTCTTTTGTGCCTGGGAGACACCCTTTTTTTGCTTCATGCACTGCAGCTTTAAATTTCTGATGCTGCACCCAGCTCAGATTTGTGGCTTTCTATGGCTGCGTTCCCCAAAAGGGGCCTCTGGTATTTGCCCTCCACCACTACAAACTTCATTTGGTAGCATCTGTTATTTTTTGGGTTAGTTATTTATGAGGGTCACATTTTCCCATAGGCTGCATTATTCTCTCATTGCACATTATTAGATTATTTGCTTTTGGTAATGGGTGTGTCTCAATCCAATTCAGACTGAGTATCACATTGCAGGAGGCCTTGCTATCCAGCTGAAATCGTGCCGTGAGTATCCCCATTAGCATTATGGCCTGCATGAAGGTTGTATTGTCCCCTTGATGCTTCCCTGTCCCAACAGCCTGAACCTGATGTTCTCTCAGACACAAGGAAAGAGTTATGATGTCATCACTGCTGTCTGACTGAATATTTCCAAGACCTTCTGCTCTTGCCAACACTGGTAAGTTGAACCATTTTAACACATTCCTTGCAACGCTGTTCTAGTGCAGGGCACTTCTCCTTCACCCGCTCATGCTGTCTGCCACAGTAAATCCATCTCGCTATGGATGTGGAACCCTGGCCATCTGCTCTACTTTGCTGTTGTCTCACGGCGTGTACTTGCTGGGGCTGTTGTGCCTCCTAGGACTTTCATCCTTTCTCTTGAGGCTTCTGCTGCATGGCCCTTATCTAAGCATCTGTCTGATGTGAGATTGCCTTCCTGGAGTAGCTGCTCCTACAGGCTGTGATCCCAAGTGCCACAGACTATCCTGTCCCAAATGAGGGAGTCTGTCACATCTCCAGAATGGCAAGTAGCAGCCAGTGTGCATAAGACAGTAACATGGGGGTCTATCACCTCCCCATACAGATTGGTCTCTGGTGTTTTATAAAACCAAAAAACGGTCACTCCACATTTCATTCTGCTTTGGGGAGCAATTGATCCCCAGGGCTACTAGGACTGCTGTGAGGCTTGAGACAGTGGTGAGCTTTAGAGAGCTGCAGACCTTTCTGCCTTGTTCCCCAGCAAGGTAAACTCAGTGTTACTTTCCTGCTGTGAATATTCTGCACAGCCAGATCTGTGTACAGCTTGAACTCCTCCTTCCATCAGGTCTTTCACTGCGGTAGGTTTGTGTCTGTAAAATCCAGGGCTCTGGGGCTTCCCACCAAGTTCCATGGCTCACACTGCCAGCTGCTGCACTGCAGAGAACTCTCAGTTCAGATGCTGCCACCATGTTTCATTCACAAAGTGTGAAGCTGAATGCAATTTAAGTTGAACAAGTGAAACTTGATTAAACCCTGTGGCTCCCTCTGCCTGTGTGGCTGAGTTGTTTCCAGTCTAACTCCCCACATTCCCTGTTCGACTAATGCAGGGGTCGGCAACCTTTCAGAAGTGGCGTGCTGAGTCTTCGTTTCTTCACTCGAATTTAAGGCTTCACGTGCCAGTAATACATTTTAACGTTTTTTAGAAGGTCTCTCCATAAGTCTATATATTATGTAACCAAACTACTGTTATATGTAAAGTAAACAAGGTTTTCAAAATGTTTTTAGAAGCTTTATTTAAAATTAAATTAAAATGCAGATCTTCTCAGTTTAGTGTGATCCTTGCCCTTGCTTTTCTGTGCTGAGTTTTCCAATGTCTGGCACGTATTGGGATACGTTAAGCTGCACACAGGCTTCTGAGTGATCAGTTGCTAACGGGCTGGCAGGAGGTCAGTGGCTGGAACCCCAGGTCCGCAGCTGAGATGAGTGGAGCTGGCGGCTGAGCAGGGCCGGAGGCCTGGACCTTGTCTGGCAGGGGGCCTGCGCTGGAACTCCAACTGGAAGCAAGGTGGTGGGGCTGCGGCGGGGACCCCGGCTGGCAAGGGGCGAGCAGCGACTGAGCGGCTCAGCCCGCCGCCGCGTGCCATCAAAAATCTGCTTGTGTGCCACCTTTAGCAGGCGTGTCGTAGGTTGCCGACCCCTGGACTAATGAATAACATTCTCTCCAGGGAACACTGGCTCTCTGACTCCAGTTCTCCTGATCATGACACAGTATGTGTCATTGTACACTGTCAGAATGTATTACGTCACAGTCACTGTTGTACAGGTGCAATATTGTGCACACTGGAAAGATTGCCACTGTAGAGAGCTCTAATCCACTCCTTTTGAAATCCCTTGGGGGAAAAGGGGCCTTGATTACAAAATATTGACCGTACATTAGGCCCTTCATTTCTGGGTTTTACTTTGTTTAGGATATCCTAGGAATTGATCAGTGTTTGTTTTGAAAATTGAAAAATGGTGGGGAAAAATCAGTGAAAAATAACTTCATTTTTCTGGGCAAATATTGGGGTTAATATTGTGGGACAGGAGGACAGAAAAAACTAAGAGTACTGAAAATGAAATCCCATAGCATTATAGTGTACTTTATATATTTTTTAAAAATGGTTTACTGTTCTGCCTGATAAAAGGGGTTTCAGTGTAAATTCCAAAGGTCCTGTGTATCCAAGGCTCAAAGCAGTCTTTTTTTTTTTCTTCAAAGTGTCTTTTTTCCAAGGCTCAGTGTGAATTGCTGCTTAAGTGAGGTTTTCAGTGCACACAGTTGAAGCACTACAGGGCAGAGAAATTCCACTCTGTCTCAGAAAAGGCCTCTTCTAGCAATCATAATGGGTTGCTACCACCTGAAGGACACCAGAAAAGAATAGACAAGAAATAAGGCTTAAACATAACCCCTATCCCAAAATCATCTTTCCTGTCACAAAGGAGGAATGCAGGGGCTGAGAGCCAGGGGAAAGCAGGTATTTAGAAGAGGAAGAGCAGGAGGGTGGGAGCTGTGAAGGGAAGGGGGCTGAATGAATAGGGAATAATCCTGCCTTTGATACCCAACACCACTCCTACAGATCCCGGTCATGCGGGAAGATGGAGTGCTCAACACTCATGGTGGGCAATGGGCAGAAGCAGAGTGGCGGGGAAGTGGATGGGGCTCTGTGCCCTGCGACCGAGCTGGAGAAACATTTGGAGACCTTGTGTTCTCTATGGAGGCTTTGTCTACTCTCCCCTCTTCAGGAACAGATGGTGGTAGTGAGCTCCATACCTGAATCTAGAGCTTCAAGCCACGGGGCTTACAGATGTAAGAGAAATTTGTACATCTAATAAAACTTACTGCATTGGTACAGACAATCACCATTCCTAGTGCCTGCTTCAGTAAGCTATCTTGCTGGGAACAGATTCTGAGTAATTCACTTTAGCGGACTAGTCTATTTATTTATCTGTTGATGAATGCGAATTCAAATGCAGAAATTGCTGCCAGCTGAGCACTCAGATGGGTGGAAAAGCTACCTTAGAGACTGTTACAGAAATAAGACCCAGCAAAGTTAGTCTTGTTTGCAACAAAGTTCATTGTATTATGAATTTATAATAAAATGTACATTCAAATGCCTATTTAGGGAGAAATGTGTATTCAAAGTGGCATTTTTCACTTCTCTTCCTGTAACAAATAGGAAATGTCTATTAGTTCTGGGCTGACTTATTTGTAGTGCAGTAATGCCACAGGCCCTCCTCCCTGGGACTGGGCTCCACTTCTGACAGCCTTCTCCTAGCTTCCGCTTGAAACAGGCTAATCCCAACCTTCTTCACTGGGTCTGTGCTATAATCCTCACTGGATTCCCTTGGGACAGGGTTCCACAACCCTCCTTGGGGCTGTATATTAATCCGTAATGGTTTCTCTTCTTCCTGTGGAACTATGCCTCAAGGCCTTACCTTGGAAGAGAGATTGGCTGCCTGGAGACCCACTGCCCTTAAATGGGACAGATTACCTCGTTATCTACCATAGATAGATATTTATTTGTTCATCATGTGGAACCTGGTTTTAATATACAAAATTATGCAGTTGATACAGGCTGTCAGATTTATTCAGAGAACCATCAGGCTTGTTGTTAAATGCTCTTCCAGAAGAATGGATATGTTAGAATAAAGAAGAATGACAATTGTAACCATTCAAAATGTGAGCCAACCTGGTCCAGATCTTCATCCCATTAAAGTCAATGAAAATTTTGCTTTTGACTTCAGTGGAAGTAAGTTTAAGACAGTGGCTGCATACAAACCAAGTAGATTATCAATCCTATGTGTAAGAAAATCTGTTGCCAAAACGACTGTATTTTAGATTAGCCCAAGGAGTAAAGGAATTTTCTAATATTACTGGGAAGATCCTGAGTAAAAGCCAAATGCTGATTTGAGATGAGCATCAAAACACTTTTAAAACATGGCACCCCCATGCAATTTTTCCCATAACTAAGCACCAAAATAATGTTAGCCAATTAATTATCATGTTTTCTAAAACTTACTCCGGCTAACATTGTCATTCCAAAACTATTTGCTTTAAAAATGTCTCCTTAAACCCATCCAATTATATAGTGCATTTTTAACAAATGTAAATGCATTCTAGTACTCAAGGGCTAATCAAATTCAGAATAAAATATCTGAAATAGAATTATTATGCAATTAATGCTTCCAAAGGATTTGGAATCAAAGGTTAATTGTCAACATAACACCAATATGATTAAAGTGAATAAATAGATGTCATTTTGTGCTTGGGTAAGTATTAAACCACTCTAAAACTGTAAATAATTTATTTAGGCCAAACAGAATCACTCTAAAATATATTCTTTACCATCACTCGAAGCCAGCCCTCACTATTGTAAGTGAGTCCTTAGAATAGGGTCTATAATAAAAATATCTGCTTCTTTTCCCCTGCTTCTAGTAACTTGTTCTAGATAATTAGAATAGTAAATCTGAACACAGGCTGTGTCCATACAGGACTCTGACCCTGAATCAGCAGAGAACTTATGCTTGTGAGTAGTCCCATTGACATCAACGTAATGACATGCTTAGTTGCTCTGCCAGATTGGGGTTAGACTGCTGAGTACCTTGCAGGATCGAGTCCCAAAACATTCAATGATTAGCTGAATAGGAACCTATATTCTGTAATACTGAACTCAATTATGAAGGCAGAAATCCCAGCGTTGTTCCAGATTTATACTGGAGTAAATGAGGATCAGAAATTGCCACTTACTTTTTCCAAACACTCTTGCATAGGTATATAAAATCTCTTGATCATGGTTAAGACATTTCCAGCTCAACATCTTCCTGAATGGCTACAGGCTGGGCTATGACCCAAAGCCTCCACATGTAGGTGTACCTTGACTTTTAAGGAACACCTTACCAAGACCTTGCAGAAAATAAAACAAGAAACAACTTGATCAGCAAATTAACTGGTTCTACGTGGAGAGCCAATGCGCAGACAGTAAGAAACTCTGGTCTTGTCTTGTGCTATTCTGTAGCAGATTATTGGTTCCCGGTGTGGATCAGCTCTCTTCACACAGGATGAAGAGCCACTCAGCGGAATGAAACCATGCATATATTAACAGGTACTTAGAGATCAACCAACTAGCCTGGGTGGTGTTGCTGTCCAATATTGCTCCTCCTGACATCAGGTGCCAAATCACCTTGCAGAATCTGTTCCTTAAGGGACAAGACATGTCACGTCTACCTCTGTTTAAAGATGTGTTTAATCCACCGAGCCACCGTCTCAGTTCAAGGCAGCCAGGTTGGGCAATTCCCCTAAGGAACCTGTCACCTCCAGGGGTCAAGAACAAGCCCTAGCCATAGCCCATGCCTATTTTGTGACAGATCCAACAGTCCAGCCCCCTGGTTTTGACCTTTCATGCTATCTATGAGTAAAGCTCAATCACTTCAGATGTGGAGTGACACGATGTGCTGCTAATGACTAAAGTGGGGCCTTGCTGACTCCCCTTTTTGCTACTGTGGACTGTTAGAAGATGTAAACTACATACTTGTAGGGCGCACCCCTTGCCAAGTGCTGCCTGGTTCCCTCCTGAACTTAACCATTCAATAGCTGAGGGAAGGGCATTGTGCAAGACACTTATGATCAAGTCAAGTGTGTTAGTTGATGTAGCTGCGATTGCTAGATAAAAGCTCTAAACCAGCTACCCATAGTCCTACTAGGCAACAACAATACTGCATCAGATACCTCTGGAACTAGGTGGAGTTAGACTTGTCCCATTGATTTCAGCACGGTCAGGATACCTCCCATAGTTAACAAATCAACCTGTGGCCCTGGAGAGGCAGGTTAGCAGTAGGGAGCCCAGACAGCAAGTGTGAAAAATCGGGACAGGGGGTGAGGGGTAATAGGTGCCTATATAAGACAAAGCCCCAAATATTGGGACTGTCCCTATAAAATCTGGACATCTGGTCACCCTAGTTAGCAGGTCCTGTACTGAGCAAAGAGCACTACCAGAAAAAGCCTCCCCTCTTCTGCATGGATCAAAGGGCACAAAATTATTACGTCTTCTTACCCCTGTTCCTCACACAGTAGGAGCTGGAAGGAAGATTCCCTACACTGAGTGTTCTTATAGGGGCAGGCCAACACTCTAGAAAAATTCATATCCAGGGGTTACCAAAGTGTGATACATGTGCCACTGATGGAACAAGCTTAATATTCCATCAGTTTCACCTCAACAATTTTTTAAGAAGATGTTACCTGAAGAAATAAAGTTTGGGAACCACTGAGCAGACATTCAACCAAATTGAAATGCATTTAAGAAAACAGCTAGTTTACCTTACAGCTGTGACTTTAACACATACACTGAAGACAGTGTTCACATTATCCCCTAGCAAAGGCCCCAATGACAAAATATTGAGAATGCCTGTTGCTTTTTGTAAAATACTTGCACATACTCTCTACACAGTTTTGGTTAAGTAGAAAGTTGATGTGTTTGACCCTATGCTAAAAAAATTTTTGGTTCCCACGTTTCACTTTATTCCAACACAGAAATGAGAAAAAGGTTAATTCTAATTTTTAACATTTTTCCATATTCCTGGAGCAGGAAGTTCCCTGCGTGCCACATCACCTCCTGTTTTCTTCTCAGCTGTCACTGCTAGGTTATATAAAAGTTTCACAACAAAATGTAACGGTGTAATGTGGAATCTGTTTGGTTGTGAGCTATCGATGAACCCTCAATGAGCTGTGGCTGGGATCCCCAATCCCACCACAGAACACAAAACTTCCTGTTAGTACAGTGAGTTCTGGGGTGTCTCGGATCCAGGATGAGATGAAGGGTAATAGGAAACTGCAGCAGCAGAACCAACAGGAGCCTTTCTGGGTTCTGAAGAAAGGCCACCCCCGCAAGCCCAATAAATATCTGCTACCAAGGAGGATTTCAGCTGTCTGCCTCTGCAAACATTGGAGCAGGCTCCTCCTAAAGAAGAAGGCCACCGATCTGCTCCATGGGGAAGCCTGATCTTACTGGAGCAGATTCTCAGCTGCGGGACATCAGCAGAGCTCCACTGGTGTCAATGGAGTTACTTGTTTACATCTCCTGAGAATTTGTCTCGTTGAAAGAGCAGCACTCGTCCCCAGAGGATCCAACCATGCTCCAGGAAATTTAGTTAAACTCCCTGGTTTCCCTTTAAGTTTTGGACAGGCAGTAATTTTGCCTCACTGGATTATGAATCAACCTGCCAAAAAGCTTCACTAAGATCCAAGTGAACAGAAAATGGGAGATGTTACACAATGTTAGCGGCAGCTACGGCCCTCATGGGTAAAGAGAACTGGATGGTATTCTGTGTGCAGCACAGCATTTTCACTCCTCAGTCAACCAAAAGAATCACTTAAGCAACACAAGATGTCCCCCCCACTGGGACTGAACTTTTCATCTCCACATAGTGTCCCTGCCCTAGAAAACGTGTCCAGGCCTGGGAACTGAACACAGCCTACTGCTGCACAGGGCTGGCTCTGGGTCTATAGTATCAGTTCTTCTGGAACAGATCATAGCAGCTGCTGTGCATTATTAAAATAATTAATGCCATGTTTGGAGTAAACCATCTGTAGAATTCTAGGTTCTTCATCCTTCTTGGAAACAATGTACTTACTGTTCAAAGTCCAAACTTGTGATTTCTTCAATCTTTCTACATCAGTATGAGATCACAGCACATTATCCGACTTGTGGAATTGCTTTATGCTTCAAGTTCAGTATGCGGTTTTGAAATTCTCCTCTTTGCTAAATCAGGAAAGAAGATTTGATTAAGTAACCAAAGGCACTAGTCTGTTCTGAGGATTCAGATTGTAAACATGCCAAGTTTCAGTTTTCAAACTTGAGCCATTTTTGCAATAGCCTTTGTGATACAGCAATTTCCTGTAATATCGAGGACAAACCTTACTGAATTGTTAAACCTCATTGAATTAAGTATTTTAGGAGTTCATTGTATTAAATGCAAATGTTTATGTATTCTTGAGGCATTGTATGTAATGTCTCTAGGGAGGGAGATGTGACTAATGTAACTCCTGGGAAGTGTTATGAACTTCCAAGGACTCTTTTAAACAATGTCCTGGACGGAAATGAACTTTTAGTAAAGTGTGTTTGATAAGGAATAGTTGGGAGGAGGGGAATACAAATTCCCACCTTCAGACCCAATCTTTTGAAGCTATGCCCTGAGAAGACCACTGTCTGCTGATTATCTGTTCCTATTCCCCCCAAGATCAAAAGCCCAAACTGTATAAGTGAGTGCCTCAGATTCATGGGGGTTCTTATTCTGAGCAAAAGGTGTTACCACAAAAAAACCCATTGTTGGAGTTTTCAGAACTGAATCCTACCAGAACCCTTGTTTGAGTTGGGGAGATCTCTGGTAAACTTATTAACATGTGTGTTGGTTTTTATTGTGTTCTCTGTAATGCTTTCACCTTAAGACTAAATGTCTTTGCTTAGAAAAGGCTGTGGGGTAACTTCTAACTGTGGGTTATTAGACTGTGTATAGCCTCTGAGAAAGCAAAGCAGGCCTGCTTAGATAGGGTGACTTGTTGGGGAACTCACAGTGTAGGCAAGGAACTGTGCGTCCTGGAAAACCCCCAGTCAGGAGGGGGAGAGATGTGGGTCTTCACCCAGGAGAGGTGACAGCTGAGTAGGGTTACCATACGTCCGGATTTTCCCGGCTTTTGGGGACTCAAATCCCCGTCCGGGGGGAAATCCCCAAAAGCCGAACATGTCCGGGAAAATCCGGGGCCAGGCCGGGGGCTGGCCCGGGGGCCGGCGGTGCTGGCCGGCGGGGCCGGGAGCCGGGCGTGCTGGCCGGCGGGGCCGGGAG
>NW_020697792.1:0-6642 GCF_002925995.2 Terrapene triunguis | reverse complement strand
AACTTAGCCTTCATTCCCTTTGCGTCATTATGCTGACCTATAGATAACAGGTTACACAGAATACATATATTATTTTGGGGAAGGAGATACAAGAGACATCTGTTGCGGATACATTTGTCATTTTGAAGGGAGAACAAGGTACATCCCTTGACCCTCTGCACTAAATGCCTTGGGGATATATGGGAAAACAGCTGCATATACTTGTGAGCCAAGTGAGCCAATTAGCAAATAGCTGACATGGTTAAATGTAAGATTAAATGCCCGTCCTTGATTTTATTTAAATCTTTAGGCCTTTTCCATCAGCTAGAGGCCGGAATCTTTAGGCCTTCTCCATCAGGTCTCCCCCCTTAAAAGCATTTTAAGAGCTTATGGCCCTTGTTCCTCAGTTCCTTCTGGCTGGTATAATATCATCATTTGTTGATATGTCACTTGACTAGCCAGTCTTCGGACTACCGCAACCAAGCAAGGGGTAAAGCAAGCGAGAGTTAATAGGGTGGTAACAAAGAATATAAAAAGGAGAAAACCTTTTCGTAGCCATCCCAGTTGTGGCAGCCAGGAGGTAAACCAATCTGTGTCCCACCCACCCCAGGTCTGTACTGGGACATGGGCTATCTTTCTCATTTCCTTTGTTAACTGCTTTACTGCCTGGCCATTGTCGTCTATTTGGAAGCAGCAGTTAGACTCATTTAGTTTTGCACAGAGTCCTCCTTCCTCTGCTAACAAGTAGTCAAGAGCTATGTGGTGTTGGAGAATTGCATGTCTCATTTGAGTCGATTGATCAGCCAAAAGATCCAGTGCTGCGGCTGTTTGGTTGGTTAATATTTCTAAGATAGCCTGCAGCCTAATGATTCGATTTAGATTATAGATTGGTTCCCTGGCCCCTGTTACTAGCTCACTAGGGTTCCAGGTGGCCGGTCCATAATGTTTGATGATTCTTTCAGGGGGCCATTCCTAAGCTCCCCAAGTTTGGGAACTTCCGGCAGTCAAAGTGGAGTCCACAAACCGTTTTTCTCTAATTAAATCATCATAAACTTTAATTCCCAATTTATTTCCTTGGTTTTGAGGTAGTAAAAAGAATAGAGGCCTAACATATCCTACGTAACATATTCCTGACCAGTTTGGAGGCAATCTGCGATAAGCATAGGATCCACAGATCCAATAATGGCCTTTCAAGGCCCAGATTCCATTAGCAAAGGGGCCATCCCAGGTTTCGGGGTAGTCTGCGGGGCCCGGCTCCTCATAATACAGAGTGTTACCTGATTCTATGGGCCCCCCGAGAAAACCATCCACATCCGGATTACAGTAATCACATTTCCACGCCCCAGCCCCTGCCTTCCAAACACAATTGCAACCAAATTTTGGGCTATTTGTACTAGACCAAAATTGTTTAAAATGGGTCACTCAGGTTCCATTAGGGTGCTGCCATGCCCACTGATACCATCGTACCACGTGGTCCTTACTAGTGGTGTTATCTCGCTGGCAACTTAAAAAGAGGGCATCAAAGTACCCATCCATTCCTACTGCCTTACAACCATCGCCCCTATGATTTCAGTAGGAACATTTTACCCAGCTATTATTAGTCAGCTTTACATGGGTATGGTTCCATCGTCCTTGATACTTAAAACAGTCATACGGGCGACAGTGGGGATCCCAGCAATCAAATCCTAGAGATAAAGTCCAGTTGCACGTACTTTCCCCTACATATTTTCCCTCGCGTTTTGTTCGATTAAGGCAAAAGATACCCATTCCAGTAGAATAGAGCCGCCAAGGGCCACTATCCTCAGTCCACCTTCCCATACCATTATGCACTATGCTTAAGTTACTTAGCCACCATTTGGGCTGTACTGGCTGGGCTACCCAGGGCCACTCATTTAATTCTCCTGGACCGCCACATACCCAACAATTGGTAAGGTTAAAGGAACCTGCTATTATTTCCCCTAATTGCAAAAACCCTATTTTCCCAACCATAGGAATAACTGAACATACGTAACAGAAATACAAAGGATAGTTTCATTGTCCCTTTCTCCTAAACAGTCCCTTTAGTCCCTCTAGTCCTTGGTACTCCCAGGTGGAGTCTTCACCTGTGCCACCCCGGGCTTCCGGAGCCGGAGCGGACAGAGGGCTGTTGTCCTCTTCGGTTGTGTTGCTCTCCGGGTTTGGATTCAGAAACCGCTTTACTCGTGTATGATGTGTCCACTTGTCGCTCCCGAGGACCTTAACGGCGGCCTGGCTGATGAGCGATACCGTGTGCGGACCGTCCCACCATGGCGTGAGGGGATCACGCTTCCACTTTTTGATAAGGACTTGATCACCGATCTGGAAGCAATGCACGGGTTGATCCAAGGGAAGGGTCTGGAAAGGCGCTGCGTATCGATGTAGCTGTAACAAAACAGATTGTAGCGCAGAAACCTGTTTCCACAAAGAGTCATTCCCTACTTCCCAGTTTACATCCTCTCGGTACCCCGGGATGAGTACTCGGGGAGGGAACCCAAAGACCAGTTCAAAGGGTGAAAGTTTCAGACCCTTACGCGGGGCCCTCCGAATGCGGGTAAGGGCAAGTGGCAGAGCATCAGGCCATTTTAAACCGGACTCCATACACAGTTTAGTGAGAGTATCTTTGAGAGTTCTATTCATTCTCTCTACTTGGCCCGAGCTCTGCGGTCTCCAAGGTGTATGCAATTTCCATTGGATACCGAGGGCCCGCGACACCTGCTGAACCACCTGGGAGATAAAATGGCTTCCGGATATCCGGGAGAGCTAAAGCAGGAGGCTGAACTAAGGCTTTCTTAAGCTCTTGAAATGCTTTTTCTTTTTCCTTGGTCCATGACCAGTGGAGCAGACCCTCTTTAGTAAGGGACTCGTATAGTGGTCTGGCCTTCCCTCCATAGTCAGGGATCCAAAGCTGGCAAAAACCGGTTAGTCCCAGGAAAGCCCTCAACTCTCTGGGACTTCGGGGTCGAGGGCTCTTGAGTATAACTTGGATCCTATCTTTACCCAAGCTACGACGTCCCTGACAAAGATGATACCCAAGAAAAGTGACCTGCTGTTTAACCAATTGGGCTTTTTCCCTGGAAACCTTGTACCCCTGAGCTCCAAGAAAATTAAGGAGTTCTATAGTCTGCTCTTTGCAAGCTGTCTCTGTCTCAGTACTTAAAAGCAGATCATCACAATACTGAACTATGTTGCACGAGGGGTGTCTAGCCAGGAACGGGGCAAGATCTCTTTTTAGCTGGCTGCCGAAAATCTCGGGGGCACAGGTAAGTCCCTGGGGGACAACAGTCCAGAGATACTGAGCCTTATAATGAGTATCTGGGTCCTCCCATTCAAAGGCAAACAGTTTCTGAGACTCCTGATCAAGGGGTATAGAGAAGAAAACATCTTTTAAGTCTATTACAGAGAACCAGCTGTGGTTCTTGGGGACTTGGCCCAAGATATTATGAGGGTTTGGGACAACTGGATAGGGGGCCTCTTAACTTATTAACCTGTCTTAGGTCCTGGACCAATCGATACTGCCCATTAGGCTTAGGCACTCCCATTATCGGAGTATTGTACGGGGAAGTGCCTTCCCTTAGCCAGCCGTACTGCAAAAACTTTTGAATCAGAGGCTTCAACCCGATCCGAGTGGTTAATTTAAGGGGGTATTGTCGAATTTGGACTGGGCGGCTTCCTTCCTTAAGGGAAATATGCACTGGTAGAGCGTTTCGAGCCCGTGCAAAGCCTCCCTCCTCAGCCCAGACCTTAGAGTTAACCCCCGGCAGCTGGTCCCTCTCACTCTCCGGCTGCGCCGGGGGAGGATTTTCAGCACTCAGAAGGGCCATTTGGTAATTAGAAGTTTGTTGTTTAGGGAGCCTAACTTCCATAGTCCCATTATTATTGAACGAGATTTCCGCTTGTAATTTAGTAAGCACATCTCGTCCTAGCAGCGCAATGGGACAGGAAGGGCTACAAACGAATTGGTGGGAAATATGATGGTCCCCTACTTTCACTAGGAGGGGAAGAGTTTTTTTCCAATTTTATGTTTTGTCCCTCTATCCCTTGATCTATAGTACACCCTTGAGCCCTTTCTTGGGGGGCCTCTGCAAGGGGAAGCAAGCTAAGGGTAGCCCCTGTATCAATAAGGGCTTCAATTGGGCGGCCCCCTACCTTAATTGTTACCGTGGGATCCAGGCTGGCGGGCTGTGCCGCCAGAAGGGGCCGCTGGGTCCCCCGGCCTCCCTATACAAACGACTCTTCCTCCGCGCCGCTATAGAAGATGGGCGCGGGTGGGACTCTGTTTCTGTTCCCTTCCCCTATGGTGTGTCACTGGGGGCATTCGTTCTTCCAGTGTCCCTCCTCTTTACAGATAGCGCATTGATTTCGTCCCAAACGGGGGCCCTTTCCCTTCCCCTGTGGTCCTGTTCGCCCCTTAGTTTTGCCCCCCCCTTTCTCACTTCCCTCCCTCAGGGCCATCGCTAGCATGCGGGCCCCCTTTTTCCGTTCCTCATCGTCTCTGCGATCATAAACCTTTAACGCAATCTCCAAGAGCTCCTCTATATTTTTACCCGATGCCCCGTCTAATTTCTGCAACTTTTTCCTAATGTCCTCATTATGCCTTGCAGTATTTTGCAGATCTCACAGTTGCTTGGGCACATTCAGGCCCCCCTTTCTCTTGGTTGTCAGCAAAGTTTTGGCTGCGTACAATGTCCTTGGACTGAGGCCAGCTGTATTTTCCTCTCAGTTAACCCATTCCGTGCTTTTTCCTCTTCTCCCTTTCTCGGCTTCTTCTAACTTCCAAAGGAACCTTCCACTCTTCACTCATACACCTTTTCTCCAACCATTAACACATACTCATTGCCATCATACACCTTTCCAGTAACATAACTTCTGTACAGAGCTTTGAAGCAACAAACCAGGATGAGCACACTCACTTCTGAGGATTCCTCTCTGTACCACCTCTGGTGTCCAATAGCTTTCCCTTTTAAACCTTAAATGCCTTCTCCGTCTTCCTCCTTAGCCTTGGCTATAACCTGATTCCGCTCCACTTCAGACAACAGGGTTCTCATAAGTATATTACAGTCATCCCAGTCAGGCTTATGGCTAGCTAGACAACCTTCAAAGATAGAAATGAACTTGCTTGGATTCGTTGAGAATTCTCCTGCCTCTATCTTAAAAGCAGCCAGATGTTAAAAACAACATGAGAATACACTGACACTATCTGTGCTGGCCGTTCCTGTGTTCCGGGACGGGCTACCACACTCTCAGTCCAGCAAAACTGCTTTTTAACCCTTCGTTGGGGTATCACTTTCAGGGGAAGGGGACTGTTCTGGCAGGACCGGAGGGCCAAGATACAATGGAGGAGGGGGCATAGGATCAGGGGCAAAAGGAATCACAACTGGTGGACAGGGTTTCTTAACAGGGGGACGACCAAGGTGCCTAACAGGGGCACGGGCCATTAAGGCCCCAATGGCTTGTGCTCTACATTTTCGCAGCCGGGGGCGGGGGGGGATTGGCTGTGAGATCCTGCCAAATATCTATATAGGGAAACTGGTCCCAATGTCCATCCCTAGTTACAATGCCATGCACAGCTTGCACAGTTTTTAATTTAAGTGTTCCCCCAATGGGCCATTCCACCCCAAATGTCGTCCATTCCACAGTACAGAATTTTATCAGATCATCTTTACATAATGCCACTCCATAATCAGCCTGGCATCTAAACGCCTTCCAATTATTTAACATACATTCCAAGGGTGTCCCAGCATATGCGCTTTGTCCGGACCCCATTATGCTCGTGTCTAATTAAACCTGGTCACGGGTTCGACTGACCCCCCTTGCGATCAAGATATCCTGGTCACGGGGTTTCCCCTCGCAGGAGTCTCGGTGCGGCTAGAGTCGGTTTAAGTCCTAGACCTGGTTATCACAATTTTGGCTTCCAGCATATCATTAGTATGAAAAAGAACAATATTCCTGCCAAGAATAAAAGCAAGCCCTGGGGCTTTTCTACATCCCAGTAATTGTCCAGTACGGCCCACGGACTAGTGAAGTTAGTGAAATTATTCATTAGCCATTGCCTGGTTTAATTATCATGACCACAAAACATTTATCCACCTACAATACCTTCCCACACAGGGATTACCTAAAGGGTCCAACCCACACTGCGGGGGCGTTATCCCTCAAACCCAAGAGGTAAACGCACTTACCGCCCGGAGTGGCCGCGTCCGGCTGTTGGACCTTCCCCTTCTTCTGGTATCGTCTTGTCTCCGTGTCGTTAGGAGTTCTCTTTAGAGAGGACGCAGCCGCCCCGACCGATGGTGACGACCCGAGGCCCGAGCAAACCAACAGCTCGAGGTGGCCACTCCTCGGAATCGCCCTCGGTCGTCGGTCAGTGTCCTCTACAGGGAGAGAAGTCCCGGCGGAGTCGCCAATTTGTTAGCCAAACAGGGCCCGTTTCCCCCCGGAGCTTACCTAATTACACCAAGGAGGCACGGAGAGACAAAAAGACGGGTACCAGGTTCTTCATTAATCGATCAGCTGAGCGGGTGCGCTCTCGTCGGCTAATGCCAGAAGAGAGACACACCTTACATGGCCGACCAAGCCCTTTTTATAAACAGTAACAAACAACTTAGCCTTCATTCCCTTTGCGTCATTATGCTGACCTATAGATAA
>NW_020697791.1:0-7035 GCF_002925995.2 Terrapene triunguis | reverse complement strand
GGTCATAGAGCAACATAACACTAGAGCTATGTGGGATTTAGACTTCTAGCATTTGTATACAAGCACTTATACAATGTGTCACTTCTCAGAGGTCTGCCTTCACTTGATGTAATTGATGTGACGCTTTTTCATTTGACTATTTCTCATCATTCCTACCTGTACTTGATCAACTTCTATCCTCGCCTCTTTACTAGGATACAAAGGTGTCTACACACCTTTTCCCCATACTGATTCTGGGCTGCTCTGGGGAATGAAATGGCCCTGAGCATAGCTTAGGGGGTTGCCTGAGGTTACAGCAGCCTGTTCTAAGATCTGTATGCTACTGGTATCTACGGATTTGTCTGTGCTAGGAAAGAGCATCGTTTCGGTAAATGGATTGAAAAACTGATTTAATTAAAGCAGGGCAGGAAGGGCATCTAAGGAGAACATAACTAATGGTGATGGCAAGGCTATGCAGAGAACAGAGCAGACACAGGCAGTTCTATACCCCTGGGGTTCCCCTAGGCAGGGGGAATCTCTAGAGAGCTGATTAAGCCAGCTATTGGGCACTTTGCACTGCCACAGTAGCACCAAGTCACTGGAATGGGACTGAGGACCTGGCCTTATACAGACCCTCAGTCCAAGAGAGAATAAGACAGACTCCAAGAGGGGTGTGTGTGTGTGTGTGTCTGTGTCTGTGTCTGTGTGTGTGCGCCACAGGCTGCATCTGAGCCTGGCATCACAGCCCCCTCTGCGAGGGGCCTCCTTGGCTTTCCAGGGGCAGGACGCAGAAAACAAACAAACTCCCAATACTTACAGAGCTACACCCTGCAAACGGAGTCCTGTTCCTGTCAAACTAGTCAGACCCCAATGCCAGAGCAGCTGCCAAGACTGTGCTACTGCCAGCGGCAGTCATGGCAGAGCCAGATGTAATGCTGTCGTTGCTGGTTTAATTAGCGCACACCCAGAGCCGGCCGGAGGTGCTGTGGCAGAGACTCCTCTTATTCCAGGGGCCTTTCCCGGAAGCACTTTCTGCTACTTATTCGGCAGCACTGTCAGTTGCCAGGAGGACCCAATCACCCATTCCAGCAGCCTATTCGGAGCCGGGGATGCTGAGAACAGGATGTTCCCCGCCACAGGAGCATGGTGGCTGGACTCATGGTATTGCACACCTGCTCCAGGCATTTCCTTTTCTCCTGAATGTTACAATTTCCTAGTGACATCAGAATGGTTTTATTCCTGCTAGTGGTTCTTCTAACTGCCTCTCCTCTGGTGCTGACTGTACTGCCGGCCTGCCATCCAGATGCACAACTCCTGGGATAAGCTTTGTCTTCTGTTAAAAAACAAAACAAACCACCAATCTCTTCTGAACTAATCATCCTTGTGCCTGGAATGGGGTTTATGTTCCAGAGGAAACATATTTCCGCACTAACATGACAACTATTTCTCTGCACTATTAAAAAATAGTGTTAGAAGTTTTTGCTTTGTAACACAAAGACCTGCGTCCTATTCCTAGCAGGCTGTGAAAGAATTTCCCTTATAGGGTTAGAGACTAAATCTCAGTTTCTTATTATGATGCAGAAAGGTAAAGACTATCTCACCAAGATTTATTGTGCTTATTGAGGCATTTAAAATTGAAGACTGTTTACTGGTCAGCTCTAGCACTATTCCTGTTTCTTCGGTGTACAGGGCTCCCTTGCTTTATACATTATTTTATGGTTATAGCAACTATTGGAGACATAACAACACACAACTTTATAAAAGAAACCTGTCAACATTTCCCCCCATAAACTAAGTTCCCTGTAAGCTGTGCAGCCGCGCAACAGCCTATTTAGCGCCAAGCAGTCCTTATCCCGAAGAACTGCTGCTAAGACATGGGCTTGCTAAATTTTCATTGCTATACATCTTACGGGCAGTGTTCTCTCTAATTTTTCCCACCCATGTGCGGAATGAATTTTGTTATGTGCACCAACATGGAGGTGATGAGTGACAAGACCTTTATATTGGTGCACATAACAAAATTCAAGTGGTGAGGGTGGGGCTGAGGGCTGGGGCAGAGGTTGGGGTGCAGGGATGTGAGAGCTCCAGCTGGGGGTGCGGGCTTTGGAGTGGGGCCGGGGATGAGGGGGGCTCCAGCTGCGGATGAGGGGCTTAGGGCTGGGGCAGAGGGGGGGGGGGGGGAGGGCTCCAGCTGGGGGTGCAGGCTCTGGAGTGGGGCTGGGGATGAGGGATTTGGGGTGCAGGAGGGTGCTCCGGCAGGGAGGGAGGACTCCCCCAGTTGGGTTCGGGCCATGACACCTGGGGCTAGGGGCTTTGTAATGATACCTTACAAGAGACCTTTTGCATAAAGCATATTCTAGTTACATCATATTCACAT
This sequence comes from Terrapene triunguis, assembly GCF_002925995.2. Taxonomy (NCBI): domain Eukaryota; kingdom Metazoa; phylum Chordata; order Testudines; family Emydidae; genus Terrapene; species Terrapene triunguis. The sequence goes on along the minus strand of NW_020697791.1, from coordinate 4,679 downwards.
TCATAAGCATATTTTCCTAAAGCATATGGAGCGCAGCGTCACAGGATCTTAGCAGCAGAGTACGGTTCAGTGCAAAACACCTTCCTGACAGTTTTCAAAACCACAGGGCTGGATTCACACGCAATGGCATGAAGGAGCCAGAACCAGACAGAGGCTGCAGTGGGGCAGGACTATCTAAGAGCCCAGGAAGACAGCAGACATCCTTCTTCCAGGTGCTGTGCTGAGAGCAGGAGCGCCGCCAGCTTTTCTGCCGCCCTAGGCGGCGGAAGGTCCCGTCCCGAAATGCCACCCCCCACAGAGGCGGCAGAAGGTCCCGCCGCCAAAATACCACCGCGGTCGCCGCCCCCCAAATTGTAGTGCCCTAGGCAACCGCCTAGGTCGCCTAATGGGTTGCGCCGGCCCTGGCTGAGAGCAGCTCAGCGACACCCACAAAATGGGCCTACAGACTTCATCTTCAGAGAGCCAGTGTCCCACAGCACCCACACAGAGATGCTGGCCTCCCTCAAAACCCGCCTTTCCAAGACTGCTGCACTGGCAGGCCTTCTGTGTAAAGGGGGAGAGACTTTCTTCTAGGAGCCCCATTCACTCTAGCCCTGACAGGCCTGGGATTCCAGGACCCGTGCTATAAAGCTTAGCTCTGACCTAGAGATTTCAGATGCCCAGTCTCCCTGCCCTGCTAGCTCCACCCCTAGCTATTGTGTAACTCTTGGCAGAGTAACTCTCAGCGCAGCAGGGAAGGAACAGAGAAGCTAGGGTGACCAGACAGCAAGTGTGAAAAATCAGAACAGGGGGTGGGGAGTAATAGGAGCCTATATAAGAAAAAGACCCAAAAATCGGGACTGTCCCTATAAAATCGGGACATCTGGTCACCCTAAGAGAAGCCATTCCAGGAGAGTGGCCCAGCTGAAGTCTCCCCACACTGCGGATCTTTGCAGCGTTGTCAGCACAGCACGCAGTCTGTTAACTGTGGACATTGGTCAATCTCTGCTGATCAGCAGCTCTCTGACCTTCTCCCCTACCCCAGCCCATCTGCAGGGGGAACCAAAAGAGCGCTGAGTGTGCAACAGACACCTTGGCTGTAGCGGCAGTAGGAAGACAGCAGAGGTAGGAATGCCGAAAGGAGGGCCAAAGAGACAAGCTGTTACTTTTAATGCTCTCCTCTGCAAAAGGAATCCTTGGTGCCACTTCCTGTAGGTTCACGACACCAACCTGGGCAATGCTGCCGTACTAGGAATAGCTGGATTCTCCAGGTTTGGGGATGGAAACTGTAGCTTTCTAGAGCAACTGAAATTTGCATTACAATTGTTCGACATAACAGCGCTGCAGGCAGAGGAGAAAGGTGCAGACTTGTCAGGATCCCTGGAACTTTAGCAGAGACTAAACCAAGCTTTTGGGGGGGGAAATTGTTCAAAACATTCCTTCATAAACAGGAAGATACAGGAGAAAAAAAGATACAGGCCACTCTGCAGGTGCCGCCAGCTCTCCCCTCTGACCACCACACACAACCCCTCTTCTGCAGCTGCTAACGGAGAAAGGGGGACACTGGCCAGTCAATCCCCTCCCTGTGCTCCCCCAAAACCACCTTCACTGTAACATTATCTGATGCCTCCCTGTTTAAGGTGACCATACATCCCGTGTTGGCCAGGACAGTCCCTTTTTTAAGCTGTGGGGGGACAAGTTGAGATGCCAGCCCCCGACACCGCAGCAGGGGAGGCAGCATTCCAGCATGGGAGGGGAGCGGCAGGGTTCCAGCGAGGGGCCGACAGCCTCCTGAGAGCCCCCCCGCAGGGTTCCAGCAAGGGGTCCGGCAGCCTCCTGAGAGCCCCCCCCCCCCCGCAGGGTTCTAGTCACGGGCAACAGTCTCATGGGGGGGGGCCTTGGGCGAGGGCTGGAGGTGTCACCCTATTGCTGTGGCTCTCTGCTCCACGGCTGCCATGAAGAGGGCACCTGGCAGAAGGCCAGGACAGGAGTCATGAGCAAATGGTTAGTTTAGTCTCTCTGGGAAAGCGGTAATTTTGTGTAACTGTAAATTGGCAGAGGGTTAAAAGGACAGAGAACTATCAGAGCCATCGAATCAGGCAGCTTGTTGGCCTAAGGAACCACAAGATCTCCTCACCATCACCTTGGCTTCCATCTTCCCCCTACCCCATGCAACATACATTCGTTCCATCTCCTCTGCGTTAGGCTGTAAGCTCTCGGGACGTGTTCGTACTGCATTCAGCACAATGTGCTCCCAGCCTACGGAGGCTGCTGGGCTCCACTGCAACACAGGTAAATAATCCGCAAGGAAAATATGGAAATAAGTACTTTGAGAGTAGGTTTTAGTGCGCACAGAGTGCAGAGAAGGCCCTGTTTGGATCTCCTATGTCAGGGCATTTCCACCTCTTGCTAAGCAACGCAGATAGTATCTCCCAAGTATTAAGAGTTCATTACTGAGCTCTGCTTAGGACATGAGAATACTGGGAACAGAAGGTTCCTTCCCCACCTCATGTGGCCATCTGCATGTGGCTTGATCAAATCCATGGGAAGGCTAAAACAATAACACTTAGCATTTTATATCATATTTCACCTAAACAGCCCAAAGCAGTTTGCAAACATGGATTCATTAAACCTCACCATTAAGCCCCTGTCTGGAAGGCAAGTGTCTTAACCTCTAATTTACGCCGAGCTAGACATGGAGTGATTAAGCCACTTGTCCTCTGTTTCACAGCAGACCAGACCAAAGAACAGAACTCAGGAGTCCCAGTTGTCAGTCCCCTACTCTAGCCACTAGTTCACACTTCTAGGTGAAGTGCCAACTAGTTTAGTCTCCTCAAGGAAGCCAGCTTCATACTTTGAACAACGCTGGCCTAAGGTTTTATAAAATCTGTAGAGATTATTTATTCTCAACATCATCTCCTGCGTCGGTGGATACCAGCCTAGAGATTATGGCATCGGCTGATTGTGAACACCCTGCAGATGCTCTCAGCTGGGAACTGCTCATTGGCCTAAAACAAAAAACTCTGGTTGCCTGGCTCGCCCAGGCAACCAAACGAGGTGACGCAATCAAAGGCACACATGACCTTCCACGCTGATAATTCACTTATGCAAACAGCTAACCAGTGAATTACAAAAGTCAATATGGCAGATTGGAGGGGACTGTCACTTTTGCTTGATCAATCAGAATTTACAAGATAATGTTAAAATAAAGAATGAAACACATGCAAAAAAGATGACTTCACTCTGCTGCTTAGCACATTTGATGGGCTCCCCTACGGAGCAAATGGATTTTCTCAAGGTCAGAGGAATGCTTGGGCAGACAGGCTTTCTCTGCTTTCAGTGACTGCCGCTTTTTTGATAGGCAGGCTCTTGAGAAACAAGCTCTGCCATCCTTAATGGCATTCTTTTTAAATTGCCATATTGAGCTCACTCGTGTAAAGCAAAAGGATGTAACTGGGGCAGTTATTTTTATACAGTGAAGATCTGAATGAATCTAGCCATCCTTGCTGACAGTGCTTCTGCAGTTGCTTGTTTCTAGTATTAAGATGGTACTTTGGATGTTCCAGTTGTCAGCAGCCAAGTTCTCCCCCCACTTATACCTTCTGCAACCCCATTGACCCAGGGGGTTGCATCGTGCGCATGAAGGCAGAGTTGGTCCCTTGAAATATGTAACATTTCATATTCAGCTTTGCAATATTGCAATGTTTGTAGAGAACTTTGAGACCCTTGGGGGAGCTATATAGTAATACTTAACACCTCCAGAATCTAAGGTATATAGACTTACCTTCCCCCTATCAGAAGTTGGCATGCTCCAGAACTCTTCATCCATGGAGAGTTACTAGCAGATTTTATACAAGGGCAACGCATGGTGCAGGAGGTGGGGGCCATCTGTTTTTTCAACCTTGTACCACCTTAAGCAAGATAATTCCTACCAGAAAAGTGACAGGTATTAGATATTGTATTTGGAACAGAATTCTAACTTTAAAACTATTAAAGACTGGCTGGGATCACAGGGCCTTTTCTACTTCTTCCCTCAATTATTAATAGTAAAACCTTCATAATCCTTGGATGATGGCTCCAAAAGGTGGGGAATTTTAACACTGTTAGCTCTGCATTGGATGTGGGTATGTAAGAACCCACCAGAGTCATAGTATACTCCTATGCAACTCTAGAAGGGCTTGTCTGCACTTGAATTTTGAGTCAAGTTTTGATCCGTTACACAACATTATTGTAAATTATAGTGCAGACACTCTACAGGCCTTTAGCAGCTTAGGGTGAAACAACTAGCAACCAAGGTTTGTTTAGTGTCTGTAATAGGATTTATAATCCTGTAAATTCATGTGTCAAGACACAACAAAGAATTCAAGTGCAGACAAACCCAAGTGTCTGTCCAGAGAGCCTGGAGACAGGAACTCTCTGCAGTATTGGTAAGACAACAGTACTTGGGCCTGAGTTAGGATTTTACAGCAACTAACCCGCTCACACACTTCTCTTGAGCTTTGAGGACATATCCTCCAGGAGAAGCATGAAGAAGTTTGCTATCCAACCACATACAGCAGCTACCATTATCAAGTCAGTGTTTCCCTACATTCCACAACGTGACATGGAAGTGGGGACAGCATGTTGTGGCTAGAAGACACTGAGTTTTTAAATAAGCAACAGAGGGTCCTGTGGCACCTTTAAGACTAACAGAAGTATTG
>NW_020697790.1:0-2310 GCF_002925995.2 Terrapene triunguis | reverse complement strand
GTCCGCCATGGTAGGACACTTTACCACGCCAGGCCAGTAGCACGTAGTCTGGAATCATTGCATAACAAAGCATGGCAGCGTATGGTCCCGGCGTTTGCTGGCATGCAGACAACATCCATTCCTTATCGCTCTTTGTTATCCTCAGGAGAGTGATATCATTCACGGTCACCTGGTTGAAATGGGGCGATTTTATTAAGGGGACATTCAGAGGTGCCTCTTCCTGCTCTGCTGAACAGAAATGTTCCCCGCTGTTAGCCACGCGGTGGGGGGGAGGGGTGAAGTGATCATCCCCGATAATTGGGTGTGGGGGGGCGAGGGGGGTTAGTTGGGTTTGTGCTGCATGTTAACCCGGAAACCGCAGCCCCTCCTTTTACATTGCAAACCCATTTTAAATGGCCAACCCAACGGGTGCTTGGAAAGGGAAATGAGGGCGCTACTGTTTGAAACCATTCCCACATGTTAAGAAGGTTAAAACAGCCAAAAGACTGTGGCTTACCATGGCTGCCTGCAAGCCGAAATCTGTTGCCTGGCACTGCGTGAGTGATCTCTCACACCAAACCGGCAGGCCCTCAATATAAGAGGAAAAATGCGACCTTGTAACGAAAGCACGTGTGCTGTGTAATGTGAACAGCAAAATTTAACGTGAAAGAGTGTACCCATTGTTCTGTAAAATGTGTCTTTTTTTAACCACCTCTCCCTTCTCCTCCACCAGCTGCAAATGTTTCTCCTTCGCAGAGGCTAGTGAAGATTAGAAGGAGAAAACGGCGGACTCGGGATGATATGTTCACGGAGCTCCAGATGTCCTCCCACGCTGAAAGAGCACAGCAGAATGCATGGAGGCAGTCAATGTCAGACTACAGAAAAGCACAGTATGAACGAGAGGAGAGGTGGCGGGCTGAATCGCAGGATGAACAGAGCAAGTGGCGGGCTGAAGATGATAGGTGGCGTCAGCTTGCAGACAGAAGGCAAGAGTCGATGCTCCGGCTGCTGGAGCATCAAATTGATATGCTCCAGCGTATGGTTGAGCTGCAGGAAAGGCAGCAGGAGCAGAGACCGCCGCTACAGCCCCTGTGTAACCAACAGCCCTCCTCCCCAAGTTCCATAGCCTCCTCACCCAGACACCCAAGAACACGGTGGGGGGGCCTCCGGCCACCCAGTCACTCCACCCCACATGATTGCCCGAGCATCAGAAGGCTGGCCTTCAATAAGGGTTAAAGTTTTAAACTGCAGTGTGTACTTTTCCTTCCCTCCTCCCCCACCCATCCCGGGCTACCTTGGCAATTGTCCCCCTAGTTGTGTGATGAATTAATAAAGAATGCATGAATGTGAAGTAACAATGACTTTATTGCCTCTGCAAGCGGTGCTCGAAGGGGGGAGGGGAGGGTGGGGTGGTTGGTTTACAGGGAAGTAGAGTGAACCGGGTGGGGGCGGGCGGAGGGTTCATCAAGGAGAAACAAACAGAAGTTTCACACCGTAGCCTGGCCAGTCACAAAACTCGTTTTCAAAGCTTCTCTGATGCGCACCGCGCCCTGCTGTACTCCTCTAACCGCCCTGGTGTCTGGCTGCGCGTAATCAGCGGCCAGGCGATTTGCCTCAACCTCCCACCCCGCCATAAATGTCTCCCCCTTACTCTCACAGATATTGTGGAGCGCACAGCAAGCAGCAATAACAATGGGGATATTCTTTTCGCTGAGGTCTGAGCGAGTCAGTAAGCTGCGCCAGCGTGCTTTTAAACATCCAAATGCACATTCCACCACCATTCGGCACTTGCTCAGCCTGTAGTTGAACAGGTCCTGACTACTGTCCAGGCTGCCTGTGTACGGCTTCATGAGCCATGGCATTAAGGGGTAGGCTGGGTCCCCAAGGATCACGATAGGCATTTCAACATCCCCAATGGTTATTTTCTGGTCCGTGAAGAAAGTCCCTTCCTCCAACTTTTGAAACAGACCAGAGTGCCTGAAGACGCGAGCATCATGTACCTTTCCCGGCCATCCCACGTTGATGTTGGTGAAATGTCCCTTGTGATCCACCAGGGCTTGCAGCAGCAGTGAAAAGTACCCCTTGCGGTTTATGTACTCGGTGGCTTGGTGCTCCGGTGCCAAGATAGGGATATGGGTTCCGTCTATCGCCCCACCACAGTTTGGGAATCCCATTGCAGCAAAGCCATCCACTATGGCCTGCACATTTCTCAGAGTCACTACCCTTGATATCACCAGGTCTTTGATTGCCCTGGCAACTTGAATCACAGCAGCCCCCACAGTAGATTTGCCCACTCCAAATTGATTCCCGACTGACCGGTAGCTGTCTGGC
>NW_020697789.1:9930-11374 GCF_002925995.2 Terrapene triunguis | reverse complement strand
GACACACAATCACACACAGAGACAGACACACAACCATACACATTGATGGACACACAGCCCCAGCCAGACATAGAGACACGGCCATAGAGAAAGACACATACACAGAGACACAACAACACACCCAAACCTACAGACACAGAGACAGACACCCAAACGTACGGACACACAACCACACACAGAGATGGACACACAGCCCTAGACAGACACAGAAACACGTTCATAGAGACAGACAGACACGCAGGGACACACAACCACGCACAGAGGGACAGGGACACACAACTACACACAGAGACAGACACACAGAGACACAACAACACACCCAAACATATGGACACAGAGACACACAGCCAGAGAGACAGCCACACACATCAGCACACACACACACACACACACGGCCATAGAGACAGCCAAACAGCCACACACAGACAGCCACACAACCACAGAGACAGACACACAGAGACACACAGCCACACAGCAGCAGCACACAAACATACAGAGACACACAGCTGCTCACAGAGACAGACACACAGCAACACATAGACACGCAACCACACACAAGAAGAGACACACACAAACATACAGACACACAGCAACACACAACCACACAGAAACATGGCCAGACACACAGCAAGGCACACATGTCGAAACACACAGAGACGCACACACTGCCATACACAGAGACACACCACACACACATCCCCCCCCCACACATGGGCACATACACGAACTCACTGACAAAACACACTCGTGAATACTCGCACACCTGCAGGCCTCCCTCCGCACACACTCACCCAAGACCTCCCTGCTAGCCCAGACAGCTCCCTGTGCCCCCCGTGTGAATTCAGCCATGATTGGGGGGGAAGGGGGTACAGGACTGGGACCTTGGGATGGGCTGGGGGGCTGGGGATCAGGGCCCTTGGGGAGGGGGATCAAGGCCCTATGGACTGGGGGGCAGCTGGAGCTGTAGGGAAGGTGGCTACACTGGATCCCCCCCCTCCAGCTGGAGGGGGCGGGGGAGCTGATCCATCTCTCCAGCCCAGAGCCCATCCCCAGCTGGCAGGCTGCCTGTTCGCCCAGCTCACCCCGCAGGGCCGGAAGCCGCCCCTCCAGACGGGGCGGGGTGCAGGTAGGGTGAGGTGGGGGCCACGCAGTCACGGGAGATCCGGCAGCAGCCCGTCTGTGCCGCATGCTGGAACTCCTCCTCCCGCACCGGGCCCCTGAGGACCGCAGGGGCCACTTACTCCACGGCTAGACCGTTGGCTGATTAAATGCTGCAGTGTCTGATCAGTAGGTACCACGCTCACCTGCAGGTCGGGGGGCAGAACTCTGCAGTGTGCAGCCTCTGAGCAGTGTGCGCTGCAGTACCTTGCCAGTGACGCTCCAGCACCCAGCAGCATGCTAAGAACATACTACAGGGCCTGATCCGTGCAGACGCTAGTACTCT
>NW_020697789.1:6560-9920 GCF_002925995.2 Terrapene triunguis | reverse complement strand
CTCTGCAGCACGCTAAGAACATACTACAGGGCCTGATCCGTGCAGACTCTGGTACTCTGCAGCATGCTAAGAATATACTACAGGACCTGATACTTTCATGTGCACCAATATGCTTCAGTATATACTACAGTACTGCACAATGATCTAATCAAGCCCTCTGCAGTTGATTACTCTCCTCTATGCTCTACACTGGAGTACTCTGGAGGGCTTTACCTACATGCTGGGGTATTGTTGATAATATACACTCCTGTCTGGTTACACAATACTACAGGATTTGAGTGTGTAAGTGCAGCATTCTAATAAAGTACTATACTGTTGTATTCGACAGCTCAAACACTACTGCAGGACCTGACAGGATGTAATGCTGTGGGGGCAGGATCCTGGCTTCTCATCCCAGTTTTGGGAAGAGAGTGGGGTCTAGGGGTTAGAGCATGGGAGCCAGGACTCCTGGGTTCTATCCCTGTCTCTGAGGGGGGATGGGGTCTAGTGGGTTAGAGCGGGGGGGCTGGGAGCCAGGACTCCTGGGTTCTATCCCCAGCTCTGGGAGACGGGTGGTGGGGTCTAGGGGATTAGAGCACGGAGGTGGGGCCGGGAGCCAGGATTCCTGGGTTCTATTCCTGGCCCTGCCACTGACTCACGGTGTGAAGTGCGGTGAGTCACTTCCCCACTCTGGGCCTCAGCTTCCCCATGTGGGAAAGGGCCTTTGCTGCCTTCGTTTGGGAAGTGCTCTGGGCTGTATGGGGGACAGAAACAGCCCTGACACTGCCGGGTCCCCCAGGGGCTGGTAAACCTTCTCCTTAAAACCTGCTCACTCCCACGTTCCTCTCTGCTCCAAGCGGTGTACCGTCTGTATCACAGCCACTGCAATGCAGCCACCTCTGGGGTGGAGCGCGGGGGCTGTTTATACAGGAATCCCTCATCTGGAGCTGGGATGCAGCCACCTCTGGGGTGGGGCTTGTGTAGGTTTACGGCTAGTAGGGAAATCTGCTCTGCAGGAGATCCACACAGTATTATGATCCTCTCTGGCCCAGCTCTGCCAGGGATCTACTCTGGCTTCTCCCACGAGGCTCATGTTACCGAGGATCCACTTTGGTGCTCTTCATGCAGGGGATCCACTCGCCTGGGCTGTGCCCTCTCAGGACGGGATGGGCCCAGAGGAGGCCTCGCTGCTGGGATTGTTTGGCCAGGAAGTAACCAGCCCAGGCGGGTTTGGTTTGCAGCCAGCCCCGAGTGGCAGGCTGGGCTGGGCCGTTATCAGGGAGTGGCGATAGCAGAGCCAGGCACGGAGCAGGGAGCAGAGTCTGACAGACACACACACGTCCGCGCCCAGCTGGGAGCTCTGCCAGGACGCGGCCCCAACCCAGCGCAGGGGCGGGCCGGAGCCGGGGCGAAGGAACAGGTGACACAGCCGGGGGCTCTGGTCCAAGTCTCAGGCCGGTTCCCCCCTCCAGCCTGCATGTTTTATTATCCCCATGTTACAGAGGGGAAACTGAGGCAGCAGAGGCCAAGCTGGGGATAGAACCCAGGAGTCCTGACTCCCACCTAGCCTCCCAGAGCCAGGGACAGAGCCCTGGATTTATTTGTTGCTTCTGGTGTCAGACATGGCAAGATTTTTTTCTCCACGCCCTCCCCCAGTGCCTCAAATCCCCCCCCCCACCGGACTCCCTCCTCTGGCCCTGTCGGGAGGGTCTGCGGAGAAGGGGCCAGGGCAGGTGGGTTCGGGGTCACAGGGCAGGAGTGATATTGAAGCCACAGGGAGGAGCTTTACGATCAAGATCAGACGCTTCCTGTCTCCACTTTTCCCCGGGCAAGGCGGGGCGGCCCCCTCCTGCCCCTGCCCGGGGTCCTGTACACCTCCGAAGGGAAGGGGGAGGGGCTGGGGCCCCCACCGCAGCCACCCATATGGAAATGCACAGATACACGCGTGTACCCGTGATCACCTTCACGTACGCACTTACACGCCCCGTGCACACGCGTGTGCACACCAACACACACTCCCGTGTACATCCACACGCACCGGTGCACGCTTGGGGACACCCCCACGTGCACACGGAGCCGCTCCCGTGTGCTGTGCCCAGCCATCCACAGCGACACTTGTGTACTCACGCACACACCCCTGCTTGCACAAGGCCACTCGCATGCACACGCTCGTCCCGGAGCTGCTCTGCGGGTAACTCAGGCCCATATAAGGCAGCGGAAGGAGCCGGTGTCCCCCCCGCCCACACCTCCCCCGCACGCCCGGGCACGTCGCTACCTGCTGTGGGCAGGGCACCCAGCCCCGGCTCCCAGACACACCCCAGCTCACGGGGTCCCCGCGCCCCTCCCCCGCCCGCCAGGCCAGGGCACGTCCCAGCGCTGGGGCCGGATGGTGGGGGAGGGCAGGGGGCGTGAGGAACAGTGTGGGGGGGGACTCGGGGGTCATGGCCCCACAGGGCCCCGACTGACCCCACATTGGAACCAAGCGCCAATGAGATTAATTCCCCCTCCCTGTACTGAGTCGCCTTCCCCGCACTCACCCATCTCTCAACGCCCCCCCCACTCCTCCCCCTCCCCCCATCAACCCGTCTCCCAAGGCCCCCAGAACACCATCCCCCCTGAGCCCCTCCCCCCACCAACCCCCTTGCCCTCTACAGCCCCCCAGTACGTCCCTACTTCTGCACCCCCTGCGCCCCCCCTAATATTCCTTCCCCCCCCAGCAGGGCAGCAGCAGGGCCTGGCGTCTGGCGGGAGCTGGGCCCAGCGGCTCTGTCTCCCCATGCTAATGAGGGGATGAGTCGGCACCTGGCCCAGGCCCTGGGGGGGACGGGACTTTCCCAGCAGAGGAGCACCTGGGTGGGGAGGCCCAGACGTTCCAGCTCACGGAGCCAGGGACAGCCCTGTACAGCGGGGCTGGGATCGCGGGGGGCTGCGGGTCGGGAGTGAGGGGCACCGGCAGAGCTCGGGGGAGGGGAGCCCAGGCTGGGCTAGCAGGGGGCTGCGGGTCGGGAGTGAGGGGCACAGGGGCGCTGGCACGGCCCCGGGGCTGAGGGCTGTTGCTGGCTCAGCAGCGCCAGGTTTAACGCGCTGAGTTAGGCTCTTCCCCCTGCGTCCCGCGTGGCACCAGCCCGGCCAGTTTGGGGGCCCCCTGCCCGGTGTGGCAGGCAGCAGCGCCAGGCTAGCGCCACGCTGGGCCCAGCCCGGCCAAGCAGCATCCCGGCCTGGGCCCTCTGCATGGGCAGGTTCTCGCCAGGACTTAGCCTGGCACCCAGCGGGGAAGATCTCATGGCCTGGTGCCAGTGGGAAACCACACGGCTGTCTGCAGCCCCCTCCCTGTCCCCCCGGCTCCGCCGACGCCCCTCACTCCCGACCCGCAGCCCCCTC
>NW_020697789.1:0-6550 GCF_002925995.2 Terrapene triunguis | reverse complement strand
TCCGCCGACGCCCCTCACTCCCGACCCGCAGCCCCCTCCCTGCCCCCACGGCTCTGCCGGTGCCCCTCACTCCCGACCCGCAGCCCCTTGCCAGCCCAGCCCTGGGCTCCCCTCCCCCCAAGCTGTGAGGTGACCAGACAGCAAGTGTGAACAATCGGGACGGGGGTGCGGGGTAATAGGAGCCTATATAAGAAAAAGACCCAAAAATCGGGATTGTCCCTATAAAATCGGGACATCTGGTCACTCTACCAAGCTTGTGCTGATGGGATCTCACAGCTATCCAGGCGTCCCCTCCCCCAGCAGGCATAGGACATGGGGGGAGGGGGAATGTGGCACCCACCCTGCTCCAACTGGGGGTCCCTGCAGCCGGCCCTGGGTTGGGGGGGGTCACAGCTGCCCATGGCTGTGGAGTTTCAGCCCCCTGCCCCCCAATCACACTCCCTGCCCCTCCCCCCACCCTGGATTCTAGGGGCTTTTGGGCCCTGTGTTTTTCCCTCCTGCCCGACTTCTCCTTCCCTATAAATATCCCGTGACTCAGCGCCGGGAGCCAGGATCTCAGCCTTGTGGGGGTGGGGGTGGGGCAGGGAGGGGCTCCGGGCTGGTAGCAACCCTGGGGGGCCCAGGGACAGGGCTTTGCTTTGGGCTAACGTCATTTCAAGGAGGGGAGTTGGGTTTGTTATAACTGGGGGAAACTGAGGCAGGGAGCTGGGACAAGACAAAACAGTGAGTTGGGGCGGGGCTAGGGAGAGAACCCAGGAGTCCTGGCTCCCAGCCCCCCCCCCCAGGCTTTAACCGCTAGACACCACTCCCCTCCCAGAGCTGGGGATAGAACCCAGGCGTCCTGGGACACCATAACTGATAGCAAGGGGGCTGGCTGGGGAGCCCTGCTGGATTTGACCCAGCGCCGCTCCTATCTGGCCAAAGCCCCAATGCCCCTGGGGGGGCCCTGGCCAGGGGGAACCTGCAGTCAGAGCCCCTCCCCCATGGGGTTCATGACCACTCCCCCGTCTGTGCTGGGTCGATGGGCTGGGGAGTCCGGGCGAGGGGCCTTCGAGGCATCAGGGTTCATGGGGTGTCTCCCCCCACCATGAGGCGCAGGGGTCGAAGCCTGGGTGGCCAGGCTGGACGTGCTCCTGGATTTGGGGGGGAGGACCTGGGAATTGGGGGACCCATCCCGTGTGCCTCCCTGTGGGGCTGGGTCCACCTGCTGCTTTTCCATGGGGTGCCCAGGGTCCCCCCCACCCCACCCCAGAGCTGGCCAGAAGCGCCTCTGCCTTCCTCCCTGAGGTATTTACTCCTCCCATCCCCACCCCCCTCAGCTCTGCCCCCTTTACACAGACATCACTACGTTCAATCGCCCAGCCAGGGGGCTGGTCCCTTCCGCCTCATCCTGGGGCTAGGGAAACTGAGGCACTGAGAGGGGGAAGGACATGAATGAAGTCACACAGGGAGTCAGAGTCAGAGCTGGGGATAGAACCCTGGAGTCCTGGCTCTTCCCCCCCCCACACTTTAACCACTAGCCTGCACCCCCCTCACATACGGCAGCCTGTGGGGTGGCCCCGTGTGAAAGGAGTGACTGGGTCTCAGCCCAGCCCCTGGGGGGACCAGCCCATCAGACAGCCCCAGTGGAGGGGCCAGAGGCTGACTGGAGTGTGCTGTTGTGGGGGACAGAGACTCATTCGTCTCTGGCAAGGGAGTGGGGTCTATTGGTTAGAGTGGGAAGGGGGGCTGGGAGCCAGGACTCCCGGGTTCGCTCCCCAGCCCTGGGTGGGAAGTGGGGTCTAGTGGTAGGGGGGAGGGGCAGGGACCGGAGTCAGGACTCCTGGGTTCTCTCCCCAGCCCTGGGAGGGAGGTGGAGTCTTGTGGTTGGAGGTGGGGGGCGGGGCAGTGGGGTTTAGTGGTTTAGAGTGGGGTGGGGGGGAGGGGGAAGCGTCAGGACTCCGGGGTTCTCTCCCTGACTCCGCAGGCTCAGCCGGCCGCCCTGCCACGCTGCCCCCTGCTGTCGCCCCCGCCCCCACCCCCGCCCTGCCAGCCCGTGCCCAGGAAGTGCCGGGGGTGGGTGACGGAGTCATTTCCCGGGAAGCGCCCGGGCTGGCGAGCAGGGGCAGAGGCAGCTGGTTCAGAGCCAACGGGCGGGGGAGGGGGTTGGTCTCCCTGGCTGCCCCGGCCCAGCTTACCCCCCCCACACAGATGAGGAACGACCCCCCCGCTTGCACCGGGGTCAAATAGTGACTGGAACCAAGAGGAAGTTGGGGGAGGGGGGGAGTCACCTCATGGCTCAAACTCAAGGTCAGGGCCCCTCATCCCCCAGCTCGGCCGGTGCCCCTCACTCCCGACCCGCAGCCCCTGCTAACCCAGCCCTGGGCCCCCCCAACAGCCCTGCTGGTGCCCCTCACTCCCGACCCGCAGCCCCCTGCTCTCCCAGCCCTGGGCCCCCCCAGCTCTGCCGGTGCCCCTCACTCCTGATCCGCAGCCCCTGCTAGCCCAGGCCTGGACTCCTCTAAATCTGAACTGATTGACCCGATCACATCACTTCTCTTAACCCCTCCTGCTCCATCGGGTTTCCCCCTCCCCTGCACCTCGGTCCCTGCCCCACCTGGAGCCCAGCTACTGAAACATGAGGCCGGGTTACTGTCCGGCCCCCTCCCCTCTCATGATGCCCCCGAGACATCCCTCCCGCACCCCCGGGGAGCCCCAGGAGGCTCCCAGAGCAGACCTGGATCCCCCCCCCCCCGGAGCAGTGCTGGGGCCAGGCTGGTGAGGATGCCTGGATCCCACCCTGCCACTGCTCTGACCATTAGACCCCACTCCCCTCCCTGAGCCAGGATGGAACCCAGGAGTCTGAGTCCCCGAGAGTCTCAGCCCTGGCGTGGTGGGCTCAGTTCCCCTGGGGGTCTGAGATCGAAGGGCCTTGGCGGATCCCTGCTGGGGGGCTGTGCCCTCCCACTGCCCCATACAGCCAGAGGCAGGGGTCCCCCCAAGGCCAGGACCCCACTCCAGGCTGGCTGCCCCCTGCCCCATCCCCCCATCCTCTGGGGATCCCCCACCTCAATGTCCCGGGCTCGGCCCCAGCTGGCTCAGAACCTGGGAATGAAGTTCCGGGGCCCGGAGGCAGGGACCGGCCCGACGGGTTCAGCCTCATTCCTGGGGTTCCACTCACATCCGCGGGGGGGGGAGCTGGGGGTGGAGCCCAGGACTCCCCATGCTGGGAGCCAGCCCAGGTGAACCCGCTGCCCTCGGCAGGGAAAGGAGTCACGGGGCGGGTCGCGGGGTGCGTGGCAGGGAGACTCGCTAAGGTGCTGAATCAGCAACGGGGAACTGCTGGGCGGGGGGGGGCACTCAGTGCAGTGAGATGGGGCAGTGGGGGTGTTCAGTGCAGTGAGAAGGGGCAGTGAGGGGGGTGCTCAGTGCAGTGATATTGGGGGCAGTGGGGGTGCTCAGTGCAGTGAGAAGGGGCAGTGGGGGGTGCTCAGTGCAGTGACATTGGGGGCAGTGGGGGTGCTCAGTGCAGTGAGAAGGGTCAGTGGGGGTGCTCAGTGCAGTGACATTGGGGGCCGACCTCCACTGCTCCTGTCCCACGCCCCCCTGGGTCCACCCGCCCAGTCACCCCAGAAGTGCTGCTGCCAGGGCTCTCTTTCTTTCACTCATCCGTCGCTTTTAGGGGTAACCCCCAGCCCCCCACGGGAATCTTTTTCCTCCCAACCCTCCTCTCGCTCTTGACCTCAACTGAACCCCGAGCGGCCTTCGCTGGGGCCAGGCTGACTCATCCAGGGAACGGGGAGCAGGGCCCGTCAGCCGCAGCCCCCCCTGCGCCTCTCGCTTCGTGTCACCCGCGGCGGGCGAGAAAACGGATTTAACCGTTCGGGCGCCACCCGGGCTTTCGATGCACAAACTTCCGGCCCCTGGGGACATGTGGGGATGGAGGCTGGGGGGGATCCCCGAGACAGGGAGGAGAGTCAGACAGCCACGGCCCCTGGGGAGCATGGGGGATCCCTGCCAGAGAGGGGGAAGCTATAGGATTGGGTGTGCCTTGCACGTGTGCTGCTTGTATGTGCATTGCATGTCTTGCATGTCCGCTGTATATATGTGTGCTGCATGCATGTCCGTTGCATGCCCTGTGCGTGTTGCATGCATGTGCATTGCATGTTTTGCATGTATGGTGTGTGCATGTCTGTTACGTGCCCTGAATGTGGACTGCATACATGTGCATTGCATGTTGCAAAGGTCTGTACCAGAGGCTCTGTGCTTCCTGGCGTGGCTGAATTGTGAGCCAGGCACAGCGTGTGTGTTGCACTGCTCTCTACTTCTTTTCTTGCATGGCTATGCGTGTGTGTCAACATGATCTGCATTGCACGCATGTTGCGTGAATCTTTGGCACGCCACCCACATGCATGCTACGTGCATGTTCATTGCATTACATGTCTGTAGCTGTGTATCATCACCGACACTTTTCCCCGGGGCATGCTCTGCGTGTGCACTGCGTGTCACACGCGTGTGTACTGGCATCCCTGCACGTGGGTCCTACGGATGGGTACTGTGGGTGCAGAACTGCATCAGGATCACCTACGGGGGGTCTGCCTTTGCCCCCCACCCTCCCAGGAATTCAGGGCCTCCGGTGCCTCCCCGCCTCCCCATACACCGGCCAGCCAGGCCTCTGCTCCATGTCCCGGCCTCACCCCTTACCCCA
The DNA here is from genome assembly GCF_002925995.2 of Terrapene triunguis. Lineage (NCBI taxonomy): Eukaryota > Metazoa > Chordata > Testudines > Emydidae > Terrapene > Terrapene triunguis. The sequence continues at coordinate 1,863 of NW_020697789.1, read as the reverse complement.
CTGCTCCCGGCTGAGTCACGCACCCCGCCGGCTCCCAGGACAGGAGGTGGCCGACCTGGGGCGAACCTGGCTCTCCTGCCTGCCTGCCAGACTAGCCTCCTGGGATCCTGCAGCGGCGCCTCCTGCTGGGCAGAGCTGGGAGCAGCCCAGGCTTCTGGAACAAGGCAGGGATGGGAGCTGAGGGGGGGAGGGGGGAAATGCTTCAGAAGTGGTGCATTGTGGGAATATCTCACACCCCAAAAATACAGCTGCCTCCCCTGTGTTTGGGGGCATGGAGCACCCTGCAGCACACCACTCCACCAGCACTGGGCCTGAGCCCCCCCGCCAAGCCCCCCGCCCCGCTCCTCGCAGCTCGGCACCCCCTGCTGAGCCCCCCACCTCCACAACCCGGCATCCCCTGTCGAGCCCCCACCCCCCTGCTCCCCGCAGCCCAGCGCCCCCTAGCGCTGGTGGGGGCGGCATGCGACACAAGGCCGGGTTGGGGGGAGGGCTGGGCCCCGCGGCGTCTCCTGGAAGCTGGGTCTTTCTCTGAATGCGGCTGAGGCTCGGGGCACAGGAAGGCGGCTATGAATGGCTGAGGTCAGGCTGCCTTTGCGGGTTTCGAGCCTTCGCTCAGATCCCGGGCTGTGTGCACCTCCCCCCGCCCCCCCGCCAGCTTCCCCCCCCCCCCCCCCCCGGGGTTCCCCCCCCCCTTGCCCCCCCCCCCCCCCGCCCCAGCGGGCCAGCTCGAGTGGGAAGGAGCAGACGCTGCTGAAAGGACAGGGCGTCCCCCCACCCCACCCTATGGGGCACTGATAGGGCCCAGGGCTGTGCCAGTGATTGAGCTGGGGAGAGAACCCAAGAGTCCTGACTCCCCCCGCCCCCACCGCTCTAACCACTAGCCTCGGGAATGTACGGGACAGGCTCCCCCGAACAGGCCCTGATGAAATCTCCCGCTGGGTAGAAAGAGGAACAGAAAGAGGCAGATGGGGACGGTTTGGAAGGCGGCGGGGGACGGGGAGGATCTGCGAGTGCGGAAGGAGGAAACTGAGGCACCGGGGTTGGTCCCTGGGATTGACGTCAGCATTGACAAGACTGGGCCTAACTCCAGCCCCTCCCGTCTCAAAGTTGGGTAACTAGAAAAGGCTCCCTCGCCCGGCCCTGGGGTCCAGCTGCTTCTGAGGTAGGGCAGGGGGGCTGATGATACCGGCCCCCGCCCCCAATGCAGGGCGATGCAGCCGCCTCTGGGGTGGGGCGTGGCCAGCTGTTTGCTAGTTGCCCAGCAACAAGACACAACAGTTTAGGACAGGAAGTGAAGCAGCCACCCGCGTCCAATTGAAACCACAGGGAGGATTTAGGAAGGGGTCTGGAATTTCCCAACCTGCCACTTGGCCGGGACACGGGGTCACACCCCAGTGCTTACGAAAACGAGTGTAACAGACACCAAGCTGGGCTGGAGCCGAGAGAACCCCCCCGAGTGTGCAGTGGAGCATTGGGGTCAGCCCCACTGCGCAGGGCGGCTGCTCTCTGCTGAGCCCTCTACCCCACTCCCCTTCCCCTCTAGGGGGCGTCACCTCTGCTCCAGCCCCAGAGCCTGAGGCCCGGGGCTGAAAGGGTCCCGGCCCTCCACAGGGTGTACATGTGGGGCAGGGGGAGGCCGGGCGCTGTGGGGCTGGCCCTGCCCAGCGGAGTGGGGCTCCAGGCCCAGAGACGCCCAGCTGCCCCCCAGCTGGGGTCCTCTGGGCAGCAGGCCCTGCCTAGGGTGTGGATCACAGAGGCCAGGCAGCATCTTGCCCAGGGAAGAGTTACGCGTGGGCCCAGGGCCAAGGCCAGCCTCTGGCAGCGTCAGCTCCGCTCCCTTTCCCAGCAGCAGCTGCCGAGCCC
>NW_020697788.1:0-1664 GCF_002925995.2 Terrapene triunguis | reverse complement strand
TCCGCATAACCTGGAGCAATGTGGGGATGTCTGGGAATGAGACAATCTCACTGCAAAGGGGGGACTTAATGACTCTAACAATCACTTTGCTAATGTGGGATTGGAATAAACTGCTCAGGGTCAGTCTAAACTAGAAAAAGGGGAGGAGGAACAAAGGAGACGCACTAGCGAATCCCAACCACTTCTCCTGCCCTAGACAGACGCTTGGAGGCTGATATTATCACCCTCCATTTATTCCCTCTCTGGAAGGCACAGATTAGTCTCAGGTCACCCTACAAGCTGCTGGCAGAGTTGGGAACAGAGCTTAGGTCTCCTGAGTCCCAGGCCAGTGCTCTATCCACTAGGCAGCGCTGCTTCCCTCTCACAGGCTGATGCTGCTGTAGCAGAGGTGGGAAATCCAGGCTTCCAAGAAAAAGCCCTGTAGGAATCAGTCTCTCCTAATGGTGCTGTCTGAATGCACAGGGGGCAGGGAGAACGGGCAGAGGGAGTGAGTGATGAGGCAGCACTTCTCTGCCCCTGTGCTCTTCCTCGCCTCTTATCCCATGATCCCCACACACTCACTAGCCCCAGCACCAGCTCTCCCTGCTTCCCAGCTACTCCAGCCTCAACCATTAAATCCCCAGTTTCCTCCCCACAACCCATTGGCCTGGTCCCTTAATGGTGGATCCCCCAGAGCCACACCCTGGGGGATTTGGGGAGGGGAGGAGTTACCAGCCCCTGCAGGGAACAGCTCCAGGTAAGTGAGGGAGCCCAGCCCAGGGGTTGGTGGAAGATGGGGGATGGGAACAGGTGTCTAGAGTGAAAGTGGGGCCTGGCCCAAGTGTCCTTCTCCTCATCTCCATGGCAGGGGGATCCCGGCTGGGAGGGGAACGGGGGTGTGGGGGACTTCAGCCAGGCAGAGGGAGCGGCTGGAGGAGTTTCTCTCTCTTCCTTCCCCCACCTGTGGCCCATCAGCTCAGCAGCCAGGGCTGCAGAAGGGAGGAGGGGCTGATGGGGGCTTCTCCTCCTCTGCCTGGGGTTTGCTTAGACCAGGCAGAACCAGGGGTCACTGACCAGCTGATTCTCGGCTGCTGCTGGATCCTCACCCCATCGATGGACAGCTGGATCCTTGGGAGCCAAAAGCCCCTGCTGTGTGTGGGAACGAGGAAATGGGTTTGTGACCATGACCGGCCCCAGTCAGGGCCCTGAGAGAATTTCCCTGTTGGGTGGAGGAGTCTCTGATGTCCAACATGGTGTTAGCTCCACTTGGACCATATCCCACACTGAGAACATCTCAGAGGTTTCTTCCCTGTTTAGATTTGCAGATGCCTGATACTCCGGAAGCACCAAATGAAGCTTCCCCCACATTCAAGGTCTCGCTGTTGTGTGGGTCACTGAAGTGTGAAGTCAAATTGAATTTTTTCCTGCAGTCAAGCTATTCCTAGGGCCTCTCACCCTTGTGGATTCTCTCATGTTTGGTCAGTGCTGAGCTCTTATTGAAGCTTTTCCCACAGTCGAGGCATTTATAATGCGTCTCTCTGATGTGGATTTTCCCATGATTAATAAGATTTGAGAGGTAACTGAAAGTTTTCCCACACTCGTGGCATTTAAAGGGTCTCTCTCCTGTGTGGATTCTACTATGTATAGTAAGGGCTGAACTTGAGATAAAACTTTTCCCACACTCA
>NW_020697787.1:11594-13573 GCF_002925995.2 Terrapene triunguis | reverse complement strand
CATATAACCACTAGAGGTCACTGCTGCCATTAACACAGGTGAACACTGTACTGGTAGGTCTGGGTATGTTGCAGGTCTCTGCTGAATATAGCATATTAGTATGAATTATTATTGCATTGGTTAGTTGTATTGCAGTAGCCTGTGCTGGGCACTAAACAAACTGTCACTAGAAGACAGTCCCCACCCCAAAGGGTATTATTGTTATCTGCATTGAGTAACACCTAAAGGCCACGCTGCCTTTACCTAGGAGATGAGCGAGCTGGACTGCTACTCAAGAGATCTGGGGTCTTTCCTGGTTCTGCCACTGAGCTTCTGGGTGACCTTGGGCAAGTCACTTCCCCTCTGGTTCCTAGGTTGCAAACTCTGCCAGGCTGGGACTGTCTCTCCCAGTGTGTCTGTGCAGCACCTGGCACAACAGGTCCCTGATCTCAGCAGGGCCAGGGACTGTCTGGGCCTCCATGTGCTACTCTAATGGACATAGTGACAGACTCCACCCCAAAAGCTCAGTCTACATAGACAAAACATCCTGGAAACCTTCCAAACAGCATCAGTGCAGAGGGAGGTTAGGACACGGCGTGTAAGGAAGCTCTAAGAACTAGGTCACGTTCCATAGCACAGAGGGCAGAGAAGAGAGAAGGGGAGCGAATCTGGGCCCGGTTCCCCATTGTCCGGCACCTTGTGATGTCATTCACGCTAGTGCAGAAGACCGCCATCTGCTCTGGTAGCAGAGCTAGTAAATACAATCGTATTGTCTGTGCTTTTTTTAAAAAAAATTATTTTTTTCAATTAAATACCAAAAAAATAATAATAATTTTTCACGTCTGTCTCCCTTCCCCCTTCTTTTTTCCCCGCCTCTGTTCTCCCATTATGCCACGAAAAAGGGCTGATGGAAGGAGAAAAAGGGGAAGAAAATGGAGGAAATATTTTCAAATTTTTAGTTAAACCCTCCCCCCTGAAAATTTAAAAAAATGTTTAGCGAAATCCTTTGTCAAAAATGAAGATTATATTCAATTTTTTTTTTTTTTAAAAATGGACCAAAAAAAAGCTAGCTGCTGTATTTAGGAGCATTTTGCATTTGTTTTCCCACTGGGGTCAATGGCTGCTAGGCAACAGGAAATCAGACCCATTGAGCTGGGCTGGATAACACAGTGGAAACCGGGCCCCATTAATGCTCCCCACTGGAGAAGATGAACCACAAGTAATGGGAGAGTCTAAGAAAATTGCCATTGTAGGCAAAAGGCCTGATTCTCGTTTACCCTATTTCCTGCACTTGCAATAGGCACTGAGGTAAAAGGGTTACCGACATAAGAGCTGCCATATTGGGTCAGACCAATGATCCTTCTAGCCCAGTATCCTGTCTCTGAAAGGGGAGGACAGGTGGGGGTCCCAGAGAACAAAAATAGCTCCTATCTTCAAAAAGGGGAACAAAGAGGACCTGGAGAATTATAGACCACTCAGACTAACTTCGATACCAGAACAAATGATTAAACAATCAGTTTGTAAAGACCGACAGGACAATAGGGTTATAAGGAATAGCCACTGTGGATTTGTAAAGAATAAATCGTGGCAAACCAACCTAATTTCCTTTTTTGACAGGGCTACTGGCCTAGTGGATCTAGGGGGGAAGCAGTGGACATGATATATCTTGATTTTAGAAGGCTTTTGACAAAGTTCCACATGATAGTCTCATGAGCAAACTGGGGAAATGGGGTCTACATGAAATATACTTGTAAGCAGGGCCGGCTTTAGGCCAATTCCACCAATTCCCCCGAATCGGGCCCCGCGCCTAAGAGGGCCCCGCACCCAGTGGCAGGGACGCGCAGAGTGGGGGGCAAATGCCAGAGAATCCCTTCCCTGGCTAGAGGCACCTTTTTAATTTTTACTCACCCGGTAGCACTCCAGGTCTTTGGCGGCGGGTCCTTCACTCGCTCTGGGTCTTTGGCGGCGGGTCCTTCAGTGCCGCCGAAGACCCGGAGCGA
>NW_020697787.1:2727-11494 GCF_002925995.2 Terrapene triunguis | reverse complement strand
TTTTTTTATGTGGTTTTTTTTTTTAGTCATCCCTGCCGGGGCCCCGTCGAAACTGTTCGAATCGGGCCCCGCACTTCCTAAAGCCGGCCCTGCTTGTAAGGTGGGTGCAAAACCAGCTGAAATGCCGTACTCAAAGAAGTCATCAGTGGGTGATTTCAAAATGGGAGCCTGTATCTAGTGGCGCCCGACAGGTGTTGAAGCGCTGCAGAAGTGGAGGCCCTGAAAGCGAGCCTTGGAGCAGCAGGGATCCAGCATGGGAACTGAGAACCCAAGGTGCCCTAGGAACTGTAGTTCCTTGGCCAGTTCCCTGCCTACAGAGCCAGTCCTGGAGCAGGGAAGGAACTACATTTCCCAGCATTCCCGTGGCAGCTATCAACAGGAAAGGGAGGGGGAAGCTGATATTATGCTATACAAAGCATACAGGATCTTTTCAGGGGGAAAAGGCAAATACGCCACATTTATTGAAAATACAACAGTTAGCATATGCTTTTCAGACACACACACACACACACACACACACCCTGCCAGTTGATGTTTATAGTTACCAGTCTGTTGTAGCTCGAGTCAATCTAATGGCCAGTTAGATGGAGCACGAGTGAGGAGCTGGGCTCTGTCGGTCGCGATCCGATGCTCCGAGGCTTTGCAGGACTGAACCCAGAGTTCCATGGCAAAACACCCCAGCTTGATAGTTGTAAATTCCCATTTGAGTCCATGCATTTTGCAATGTCATCCTGTAATCATTAGTCCTTAAGTGGTGTTAATCTTGGGGTTTTCTGCTGTTATCATTTGATGGTTATTGTCGGGCTTCCCATCATTATCTCCTATTTGTTGTCTCACCTTCGGGGGTGCCTGCCTCACCTCTGAGGTCGTCAATGCTGCTAACATGTTTGGCATCCGATACAATGGATGTTTTCTGATTGTCTCCTGGTCTTTCCAAGTCTCTCACTTTTTCTTGACCATCTGGAGATTTGTGATGGCTTTCATACCTTATCTTTTCCTGATGCATGCATTCATCATTCACACAAACAATCTCTTACAGAAACCTTCAAAGGTATACAGACAGCAGTATTTTATATTCAGAAGAATACATTGTAAATCAAGCCTTGCTAAATCTTATAACTAAAACAATTCACATTGGGGCTTCAGGCCTTCAACATTTCTCTAATCTATTTATCATAGACACAATACAAAATCCTGTCTCTTACTAACTAAACTTTATAACAGGTCCTAATTGTAATGCATATTGGAAACAGGATCCCAGTCTCAGATGGTCATTCCGTTCTGTTACTCAAAAAGGGTGGCTGGTAGAATGAAATCAAAGTTTACATCAATTCTTATAGTCCAATTAGTACAATTATAAAATCCTGCTCCTACATATCCCCCTTTTGACCCCTCAAGAACAATTCTTGTGTGGGTCAGATCTTGTATAATTGTTTCATAGCTACATATTGAGAAGCAATTTGAGCTTGTGGTTGCAATTTAACAAACATTCTTTTTATCCAACAACACATAGATATTATTCCAATTAGGCAAATTCAGGATAATACCAACACAAATAACAATGGATGAAGCATAATTGACAATATACCTTTAGAAGTGGGAGACCAACCTGTAAAAACATTATACCAATGGTAAGCTGTTATCTGTCTTTCTGCAGTGGCAATTCTTAACATGTTTCCAGTTTGCATGTAGAATATGAATGGTTTGGTTTTTCACATTGTTACCTTTTAACAGGTGATTGGTAACTTTCTGCCATTCAATGCCAAGATTGATAGAGAACTCAGCTAAATCAGTGCTTACGGTAGAGATTTCTTTGGTTGTGGCAAATAGTAAATGTGATTATTGGTAAACACAGCACTTACATTACATTTACATTTGTCTATTGGAAGGTTGCTAACACTTCCATCCTTCCAAAACACTTCTTCCCAAGAATTAACACATACACATTGTCCATTATACAGTACTTTGGTCTCATTATTCAATTCATCCCACATACACAATCCTAGTGAAATGTCTTTACTACAGGGCTCTGGAGCAACAGGCAAGGACAAGCACACCCACTTTTGAGGAGTCCACTCGGTACAACCTCTGGTGTCCAATAGCTTCCCTCCCTCCCCAGCCCACTGGCTCGAGGTCCGGAGTAGCCAGAAGGATCCCCTGTGCAATATGGGGAGTGGGCTAACTTTCCATATCTTTGCTTCCAGAGCCTGTTGGTGTGCGATTTTAACAACAATTCCCCCAATTAAAAGGTCTGACCTTTCTATGCTAGAAACATACTGCATCCATTCATACTGATAAGTATTAGTCATCTTTTTCTTTGCTTTAGCAAGTGTACCAAAACCTTCGTGTTTTCTGATATTACCCAAAATATTTTGTGTTCCAAAGTGGACAAAGCAAGTATCTGCATTTCAGTACATCCATAACTATAGCAGTATACGGTTTTTCACTTGCATTTGTTTCTGTGGGTACGTCTACACTTACTTCCTGGTTCAGCGGCAGGCAATCGATCTTCTGGGATTGATTTATCGTGTCTTGTCTAGACGTGATAAATCGATCCCGGATCGATCCCGGAAGTGCTCGCCGTCGACGCCGGTACTCCAGCTCGGCGAGAGGAGTACACGGCATCGACGGGGGAGCCTGCCTGCCGCGTCTGGACCCGCGGTAAGTTCGGACTAAGGTACTTCGAATTCAGCTACGTTATTAACGTAGCTGAATTTGCGTACCTTAGTCCGAAGTGGGGGGTTAGTGTGGACCAGGCCTGAATTAGACTGTCCTGTAGCTGGGACAGAGAGCTTAATTTATTCTTAATTACCTCCAGGTCTACAGTATTTATAATCCCTGCTCCAAAACCAATTCCTCCTAATATGGTGTCTGCTACCTGAGGATGTCTCCCTGCAATATTTAATACACAACGGTGAGAAGATAAACAACACAAGACAAAACATAGAACACAAAAAACACAATTTCTATTGTGAGAGTAGATTCATGGTATTCTGGATTGCTCTTCAGCTGGTATCAGCTTTTCCTGATTTTCTGAAAGACAAAAAAAACATGTTTCTACCCCTTTTGGGGTGGGATTCAATGGCTCCTTCCTTTATCAGTTAGGTAATTTGCATTAACACAGACGCTTTCTGGCTTGCTTTTGGATCCAAAGCCATCAGCAGCTCGGAGACTCTGTCTTAAAAGGGACACAATTAACTTTTACCAGAGTTTTGATTACTCTTCACTTTTAACTCCTGCTTTCAAAACATACAGTGATCTGAAAAAGAAAACACAACCTATTGTGGCTCCCTTTGGAGCCCTAATAGGATTTTAATTAAGTAGTATGGTATGTTTTCACATTTCCTTTTACCCCTTCTATAATATACACTGCACATGTTCTGGGGAAAATGCACATTCCTTCCATAGTTTAACTTCTATAACATTATCCATATCAATTTTTACATATTTACACCATATTTCTTTCCTTTATACATTTGGGGCAGTTAAGTTCCAATAGAACCCCCCTTATGTTCTTTTAGCAAATCTGACTAAATTGTCCAGTCAAATGATTTCAATCAGATAGTTTCTTTTTGCCTGGCTTATTAACAGACATTCCTTTGGAAAAGGGCCCATTTTTCCTTCAGAATGGCTGCAAAGAAACCAAGAATTCTCTTTCTAGAACACTTTTCCTTTTTAACATTTTCACAAAGTTTAACTGCTTAATTCCCTCCAGCCTCTGCAGAGTTAACTTTTCACTCTCTTTCCTGAAATCACTTGCTCATCTCCCAAAAGACACCTTAATCAACTCAGATTTCACCATTCCAAGTATTGTTTCAGGGATCTGAATTCCCCATGTCTGCACTTACTCCTTTTCTTACTTCTGCTTGTCTGGGCCCAATCCTGCTTTCCTTGCAGAACTGTCCCTTTCCCTGGGGACAGGTTTTGTTCCATTACCAATTTAGCAAGGAGGGTGGGCTCCTCAACTAGACCCCACCCCTCCTGGTTTCTTTCCTTAAACATTTCTTTTAGAATTGTGAAATCATCACAATATCACTCACAAAAAATACTACACTGCCCAAACTCCTATATCCTTCAAAGTTTGGTTTAACAGAGCAAGATTTGTTTAAAAATCTCTTGAACAAGGTATCATCTTTGGATTGCTTCCTTTTAAACATTTCTTACACAGGTGCTACCACTCTTTGCCCACACTCCTATATCCTTCCGAGTTGGGTTTCACATAGAAAATACCACCTGAACATATTTCTTACTCCTGATGCTCGAGCCAGTGCCGGAGCTTCCAACTTAACCCTCTCTGGGCCAGAGGGAGAGACACTAAGCCTCCCTCTGTATCACTTGGCCTACTACCACCGAGGGTTCATACACCAAATATAAAAATCCTTCCCAGGATCAGAGCGAGGAACGCCAAGTTCTCCTCTCAAGCTCAGCCTTGCTACGGCTGAGGATGTATGCACCTAGGATTTTTCGGCTTGGAGCGAGGATCTCTAAGTCCTCCTCCTATTTCCCGACCTTACTACGACCGGGGGTATACCCACCTCCAATTATTTCCTCCCAGCAGTCCGGGGTGGAGAGAGGGATGCTAAACTTCTCCCCTTTTTCTCAGCCCTGCTACGACCAAGGGTGTGAATACCTTTTAATCATAAAGGGACAATAGGATCACATGGAGGCTGATCCAGGGGACGATTGCGGGGCAGAGGAGATAATAGGGCAAGAGGCAGGCTGTACCCAGAGATACCCAGAGTGCAAGTACCTGAAATGGGGAAACAATCGGACAATCTGAGTAGGCTTGGGTCCAACATGCGCAGAATAATACGGAAAGTGCTAATTCAGATGGGAGAAGACAGAGAAAAATGGGACCGGACACCCACCGCCGACATTGTAAAAGAAGTTCTTAGATTACAAGCCCAACAGCGAAAAGACGTATCCGGAGTAGTGGTTCCAAACGCTCCTCCTCCTCCTCCCCCTCCAATGAAGGAAAACCAGGAATACTTTAGGGAAGCCCGCTGGATGCAGAATCTCCACCTGATATAGGAGCTCAGCAGTGGAGATTCATAGGAAAACTGACCTGGGATCCAGGTGGAAGACCCCACATTTACGTTCAGCAGGGAAATCAAGCTCCTATCCTAGCTTTGACTGACACTGGAGCTGCGGTCTCACTAATTAAAGGGACCCCTCAAAAAGGAATCAAGGGGCAGGCGGTGACCTTACAATCATTTCAAGGAAAGCCTAGTACCGGGCAAGAATGGATTCAAGTTCCATTTATGGTACAAGGCCCCCCCTTCTCAGTATCATGTTTCAATACATCAGGGGGCCTGATCCAAACAAAATACATGACCAATTAAGTAATTCTAGGCACGGATTGGCTGTTTAAAAATAACATTATAATTGATTTACCCCGAGACATTTTATGGAGATTAGAGAACCTCCCCCCATACTTGCCAACTGAAAATCATCGCAGTATTGTGGCCAGAGAGAGAAATAAAATTATCGCAGCTCTCACGGCTGAACAGAGGGAGGAATGGCATTTGAAATTCCCCACGGTCTGGGACAAGAAAAAAAACAAATTGTGGGAAAATAAATGCCTGTGTTAAGATTGTAGATGAACTAGTAGCACCCCAAAAACAATATAGATACCCCAGGGAAGCCAAAGAACAGCTGGTCCAAATCATTGAGGACCTCGAGGAACAGCGGGTTGTCAGAAAAACTAATTCCATTTTCAATTCCCCTGTGTGGCCAGTCAGGAAAGCCGATGGGCAATCTTGGCGTTTAACCATTGATTACAGAAGAGTCAATAAAGGGAGTGTGCCCATGGCCCCCATTGTGGCAGACATGACACAAGTCATACAAAAGGTTCAAGCCACCTCCAGGTATTTCTCAGTGATAGACTTGGCCAACTATTTCTTTGCAATACCCTTGCACCCGGATTCACAGGACCGGTTCGCTTTCACCATAAGGGACCAGCAATACCCGTTCCAACGCTTACAACAAGGATTCCAGCATTCTCCAGCCACCGCACACCATCATGTGGTAAATATGCTTGACCGATTAAGCCTGCAGGATCGGCCATTCGTATTTTCCTATGTGAACGATATCTTGATTTTCAGGGAATCCGAGACGCAGGTGCAGAGACTCATGGGAGATGTCCTTGCTTTAATCCAAGACACCGGATTTAAGGTAAGCCTGGAAAAAGCACAACTTGTGCAGCCCCAGGTTGTTTACTTAGGCATTGTTATCGGCCAGGAGGGAAGGCAAGTAAATCAAAGGAAAGTAAGGGCACTAGTTGAGTTACCAGCACCTACTCCCTACGAGTTTTGTTGGGAGGATTCAATTTTTTGCGGCCTCACATTTACAAGTATGCTGAGATTACACTCCCCTTATGGAAATTGCTAAAGAAAAAGGTACAATGGGAGTGGGGCTCCGAGCAAGATGCTGCCCTAAAAACTTTAAAACAGAAAGCCTTAACGGCTCCCGCCCTGCGTTTCTGTAACGAGTCTAAACCATTTGTCTTCCGGCTAGCAGCAAATGAAGTAGCAATGGCGACAACGCTATTACACTGTAGAAGAAAAGCTAGCTGCAATAGATCGAGTAAATAGCGGAGAAACCCAGGCCAAAGTTTCAAAAGATATTGGGATTGCCGAATCTATTCTCCGAGGATAGCTAAAAAACTAATCTAAACTGAATGGCTTTGTACGAAATATTGATTCTGCCACGGGCTTAAGCGAAAATGTGTGCGCTATTCAGCAAAACCCACAATAGACAAAGCCATGCACACGTAGTTTGCTCAAGAAAGTCTGAAAGGAATGCTGCTAAAGGAATGCCACTAAGTGGGCCAATTCTTCAAGCCCAAGCGACAAAATTTGGAAATTTAATGGGGGATGAATCATTCCAAGCCAGCAAGAGGTTTATAAGTCATTTTAAAAAGCGTCATGGCATAGCGCAGGTATCGATTTCTGGAGAAAGCCGATCAGCCGATGAATCGGCCGCAAACGCGTTTCCCGCCAAGTTAAAATCTATTTTACAAAATGAAGACTACCACGAAGAACAACTTTATAATTGTGATTAAACAGCTTTATTTGCAAAACTGCTACCTGATAAGACTTTAGCCTTTAATTACGAAAACAGCTGGATTTAAAAAGATAAAAGATCGTGTGACTCTTCTTTTTTGTAGTAATAAGACGGGCAGCCATAAGCTTGCCCCTCTTCTCATTGACCGCTTTCATAACCCTCACTGCTTTAATCACCTCAGTAGAGCCTAGCTGCCAGTAATATACACTAACAGCAAAAATGCTTGGATGATGAGACACATTTTCGACGACTGGTTCCACAACAGCTTTGTTCCAGCTGTTTGTAAGCATATGCGGTCAAAGAAACTCAAAGCCAAAGCACTTTTGCTACTTGACTGAGGATGGGAGAAGTACAAGAAAAGTCTCCATTCAGACTGTGCCCGATAGTCCCAAGAGATTTGATAATCTTTTAGCTGTGCTGGACTCTGAGGGATTCGACTCAGGCTAGCATTGCTGGGAGACAGAGGTGGGGCTGGGGGAAGACTGGGCTGTGAGGATCGCCACAGAGTCTGTGCAAAAGAAGGGAACATTGGCCTTTCAGTCTCACCATGGACTCTGGAGCGTGTGGATGAAGGAGAACAAGGCTCAGCCATCCTATTGGGCCCTGGCGGCTGCGATCCCGGCCCCAGAGGACACAATCCCAGCCACGATGGGGGATCCAGCTGTAATGCCGACTGAGATACTGGTACCCACATCCCGGAGCAAGACACCCATAAAGATCAGAGTTTGTCTGGAATATGAAAGGGGGATGGTGACATTTTACAGATCTGATATCATGGCTCCTCCCTTCACTTATTATATCACCTTCACAGAGAAAATCTTCCCTTTCTTTTGGCTGTGGTCTGCAGGAGCATGGGTCAGATTGTGTCCCTTAGTTATAAAATAGTTATAGCATCTGTGACAGATAGGGGAATTTCCTGCAGTATCCTTGAAAAAAATCTTACTGATTTGCTTTTAAGTATCTTTGGAGTCCATTGTATTAAACCTCTCGAGGAGCGAGGTGGGATTTACAGCCTGGAAAACCCCACCATGGAAGACGCTAGTCTCTGCCTAAGAGAGGTGTCTGCTGAGGAGCCGGGATCCTACAGTGGCTGCCCTTGTTGGACCACAGAGGGGAAATACAGGAGCAATTGCTCTGAACTGTGACAGCATCTGTATTTCAACTCCCCGTACAAAAGTGCATCAGCCTTGAACTGTCCTCAGTGACTGGGTATCTTGGGGGTAGGAATAGAGGAGTATAATCTAAGGAGGCTTTTTAATCCTTTGGAAATTTTCGAGCACACTTGGCAGCTGGTTATTTTTAGAGAAGAGAAAGAAGGTGTTATTGTGGAAAATCTGAAAAGGTTTCCAGCATTGGAGAAAAATTGATCATTTTCAGCTATGTTAATGACAAGTCAAAGTAGAGGAAAGCGATGTCACATGGTTAAGCTATACCCTGCTGAGCAGTCTGTGTTGCTTAGCTGACCATCTCTTTTGTGCCCGATTTTGAACTGCAACATTTAACAAGATTAAGCTTATTAAATGTTGAAGTTCAAACTGGATACAAATAGAGCTGATGGTAAAACTGAAGAAAGAATTTCACAACATTCTGAAAGGTCCTTTCTGGCCTTCAGTGGGCAGGGCCGGCTCTAGGCACCAGCGCTCCAAGCGTGTGCTTGGGGCAGCACTTTCCAAGGGGCGGCACTCCAGCCCCCCCCCCCTTT
>NW_020697787.1:0-2627 GCF_002925995.2 Terrapene triunguis | reverse complement strand
CGGCCGCTGGAGAGCCGGAGCGTCATCCCCGGAGCTGAGCCCGGCTGGGGCGGCGAGAGGGGCTCAGCTCCGGGGGATGATGCTCCGGCTCTCCAGCGGCCGGGCAGCCTGAACTGCAGCCCAGCCTGGGTGTGAGGAGCCGGGGAGGGAGGGAGGGAAGTGGGGCCTGGGATGCAGGGAGCGGGGAGGGGTCCTGCTGCCGCTGCTGCTCTGAGTCTCCCCAGGGCGGCGCGGCGTTTCCCCGCCCGAGGGGGCTGTGCAGGCGCCGCCGGGCTGGGCAGGGGGCGCGGATCCCGGCTCGCGCGCTGACAGGGCGAGTGGCTGGGCAGCCCGAGCTGCCAGGGAGCTACCGCCGCCCCCTCCTGCCCCCGGCCCAGCCCGCCGCGCACCTCCCCCGCCTCAGCCCCGCGCTGCCTGCCCTGGGCGGGGAGAGGCAGAGCCCGGCTCTGAGTGGGGCAGCAGGGGATACTGCCCTGCCGGGGGACCCCCGCGGCTCAGGCACCTGGGGGTCAGTGTCTGTCCTCTCGGCTCTGCCTGCACGGGGCTGGGGAAGCAGCTGTCAGCACCTGCCCCTCTCAGCCCTTGCACCCCCCATCCCGCTCGCAGCCCCTCCACATGTACCTCCCCCCCATCGCTCCTTCGCCGCATCCCTTCCCCTTGTACTCTCCCTTCACCCGCACCTCTCCCCTTGTACCCTCCCCCAGCCCTCTCCTCCCGCACCTCCCCCTGCACCTCTTCTCCCGCAACCCTCCTGATACCCCCTCTCCTCCTCCACCCTCCTCTGCGAGTACATCAGACCCCGCTTCTCTGCCAGTGTAGAGCCCCCAAGCACCCCCACACCTGCTCCTCTGCCTGAACCCTCTTCACTAGCTCCCCATCCCTTTCTGGGTACAAGGTTTGAGGGTTAGTCCCTATGCCTTCCATGTGCATTTGGAGGACTAAAGATGGGGTTGTGGGGGACGGGGGGGCGAGATTTATACTAAAGTGAAATAAAAATAGGAGAAACGGTTTGATCCCCACTGCAAGTGTAAACGGGGATTGCTGTGGTGAACAAGGAGGTCATGTTTGGGGGGGGGAGGAGCTCAGGGCTGAGGCAGCAGGGGGTGCAGGTGAGGGGGGAAGAGAGCCCAGGGCTGGAGCGTCAGGGGGTCCGGGTGAGAGAGGGCACTGGTGGGGGGTGGGAAAAAGAGCCCAGGGCTGGGGTGGGGGGCAGCCAAATTTTTTTTTGCTTGGGGCGGCAAAAAACCTAGAGCCAGCCCTGTTTCTAGTGATGCATAGTACAGTATACTGTTGTGTCTGAGTGTCTTTGTGTTACTGACACTTCCTGTCCCTCTTCATATGGCATATGTAGATTACAGACAAAGACAGAAACAGAGAGGCAGGAAATTGTTTCTCATTTTGAACGACATCATCAGATTCTGAAGGAGGAAGAGCAGCGTCTTCTGGGAGAGCTGGATGAGATGGAAAAGGTCATTCAGAAGTCAAAGAATGAATATGTCACTAAACTGTCTGAGGAAATATCACATTATGTTGAATACATAGCTGAGAGGAAGGAGGCGTGCCAGAAGACACCAGCGGAAATATGCACGGTCAGAGAAGTTACATTCTAAGTACAGAAAAAAGGGAGGCTCCTTTGCCCTAGCATGGGACTTCAGGGTTCTGAACTCGTTATCTATTTGTATTTTAGTGGAGTGCCAGCTCTACTACAGTTAAGGTTTAGCGTCACTTTTTGTTTAAATCCAAGTGCTCTAAAATCCACATCTAACTTGGATTGTCTTGAAAATTACTGTGCCTGATGGGAGTGCAAGGTAGAGTACTTGGTCCAAATTTGTGGTCATTTCAACAACATACAGCCCTCCCCCCCCCCCCTCAAAAAAACACCCCAAAAACAATAGTAATTACAAAATCATCTGGTTCTTCTGAAGTTTTTTTGCACACACGGGACTCTGAGTCTCCCCAAACTGAGATCATCCCTCTGGGGAAGCAATATTTCCAAAGCTATTCAGGGTAAAGTTTGGAACTTCAGGTCAGTTCTAGTTAAGCTGGTGTGCTAAAGACAGTAAAGTGTGCATGTGCGGCAAGAGAAGGTCTGTTGCAAGCTGGAAGGGTTGTAGGCAATCTGTAATCACAGTAAGTGAGTGGCTCAAGGTGACATGCTGTGGCCACTGAACCTGAAAAACACCCATACACAGTGAGTCTGAGTCCTTCTTTTGGGAGCTTTCAGAGAATGTGCGTTGTTCCTTGCATTCTGCAGGGGCCATTTTTGAAAGTTTTTCACTGAAACCAAAGTTTCTGGTTTGAGCGGTATTTCAGGGGCCAGCCATGCCCAGGGGCTGCTCCCCAGACCAGGTTCCCCCCTCCCCGCCCCCTGAACTCCCCTGGAGGGTGCACCGCCGGCCCTTGGCCGGGAGCACCGCCGGCCCCAGCGGCCCCGGGCCGCGGCCGGGAGCACCGCCGGCCCCAGCGGCCCCGGCCCCTGGCCGGGAGCACCGCCGGCCCCAGCGGCCCCGGCCGCCGGACAGGAGTGCCGCCGGCCCCAGCGGCCCCGGGCCCCTGCCGGGAGCACCAATGGCCCCAACATCGCCGGCGCCCGGCCGGGAGCGCCGTCGGCCCCAGAGGCCCCGGCC
>NW_020697786.1:0-4148 GCF_002925995.2 Terrapene triunguis | reverse complement strand
GGCTGCACCAGGTGCATGGCGCCCTGGCTGTTGGGGCCCAAATCCTCAGCATCCTGCTCCTGTGAGGGCCCAGGGCCAGAGGCCTCTCCCTGCCCCCCATCCTGAGCCAGTAGCGCAGCATGTGGGGTGGAGCCTGCTTGGTTGCTGAGAGTAACGGGCCCCACTGGCCTGTCTCAGCCCCTGCTGGCTCTCTCCAAAGAGCTCTGCTGTGTGTGTGCTCGATGGGGCCACGTGGCCATGCCAGGCCTGGGCTCAGCATAGGGATGCCTACTCTGACTGAAGCTATTTCGGGAGATTTTTTTTCCCAACGTGATGTAATGTCATTTTCTTAAAATAGCCTATCAAAATCTCCTGGATTGTTTCAATAGTCACTGGGAGATCGATGCCGGTTCCAGGAGACTCCAGGCCAAACCTGGAGGGTTGGCAACCCTAGCTGAGCAGTGCTGCCCCTCAGGCGCTGAGCTGATGTCTCTAAGGACGGGAGCAAGTTATCGCCTGCTCTAGGGAGTCTCCCCATCCCCCAGGGAACAGTGCTTGTAACCCCTAGCCCACATCAGCTGGCATGGGCCACCCGACTGCCAACCCATCCACTAACACAGCGAGGGACTGGGCTGGGCATGGCCATCTCGATGTCTTTGCGCTTGCCCCCTTTGCTCCCACACCTGGCAGGGCCCCTCAGCGTCCTGCCCTGCAGAGAAGGATAATGTTACAGGAAAGGGCTGAAAGGAGGGCAGGGGCTGTCAGGGCAGGGCCCCAGAGGTCTAATTAGGAGTGATGGGCTGAAATAAAGGAGAGACACCCCCCCCCCCTTGTCTGCCCCCAACCCTGCGAGAGAGCCGGGGCAGAAGCTGCCATTGGTGGCACAGGGAGCGCTTGGGCTCTGCTGCCAGGGCTGTGCTAGAGGCAAAGCCAGGCTCTGGGACACCCCCTCCTTCCGCAGCAGTGCTGTCCTGGGGCAGCAACCCCTGCTGCTCTCCCAGGGGCTGGGGCACCCCCTATAGGGAGCACTCAGCCCAAATTGACTGGGGTCAAACACAAGGACCGGGGGCTTCCCCCACCCATGGCTCTCCCCTGGGCAGCAAGAGCTGGATCCCCCTAATCACCTGCCCTCAGGGCCCAGAATCTCCAAACAGCCAGACACCATTCCTGTCTTTCTGGGGGCAGCAAGGGCTGGCCTGGGCCAGCAGAACCCAGGCCCAAGAGCTGCTGACGCTGCTCCCGGTCAGAGCTGGGGCCCCACAGTGAGTCCCTTCCCCGCCGCCCATCCCCACACTCTACTGCCCACTTGGTGACTGTCTGGCTCCTCCCCGTTCCCTGCTTGTAACACTTCTGCTACTCAATAACCCCTGGTAACACCCCCCACCCCTGACTGTGTGGGGAGAACACAAGATGGGGTTATGGGATACACTAACCTTGCTGCCCCCTGCCCCTCACGGCTGGCCTGAGCAGCCCTCCTGTCATCTGACACCCATATTGGGCCAACTGGATGGCATGTTAGCATCAGGGGCTGCTCTGGGTCAGTGGGGGGAGCTGTGGCAGCATTCTGCCCTTACACTTGGGTGGTGGTGGTTGGGAGCTCTGGGTGGAGGAGAGGGCCTGCTGTGGGGGTGTGTGTGTGTGTGTGTGTGGTGAGGCTGGGGCTGGGGCGGACAAGGGGCAGTGTTCTGTCCTTGCACTAGGATGGTGGTGGTTGGGGGCTCCCAGGAGAGGTAGGTGCGGGGTGCTGCTGGTTCAAACTCAGTCTCTGCCCT
Source organism: Terrapene triunguis (assembly GCF_002925995.2). Classification (NCBI taxonomy): domain Eukaryota; kingdom Metazoa; phylum Chordata; order Testudines; family Emydidae; genus Terrapene; species Terrapene triunguis. Next base: position 2,397 of record NW_020697786.1, on the reverse strand, counting down.
TGGTCCTCATCTTGTGCCTTGTCTGTCACAGGCGCCTGATCTCACCTGGGACATTGATCCTTCCATGCCTGTCCACGGGGCGCCCCAGCAGCTGTAACTGCCTGGCTCTCACTCTGCCTGCTTGTCTATTCTAACGCCAATTAACCCCCACTCATCACTAACTCACTGAGCCCGAGGGACAGGGACAGGGAGATGGGTTAGGGTGGGGCAGGGCTGGCTCTGCTGTGTCTCTGTGTGAGTGCTCTCTTCCTGGAGAGATGCCAGGGGAAGGCCTCCTCCCTACCAGGACCTTGCTGTCCTACCCAGGGGTCCTCAGCTGGCATCCAGAGCCAACAGCCGAAGCCTTTCCCCCAAAGCCCATGGAATGGGGCCTCTGCCTCCTGCAGTGATTGGGGACTCCCTGCACCACCATCTCAGCGTGTGCCTCAATCTCCTCCTGGACCAGCAGTGCCCAGCCTGTGCTGCTGCCTCTGGCCCTGGACAGCCCTGTCCTGGCGTCTGTGCCCTGGGCTTGCCCCACTCGCCCTTTCTCCGATGTTCTGGCCGTGCTGGCTGGGTTTCTCCAAGGTTACAGGAGGGCACGCGGCTGGGCTTCCAGCTCTGAGCCCCGGCAGCCCATTGCCGGGGGAGCTCGGCCCAACCCCACTGCCTTTGGCCCTGCCATTGCAGTAGGGCACTCCTACCACCGATCCGGTCTGGTGCACCCTGCCAGCTCCCCACCAGGCTGCTGTGAGGGCACCTCGCTGCTGGATCCCCAGGGTCTGGGCCCTCAGCTTGGGCTCCTTTAGGCATACTCTTGGGGTGCTCCCATCTATCTAGCCCCTTCTCCCGAGCGTACTGTGACTACATAGCTCCTCACCAGCCCCAAGCTCAATGCTGACCCCTCAGATTCCCCAGTAACTTCTCCCAAGCCCCTCTGACAAGGTGAGCTGCTGGGTCCCCTCTTCCAGGGCCCTGGGCTAGGTGTAGCAGAGAGCATAGGCCCTCGGCACAGCCGTGTGACACGAGTGCTCTTTACCTAAGAAGGAGAAACACCCTGAGGGTACAGATCCTATAGAGAACACCACCCTCCTGAGCACAGGGCCACTCACTTGCTCCCCCGTCCCAGGCAGTCCTTGGGGGTTCCTTCTCCGAATCTGGCTCCCTCCGCAGCTCCTGATTTTTCACATTTGCTCTCTGGTCACCCTAAGTGGCGGCCCTGCTGGGCCTGACTCCTCGCGCCATCGGCCTGGGCTGGGGCAGGCAGGGATGCCGGCTGGGCTGGGGAGGCTGGGGACATGGGGGGACAGCAGGCCCAAGCTGCAATTGGACAGGCCTGACACTGGGCAAAGGGGTGAGATGAGGGCGCGGGGGGCAGCAGCCCAGTCAGAGGGAGCATGCGCTGGGTGGGATGGGCGGTGGAGGATGCCATAGCCTGGGATGGACCCGGAGGGAGTACGAGGGGTGATCAGCACTGAGACAGGCAGGATGTTGTAGGTTTTAAAGGGAGGCCAGAATGGGTTTCCTCCTGGAGACCAGAGAGCCATGGGGGGGAGGGAGAAATTGGCCCCGACTCTGCCCCCCCTTTCAGCCCAGCCTTGGGGTGGGGCAGCATGCAGAGCGGAGCTCCCTGGCTGTCCCTATGCGTAGGAGCCGGAGAGGGGCCATGCCGCTGCTTCTGGGAGCAGCATGGAGCGGCCCCCAACCCTGCTCCCCGGCTGAAAAATAACAGAGACCCCATCAGTCCCTGCAGCCTGCTAGGGCCGGGGCCAAGCCGGACATGTCATGGGGCCGGGGGACACGGGGGACAATGAAGTTGCTTTTCCAGTTTCCTAGTGGGAGGGAGCTTTCTGCGCCCTCTAGAGGGAGGAAGGGGAAGGGGAAGCCAGCCCTGGCCAGCCTCATTTACATAAATTACAATGGTGCTTACCCATAATTCCCCTGGCAGAGTCTGCTTGGCATTGGTCTAGGCTTTGACTGAGTCAGTGATCACAGATTGTCATCCCTGTGCCCTGACGGGGGTGGGAGTGGGGCAGGGTATGGGCTGGAGGGAGAGGGGCACATGCGTGTAGGGAGGGGGGGGACACACAAACTCCGGTGTGGAGTGGGGGGGCTGAGCCGGCCACTGGAGGGCCCTTCGCTCTCCCCTCCTTGGAGAGTTTGTGGAGCGGGAGGGTGCAGCGCTGGCTTTGCAGCCATGATTTTATAGACCTCAGTCATATCTCCCCTTAGCCATCTCTTTTCCAAGCTGAAAAGTCCCCGTCTTTTCGCTCTCTCCTCATACAGAAGCAGTTCCACCCCCCTAATCATGCCCTTCTCTGCACCTTGGATATGTCTCATATCGCTTTTTTGAGATGGTGGTGGTGGTGGTGAAAAAAAAGGTCTGTAAAATTTCACCTCGCTTTAGTTTTCAGAACA
>NW_020697785.1:0-1474 GCF_002925995.2 Terrapene triunguis | reverse complement strand
GGGTTCCGGCTCTTGTCTCAACCCCATTGCTGGGGTCAGGGCAGGTCTGGGTGTTGGGCCCTGCCCCCCTCAGCGTCCCCTATTTCCTCCAGCCCACTGTAACTGAGCAGATGATTGCCACCCGCAGCAGGGGGTGCAGTCCCCTGGGGTGACCCCTGTGACGTTGCACTCCATATGTTTATGGAAATATGCTTATGAGTGTAAATCTAATGTTACTGGGATATGCTTTATGCAAAAGGTCTCTTGTAAGGTATCATTACAAAGCTTATAATCTACTGAGTGTGGTCATCCCATTTGTATGAATGTATCACTCTTGTATCTGAAACTAGAAATATGAAGCATTACTCTGAGGGCCTATTGTAACTATGCAAAGTGGGCGCCATTAATGGTGGCTTGGAATCTTGATGGCTCCCATTAACCAGGACAATTGGTTGTAAATGGCTCTGTTTACTCCCAAACCTTCCTGGGTCTGTGCAGGCCAACCCTGAAAGAATGGAGAATAAGGTCTTACAGTGACATGCGATCATGTCACCTGATACTGAAATCCATCTTAAACCTGGGGCTTTTCCATTGAGAAGGAGGGGTGGGGACCCAGAGAGAGACAAAGGATTCCCGCCTTGTGCCAAAGCTATAGAAAGCGGGTGGAACAGGACAAAGGGGGGGCCAGTCATGAGAAATCCCCTAGCTACCACCTGAGCTGGAACTAACAAGAGCTGTACCAGGGGAAAGGATTGGGCCCCGACTAGGGAGGAGTCTAGTCTGTGAAAGAAGCTTATTGGAACCTCTCTGAGGGTGAGATTTATCTGTATTCAGTTTCTTAATGTATTAGGCTTAGACTTGCGTGTTTTGTTTTATTTTGTTTGGTAATTTACTTTGTTCTGTTATTACTTGGAACCACTTAAATCCTACTTTTTGTATTTAATAAAATCACTTTTTACTTATTAATTAACCCAGTGTATGTATTAATACCTGGGGGGGGGGGCAAACAACTGTGCATATCTCTCTATCAGTGTTATAGAGGGCGCGCAATTTATGAGTTTATCCTGTATAAAACGGACTTATTTGGGGGTTGAACCCTATTGGGAGCTGGGTGTCGGAGTGTTGGAGACAGGAGCACTTCTTAAACTGTTTTCAGTCAAGCCTGCAGCTTTTGGGGGACGTAGTTCAGACCTGGGTCTGGGTTTGAAGCAGGCTAGCGGGTCTGGCTCCAACCAGGCAGGGCACTGAAGTCCCAAGCTGCCAAGGGAAACAGGCTCGGGGTAGTCTCAGCACATCAGTTGGCAGTTCCCAAGGGGTTTTCTGTGACCCAGCCCATCACAGCACAATACACAATGACCAGCCAGGGGTCTCCTAACTCCTGCCTGCACAGAAACATGTTTTCAACTTCAAGTGACCTGCCTGTTCTATACTTTAAGAACATAGTTTTTCTGTATAGATACAGAACTCCTTAAATCTCATCCACACATACATCTCA
>NW_020697784.1:0-7551 GCF_002925995.2 Terrapene triunguis | reverse complement strand
TCATGCATTGCAGTTCTTTTCTGACAGTTCTGTTTCTGCTTCCACAAGGTTTTTAATTTTAAATCTACTAAATCCTCAAACCTGCACTGATACTACCGAAGTTTGGAGGCTCAGCCCCAAGGCTTCTGCTCCAAATTCTTGGAAGACAACATCTCCCCTTAATTCATATTCAGAAAACCTCAATCCAAGGAGATAAGGAAGAGTTCAGGTCTACATAAAATTCCAAGCAGAACTCACTAGGTTGAGCCCTCCCAAACACTCCTGACAATTCCACTTTCATCATCCATAGGAGAGAGAAATACAAGTCGCTATAAAACTTTCATACGTAAACAAATAGAACTGGGTGGCAGCTAGTGTATCCTACGGGACAGGGCACTAAACTAGGAGTTAGGAGAGCTGGTTCTAATCCTTGCTCTACCACTGACCAGCTGTGTGATCTTGGGCAGGTCTTTTCACTTTTCTGGGCCCCCGTTTTCCCCTGCTTTGTCTGTTTAGACTATAAGCTCCTCTTCAGGACAGAGACTGTATCTTAATATGTGTTTGTGCAACACTTGCATAATGGGGCCCTGATCTCAGCTGGGACCTCCAAGCATTACTGTAATACAAATAAATTAGGGCCAGGTCTAGGTGTGGGCAAGCTGGTTGCCTACTTCCATGGGGTGACATACCATTGTGCCATGTGGATGTGGTTTTGTTTTTTGCTTTATTCTGATCGGCTGGTCATTTTTGCTCTGCTTATTGGCCAGCTTTTTTTTTTCCTCTCCTCTGATTGGCCAGCTTTTTTTGTTTGTTTATTTGTTTGAGCTCAGCTGCTTGGGGAAGGGGCAGTCAAGGTCTTTTCCATCCTGGCCAGTAAAACAGGTAGGGCCACTCCTGCAAAATACTACTACTAATTTAATAAATAATAATACTTACATCATAATTCTGAGCCAGATACATCCCAACCACATTGCCGAGAGCAAAACCAAGCTTAAGAGGAAAAGAAAGAAAAAAAGACAGAAAATAAATGAAAAGGAGTTTAACATTTCCCCCTCACTTGCACAGAACGTATGAACACTTGGCAGTAGAGGAGGTTGAAAAAATGGTGGTGGCGGAGAAATCATGAACGTTTTTTAAATGGTTTCCATTTCACAGGCTTCAAAATGGAGATTTTTTCCCAAATCATTTTCTGAAATCTTGTTTTCATTAAGAGAATGCAGGTGGTTTGGGTGGGGAAAAAAATTCTAATTATTTCAAAAAGAGATTTTGGTAAAAACATTGGTTAAAAACCCAGAAAAATTTGCAACCCCCCCGCCCCGCAGAAAATAATAATAATATTTCAGTAAAGTTTTTTCATGCAAAAAATTTCAACCAGCTCTACTCAGAAGTTGTTTTTTACTATTCTCCCCGAAGCTTTTTCTTCCTTCAACAATGTACCTATTTATACCCCGACTCCCATAAAAACACCACCACCAGAATGAGACTTCTCTTTATCACTGTTCTCTTACAATTCCAAGAAATTTTTGGTGCAGAGATTGGTCTTTTGTTCTGTAAAGTTCCTTGCACACCCATTACCATATAAATCATAGTAAGTCCATTAAATATAATGGCACAGGAAAAGTCTTTTTGTTCAATACTTGTACATCTCTTAGCACAAGGAGGGTCCTGCTCTATGACTGAAGCTCATAGGAGCTACCACAATACAAATACTAAGACTAATAGGTGCGGGGGGAGGGGAGAAATCCCAGGACACAGGCAAATGAAGTGGGCTATAAAACATATGGGCTAAGGAGATTGTAAGGAAACAGTGCATCAGTAGATTCCTGAACTGGCCTAGTTATGCTACTTTGTACAGAATGTAAATTTAGGTCCCAGGCTTGGGATGAGAGTTGCTGGGTGCTAAAGAAATGGTCACGTCAGTCCATGAGTTTTAAAGGAAGAGTAAGAGGGAAATGGAGTGCATAGCTCCTTTCACTCGCAGGCTGAGGAGAAACTCGGGTCTCAATCACACCGGAGAGGGAAAAAAAAAATACCCTTTGTTTCCTCAGAAATATACATCCAGATTTTCCAAAGTGCTTAGCATCCAGCAACTCCAAGTAAAAATCTGGCCCTTATCATTAAATTTCAGATGAAGCTTGCTTGATGTACAAATGCTAATAAGATTTTTCTGATTATCAATACTGCAAATTTGGCCTCATCTCTGAAAATCTGTGTGCTGCTTTTTTTTTTTTTAAATCATCATCAACAGTAATGATTTTGAAATCAAAACCTAGCTAGAAATTCTATTCACTGCACAAAGTAGAACAGAATATAACTCACTCTTCCAATAGCATAAACACAGCACCAGTCACTGGTAAAAAAAAAAACCCAAAACATGTTCTTGTCAGAAAGCTATGGCCATTAATAGAACTGGTTGCACATTTTCACATGCTGATGCCATCATTAACTAAATGTCTGAAGTGTAAGAGAAACGGAACATTTATTTAAATTATTTGTTTACTCCATTTTTAGAGCTTAGGCTTCTTGGCTTTTTTATAAAAATGTAGTGTTCTTTTTGTGTGTTTGGTATAAAAGCTGTATTTTATTATCGCAAACTTAACTGTAAATTAATGAAGTTTTTTGCATGGGATATTATTAATGCATGCTGCACTGAGATAAGCAGGATTTAAGATTCCTTTTAATGCTGAAAGTCAATCCAGCAGAAGGGCCTTTCCTATATCTTGGCAGTGTCCATGAATTCACCCAAAAGGCAAGCAGACTCTCAGCTGAGAATTTCAAGACTCTTTGCAAAGATTGGCTTATATTACTAGTCACTGGGGCGAACCTTTCAGTCTATCCCTTATAAAATAGTTTTACTAAGAAAGTTCTCTTGATTTTTTTCTCCTAGAAAGGACAAAAACCACCTTCATTCTCCTGCTCTTAGCCTAAAATACATCCAAAGCTGGGACCAATACTATACCATGCAATGTCTTATTTTGTATTGCAAATATCTTAACACCTATATCAAACCCAAGAACATAAACAACTTGTATCCCATTAGTTGAAGTCAGAGCTCCACACACTCCATGCAAGACCAGTCGAGTCTTTGATGTGCTATTTCATCAGTTATACAGGGTTTAAGAGATGCCACTTCATGAAGAGGGGGAGTCTCACTGTTTAATCTTCATCACTTTTGACAACTAAAAATGCTGCCAATTAAAGGGTACATGCCAATTAAGGACAGTAAGGATTAATGAGGGGCTTCCAACAGCCACCCAACACGCTAAGATACACATTAAATGTAAAACAAGCAATTACTTAACTCTGAAAGGCAAAAGATATAAAGTTTGTAAGATTATCCCTTTATCTCCCTGCTGCAGCTCCAGCTAGGGTGAAGGAGAGACAGACACCCTTTCCATGCACAGGAAAGGAGAGGAGGGAACCCAGAATTAATATGCCCTTCCTCTTTTCCCTTCACTAGCTTTCAGGCACTAATCAGAAAGTCTTAATTAAAACTGATTTTTATCAGACACTTGCAACACAAGGACTTCAAGTAGCAGTTGAGTTCAGAAACATTATGACTCCAAAATCTGCTGAGCGTATTAGTCCTATTACCCACTGTTTTCACTGGAACAGAGATACAAATGAGTCCATTCTGAAGAAATGCATATGCATTTACAATTTTTTATAAATCTTGTGTTGGACTAGGGGTAGGATATGGAGGCTTATTTTTTAATAAACACTCAAGAGCTAAAGTGATTTAGAAGAGGCTCTCTGCTGGCATTATCAACAGAGACCGGAATTTGAAATAGCCAGCTAACTTAAAAATTAAAGAGAGCCCGAAGTCCTGATTTTCTAATAAATATGCAATGTATTATTGGGACTTATTGGCACCAAGTTTGAACATACCGGTAGCTAAAAATCCACAATATCTCCAAATTAGGTCAGCAGCACCTAGAATGAGAAATGAGAAATGCTGCTGTGCTTTGGTACTGGCACGCACCCTGTTGTTTTCTCCGTGTTATTTACTTTTAATAAGTGCCAGGTATTAAAGGCATTAGCATCAATTAAGGATTTAATTAGAATTGTAAATAAATCATATAGTTGGGCATCTGGCTTTAGCATCTGCCAGAGTTTTCAGACACATGTAGAAAAAGAAAAAGACTAAAAGTTTAAAGAATGTTCAGCTAGTCAATGAGGCAAATAGCTGCATTAAATAACAAATACCTTAGGACGGGGAATGAGGGGGAAAAAGTATCATTTGACTGTGGGCAAAGAGTTTAACTCTGACCTCAGGAACAGCTTATCATATTTGCAGAAGGTCAGAGCAGGGCTGGGCTCAGGGAAAAATAAGCCAGAAGCTTTAAATGAACTAAATGCACTGCAGCCATTGCAACAGAACAGGCAGTGCATTGTCAAATCAAAGTGGGAGACTTACCAAGGTGAAAATTTGAATGGAGAGTGTGTGTGGGGGGGGGGGGGGGGGGAACACAAAAGACAGAACAACAACAACAACAACAACACCCATACCAGACCGGAGGGGCAATATGATTAAAATATGCTTAAAACAGCTTTGAGACAGCTGAATTTTTTTGGAACAAAATTTGTATTTTATCACACAATTTAACATATATCACTCTGATACAAAGGTTGGATTTGTTTTACTGTAGCGGTGAGCCAATGAATGCACTGGAGGTGTCAGCCCCATGTGCAACTCTTTTTAAGATGCATTGGCACTATACAAAAGCAGCAGCAGTCCAAAAAGAACATTATTTCACTTGCATGGGCTGTGTCTTATAAAAGTATTGGTAACCTGTGTTTCGTTATTAGCATAAAAGCAAGTGCAATATATGAAAAGATATTAGAACTGAGTCTTCCTATAGGGAGCAAAAGTACCTGTTTTTCAAAAAGGACAATGAATTAAAGCAGTAGTTTTCAATGGGAGACCACAGAGTATGTTTAAGATTTCCAAAGGGGTCTGCACCTCCATTCGAACATTTTTAAGAGTCCACAATGAAAAAAAGGTTGAAAACCGCTGAATTAAAGTACACATCAACCATGCATACATTTTCTTAGAGCAGTGTTTCCCAAACTTGGGATGCCGCTTGTGTAGGGAAAGCCCCTGGCGGGCCAGTTTGTTTACCTGCCATGTCCGCAGGTCCGGCCGATCGCGGCTCCCACTGGCCGCGGTTTGCTGCTCCAGGCCAATGGGAGCTGCGGGAAGTGGCACGGGCCGAGGGACGTACTGGCCCATTGGCCTGGAGCAGCGAACCGCGGACAGTGGGAGTCGCGATCGGCCAGACCTGCAGACACGACAGGTACACAAACTGGCCCAGCTCGCCAGAGGCTTTCCCTGCACAAGCGGCGTCCCAAGTTTGGGAAACACTGTCTTAGAGAAAGCGTTAAAGCATTGGGCGCTTTCACCTGTACAGTCACCTGACTGGCATCCAACAGAATACATCTGGAGTGATTTGAAGAAAAAAGTGGCTAAGAATAAAGGAAGCTGTATATAGTAGCTATATAGATGGTGAACCAAAAGAGAATGTAACCAAAATTAGTAAGGCCACAGTATATTCAATGTATGATGGGGGTGTTGACAACTTTTTTTTATTTGAGGGGGCTAGAGTTAAATAATAGCTGTTGAATATCACTTTGAGTCATTTTGTACCTTGTCTAAATTTGTCCACTTTTAATAAAGTGAGATAAATGAGCTTCTGTTCCAAACTCATTCTTTCCTGCTTTTTGGGGGGAAGAAACATGGGGGTGGCTAATCCCCCCAGTTATTTACACACATGGTATGCTACATATTCAGAGTACATTTGCAGGGTCTTAACAGGCATGGCCTAAAAATTTATATATTTCTTTGGAATGCAAATATTTTAGATGGAACATCAACTGATAAACCATCACTGTCATATTATAGCTACAACTGTAGGAGAAGAATTGAAACCTTTTTCCATTATTTTAATTGAGTTTACTCTTTCACAAAAGGCTCAAATGCAGCTTCTGCTTTGTCTAATCACATCCCTCGACTGCAAAGTCCACAGTTGTGTTACACCGAAGATGTAACTTGTCCAAGGTCACACAGTGAGTCACTATTAAAACGTAGGGCCCTTTTTGTTTTTATGTTTTACTATATGAACGCAATACTGGAGGGAGCGGGGGAAAATCCAGGGGTTTGTTTAAAACTCACTTAGCTGGTTCATTTCATTCATGATAGCATTTATGTTATTCCACTAATAAATGGATGTGCTGGAAAAGTTTTTATATTCTGTCTAGTGTGTGAACTTAAAGTCCCTCATTACTTTGTGATACACAACGAATACAGCCTGATTTTGCAAGAGGGAAAACTAGACAAGAGTAATTTTTTTTTTTTAAAGTCCCAAAGGGTATGTCTACACACAAGCCTCTATGCTAATGGGAGGGGTTCTCCTGTTGGTGCAGGTTCCCCACCTCCCCAAGAGGTAGATAGTGGATGGGAGAATTCTCCCATCCACCTAGTGCTGTCTATATCAGAGATTACATCAGTTTAACTGGTCAGGGGTATGGATTTTTCATACCCCAGGCCTACTGAGACACTGGGGATGGCTGAGGCACTGGGGATGGGCCCACCCATTGCTATAGGCCTCCCACCCATAAGGGAAGGCGCCATCGATTCATACCCAAGTGACAGTTATACCAACCTAATTTCCTAGTGTAGACCAGGCCTTAGTTTGATAGATTTTCAATGAGACTTAGGCTATGTCTACACTTAAAATGCTATAGCAGGGCAGTTGCACTCCTGCAGCAGCGTTGATGTAGCACTTCAGTGTGGACACTTACTCCAGCAATTGGAGGGGTTCTTCCATCGCTGTAGGTAATCCACCTCCCCGAGAGGTGGTAACTAGGTCAACGGAAGAATTCTTTTGTAGCCCTAGTGCTGTCTATACCAGGTTAAGTCGTCTTACCTACATATCTCAGGGGTGTGGATTTTTCACACCTTTGAGAAATGTAGTTATGCCAATGTAACTTTTCAGCGTAGACTAGCCCTTAGGTTCCAAAGTAGACTGACCTAGTTAAGGGGTTCTCAAACTGGGGGTCGGGACCCCTCAGGGGGCCACGAGGTTATTACATGGGGGGGGGGGGGTTTGCAAGCTGTCAACCTCCACCGCAAACCCCGCTTTGCCTCCAGCATTTATAATGGTGTTAAATATATAAAAAGTGTTTTTAATTTATAAGGGGGGGGGTGTCGCACGCAGGGGCTTGCTATGTGAAAGGGGTCACCAGTACAAAAGTTTGAGAGCCACTGACGTAGTTGCAGGGCTGTGAAAAATTCCACACCCTGTGTAATGTAGGTAGATTGACCTAACCCCCCACTGTATACGCAGATATGTCGATAGAAAAATTCTTCCATAGACCTAGCTACGGCCTCTGGGAGAGGTGGATTAACACTACATCAATGGAAAAATACGAAGCATCCACATTATGGCACTACAGCACTGTAGCTGTGCCTCTGTACTGCGGTTAGACATGCAGCAAGTCACTTTTGCAAATGGGACTTTCAGGCTAAGTCACTTGTGTGTGTTATAAAGTGTTAGCCATATAATTAACTGC
>NW_020697783.1:0-3540 GCF_002925995.2 Terrapene triunguis | reverse complement strand
AGGGGCCTGGGTTGGAGTCTCACTAGTGGCCATGGCTTGTGTGTGTTACAGGCATCCATCGCTACATGGCACAAAGGGAATCCCCTGGGTGGGTGAGTCAACGCAGGATTGTGTCTCGAGAGATCCGGCCTTTATCTCCCTGACTGACCCCGAGTGTCTGAGAGGGGAGCCACTGGGTCAGTGAGCTGGGAAGCGCTCACTCAGCTATTATCTGACCAGATCCCAGATGGATTCCTGGCTCCCTGTGGAAGCACAGAGTGGGCGTGAGGGTTTCCCAGCACCATCATGAGTCAGGAAGCAGAACAGCCCTGCCTTGGGCATTGGGTCAGGGACATGGTGAGCTCCTATCCTGGGCTTTATTACTGCACCCTACGAAAGGCTGGGGGCAACATCAGTGGGGTGGGAAGTGGTACCTGAGACCTCCCCTGGGGCCACTATAGGGTGATACTGTCCCAGCCCCAGGATTTGGAGCCTGGCTCTGTGCAATCTGCCAAAGGTTCGTGCCCTGTTGCGTTTAGGTCTTTGGAGAGATAGTCTCTGGGGGGCAGAGAAGATCCTTCCTGCAGGTGGCGCTGCTGGCCATCTACGGCCCCCTGCTGCACCTCAGCCTGGCTGGGCTGGTGGTCCTAGCCTTATCCATCTTGCAGGAAGCTGCCCAACTGATGGGGACAAGGTGAAGAGGCCGGATTAGGCTCAGGTGGTTGGGGGTGGGACCCAGGGCCTGTCACCTCTAGGCCCCAGAAAGTCATTCCCGTCCCGTCCCATCGCCATTTGGTGTCCGGGAAGCAGCAAGGCAAATGAGTCAGAGCAGGTGCCGTGGCTAGAGGTGAATTCAACTCCATGAGCAGGATGGACTAAGGGGCTGAATTGCAGAGATGCCACAGCCACCAAAACTCTAGTTCCAGTCAGTGCAGTTTGCATGCCCTCGACACCTCTGCAAACCAGGCCTTCAGTGAGGAGTCAGGACCTCAACCTGCTAAGAGAAAGAAAGGAGAACACCCATCTCCATGTACATCACCATCCCACTCCTCAGGGCCAGGAGAAGGCGTGGCCCCTGGCCCAGCTCCCTTGGCTTGATGGAGCTGCTAAGATTGGGGTGGGGTGAGAAGAGATGAGAATGAGCTGGGTACATAGTAGAATGGCAGTGAGGGCCCCTTCCTTCCAGCGGAGAGTCCATAGCCTCTCTGGGGGAGCCCTTCCTTCCCTCCACACTGTGTGCTTTGGTGCCTGGACGCTGCAGGGAACTGCTAAGGGCAAGGATTAAAGAGCCAGCTGTCATCCTGCCATGAGCGCTAGCACTCCTTTTGTCTTAGGGGGAGCCTGTGATTAACTTATCCTTAGTTATGTTAACTGAAGGGTGAATTCACAGCCATCAGTGTCAACAAGGTCTGTGATTCATCCACTCATTAGTACCTCTCCTTTTAATACCTATAAGGCAGCAACAGGAAACTGTTTTGGGGAGCTATAACCAGGAGTGCAAGTAGGGCGGTACTTGCCAGTACGCAGTACCGGCAAGAGAATTTTAGCGGGTACGGGGTACCAGAAAGACTTGGGGCTAGCCCCCCGCCTCTGGAGCGGGGGGCTGCGCTCTGCTCCTTAAAGGAGCAGAATGCGGCTAGGGAGGACATTCATTATTTAAATGGCTTTAACAGCACAATACATATGCTAACAAACGAAGGCTTTGTTTAAGTTTGTTATCATATGTTTTGTGCTGTTACATTGGTCAGGAGACCTCAAGTGGGGAGGGGTGAGGGGGACGGAAGGTGTTTAAACAGTGTTTTTTATTCAGTTTCTCCCCCTGGGTCTGAATTATCCATGACATCCGTACTGCATTACATCAAGTCCAAATCATCAGAGGAATGTCTCTGCTTGCACTGACCAGAGGATGTGTGGATTCTGTTGTCAGCCCAGCTCTGCCACCTGATGGGAATCAGGTGTTGTCCCCAGTGTACCTAGAATTCTTCTTAGCAGCCAAACTAGTCTAACATGCATTTTGTTAACTGGAACTGGAGCAGCAAAACAAAGAAAACAAATGCCTCATTTTCCAGCTTTGTGGGTGAGAGAACGGTAAGTGAAGATTATAATGCTGGACACTGACGGCCTTAAGCCAGCTGCCTCAGGAATCTGCCAAGAACTTTGCTGAAAATATGTTCCTCATCTTAGCAACGGAGCTAAGATTTATCACACATCTGCCCACCTTTATTCGAATGAAGCTCCTTCTGATCTGACAGCTCAGGCATTGTCAGTTTCATCCAGAACAATTTACAAACTTGGAACCTAATCCTGTAAACCCTTAATCATTTTATCAATCCCATTGAAGACAATCGGACTATTTGCATGACTATGGACCACTTTTGTGGACTGGTAAGAGTTTCAGGAATCTGTTCTGTTCTTATAAAGAAAGTTGAAATGCAATGTTTGGGTACAATACCATAAAGCAGTTTAGGATACAGTTCTACTTAAAATTTGTCTTTTAATAAGTCCTACCTATGCTGAAATGGCTCCTCACCCAACTCCCATATTCCATATGAACAGACTGAATACTACATATGTGGGGGGAAAGTGAGTAGTTAAGCATGTTGATGTTTGTATATACAAAGGGGGGTTTCAGAGGGGACGGGAAGAGTGTCAGAGCCCTGGGCTGGGGGCGGGGAGGAATCACATGAGGAGGTCACATGCCCCCCCTTGTATCCCTCCCATGAGTGCAGTACACTAACACTAGCCTGCGACCCCTTGAGGCCCACCAAACTTCAAAGCAATCTGAGTGACTGTTTGGATTTTAAAGCACTTACAAAGTTTAAGCTTTAAAGCATATAAAATGGCTGGAATGGAAACCCTCTGGCTGTTTTTCCATATTGGTACGTGCACACTGTAAAAAGTGAACATTTTCTTAAATTCAGTTTGGGTCCCCTGAAGATAGAGTGAATAAACTTGACAAACGGAGGCGTTTTTGACCCTCATCAAATCAATAGTTTGAGCTCTAGCATTGCACAAAAAAACCCACCTAGAAAAACCCTTTTTATCTCTGCAACCCCTAACTCAAATGACTTTTTTTAAAAAAAATCTATTTTTTCATGGCCTATATCTCCATAACCCCTTGCTCAAATGACTGATAATTCAATTTACTAATCCTACTCTGCACCCTCCAGAAGCACACCAATTTTCAAAGAAATCTGACGAAGCATGTCAATATTAGAGGCCTTAGAAAGTCAAGTTTTAAACGGTAGTCACAACACAACTTTAGCTATACTAGCACTGCTGCATCACTATAATATTTATCAGTTTGTGTATTGGCTAAGTACTCATCTTTCAGATTTCTGTCTATAAACCATGATCTTGGAATATTCCATGAGCATTAAAACGGGATTGTGAGTTAAACAATGAGAACACTGATAGAGGAATAAGCATCAAAGTAGGCACCACAGTACAGACATTCACCTCATGTAAACTGGCACAGCTCCATAGCACTATGCCAATTTACACCAGCTGGGGATCTGGCCCTTCATATTTGTTCAATCTCCCTGACATACCCACAACCAC
>NW_020697782.1:2921-4024 GCF_002925995.2 Terrapene triunguis | reverse complement strand
TATGGTTGGTATTCCATACCTTGGATAAGCTTTGTCTGTCACCTCTGGATCTTTTCCAGTTTTTCTACATCCTTTCTATACACTGGTACCTGGAACTAGAAACAAAACTCCAGCTGAGGCCAGACCTGTTCCGAGTAGAAGAATACTATCACCTCCTATGACTTGCATGTTATCCCCTGTTAATGAAACCCAAAACTGCATTTCTGTGGGGTTTTTACAATAACAAAAAGAAATCCACAGCCATGAAAGATGGACCTATAGCAACCTAACCCCACTGTAGACAGCATGAGATCAACATAAAATTCTTACATCAACCTAGCTACCACCTGTCTGGGAGGTGGATTAACTACGCATTCTGGAGAACCCCGGCTGTCCTTGTAAGTAGTGTCTACACTGAAGCCCTACGGTAGCTGTAGCCTTTTAAGTGTGGACAAGCCCTCAAGCAGATCTTCCAGAAAATCATTGAGTCTTTATCTGACATGTGGAACTTGGGAATGCACCACTTCCCTTTGCAGTTTGTTCCAATGATTAATCACTCTCAGTGTTTATTCTTAGGTATCAGATGGGTAGCTGTGTTAATCTAGATCTGTAAAAAGTGACAGAGTCCTGTGGCATCTTATAGACTAACAGACGTATTGGAGCATAAGCTTTCGTGGGTGAATGCCCACTTCGTCAGACACATGAGTGTTTATTCTGTTCATTCTCTTATTATAACTCTCAATGCTAATCATTTGCCCTTGGAATTTGTCTGGCTTCAGCTTCCAGCCACTGGGTCTTGCTCTGCCTTTCTCCGCTAGATTAAAGAGCCCATTATAACCCACATTGTTCTTCTCATGAACGTCTCACTTGATCATCTTTTTGATAACATAAGTAGGTGTAACTTTTTAAGTCTCTCACTGTCAGGCTTTTTGTCCAGCCTCAAAGCTTTTTTGTGCCTCTTTTTTGCACTCTCGCCCAATTTTTCAACATCCTATTTAAATGTGAACCCCAGAATTGGATGCAGTTGTTTTGCACCAATACTGTGTGCAGAGCTATAATCCTCCTCCTGTTCCAAATCACCAGTCTCCTGTTTATGCATCCAAGGATCACATCACCCTTTTCAC
>NW_020697782.1:0-2911 GCF_002925995.2 Terrapene triunguis | reverse complement strand
ACATCTGCCTTTTCTGCAACTTTAACAAGTTTCCTTTCACCCACTAGGAATTGGCTTAAACTTTTCTAGGATTTATTTTTATTTTTCCTCAATGTTTTTTACGCCCCTAATCAGTGTTCATACCTACTAATATGTATTGCTTGCCATCTATTTTCCCTTTATCCCATTAGTTCAATATTGCTTCCTCTCCCCCACCCCCAATTACTGCTGCCTTCACTTTGCCACTGAACCAGTTTTCTAGCCAAAGTTGGGCATTTTTGATTGTGGAATCGACGATTTTTAGCTATCTAATGAACTCTTCTTAAAGAACTCCCCATTTTTATTCTCATTTCCCTGTCTAGATTTTTTCCTCCCAATCAGTTTTGCTGATAATTTCCTACAGCTTTGGGGAATTAGCCCTTTTGTAGTACTAAGTGTCTATAGATATTACTGGTTGGGAACTGTTCTCTGTTTGTCCATTGGAATGTAATCAGTTCCAATCTTTTAGTTTGTTCTCCTCTCTCATATATCCCCTTCTTTTTCTCTTCTCTAAACTAAACAGTCCCAGACTATGGCACCCTCCCCCATTCTCAATGCCTGTCTTGCAACCCTCCTTTCTATTTGCTAACATTGTCTTTGTTTTAGTCCCCGCTATGAATGAGCAAGTGTTTCCATGGAGCTGCTATCAATGATGCACAGTTTTTTTTCCCTGCGGTGTGTACGAATTGGGATGATTCCCCCGGCACGTCTTCGAAAAGGTTTGGATTTTCTTCACTCCCATATTTTGAGCATCTGGGTGAATGGGGAAATCCCTACAGCATAGACCCTATACCCTGGGTTTCATTGCATTAAGGAAGAATGATGGAACACCACTATCCACACCTGTGTTTCCTGCTGGTGCCCATTACGTTTTCCCACACCATAACATGTAGGAATTATTGATGCATGGACCACCATCATATTTGGAATTGGCATTAGAAGGGTCAGTTGTTCATAATTCATTTCTCTGAATTATGAAAATGTCATTTATCAGTGTATGAAGAGCGACAAATCTGCTTCACCCATGACAACACCTACAGTAGTGCATGTAGTGTCTCATATTAACATTGTCTCTCCATTCAGGAATATTTACTGCGACCATCACCCTAGAGTTTGGGCACATACAGGAAGTCACGGGAACCTACGGTACATGCAGGTGACACCGTTTTGCCTCAGAGTTGAACACCTTCTCCCCTACTCCATGTCAGATGCCAACAAAACTGATTTCACCAACCCCTCCACCTTCATCCTGCTGGGCATTCCTGGCCTGGAGATGGCCCATGTCTGGATCTCCATCCTCTTCTGCACCATGTACGCCATAGCCATCTTGGGGAACTTAACCATCCTGTTCATCGTAAAGATGGAACAAAGCCTCCATGGGCCCATGTACTATTTCCTTTGCATGCTGGCCATCACCGACCTGGTCCTGTCTACGTCCATCCTGCCCAAAACACTGAGCATCTTCTGGTTCAATTCCAGGGAGATCAATTTCAGTGCCTGCCTCACCCAGATGTACTTCATTCACTGCTTCTCAGCGATGGAGTCTGGGATCCTGGTGGCCATGGCTCTGGATCGCTACGTGGCCATCTGCAAGCCCCTGAGACATTCCACCATCCTGAGAAACCCCGTGGTGGCCAAGATCGGCCTGTCTGTGTTGCTGCGTGGCTGTATGCTAATGCTCCCCTTTCCCTTCCTGGCAAGACTGTGGCCATATTGCAGAACCAACATCATCCCCCACACGCACTGTGAGCACATTGCTGTGGTGAAGCTGGCCTGCGCTGACATCCATGTCAGTAGTTACTATGGCCTCTTTGTGGTATTCTTTGTGACTGGTTTGGATGTGCTTTTTATCGCTGTGTCCTACACCCAGATCCTCAGGGCCATTTTCAGCCTCCCCACAAAAGACGCCCGGCTCAAGACGTTCGGGACCTGCAGCTCCCACCTCTGTGTCATCTTAGCCTTTTACATCTCTTCTCTCTTCTCCTCCCTCACGCACCGTTATGGGCACTATGTGGCCCTGCATTTCCACATTCTCATGGCCAACGTGTACCTCCTGGTGCCCCCCGTACTAAACCCCATCATCTATGGGGTGAGGACCAAACAGATCCGGGGCAGGCTGCTCTGTCTTTTTACTCATAAAGTGACCTAAAGTTTTCTCTTCATACTCTCAGAGCAATCTCTGTGCAGTTCTGGGTGGTAACATGGCCCTGGGCCCTCTTCTGTGAATCGCTGACTGTACATTAAAGGAGATATTAAATCCTTTCCTGAGAACACTGTGCTGTGTCAGACTGACAAACTGAAGAATCGGCCTCTGTACATTAATTGGGTGGCCACATTTCTAATTGCGGGTAACTAGACCTTTGAGGTCCCACCCACTGCCCCATTTCTTCCCCCAAAGACTCTGCCTCGGTTGCCCGCTCTTCTCCTCCCGTCTTCACCCACTGAGTTTTCTGCACCTCCCCATACTTTCCTGCAGGGACTTCATTTCGGATTTTGGTGCGGGTGGTTGGGGGTGGGGGCAACTTTAACTGTGATTCCAGTGGCTACTTACGCACTTGAAAACTTAGTGTTTTGGCAGATAACTTGGCAGTTAACTGACAGGAAGAGTGTTTCTAATTCCGATATAAAAGAAAGAAAATTAAAGGAATAATAAATCTACTAAGCTCTTATATAAACATGTTTAACATCTTGTGGAAAGTCACTTAAGGAAACTGGTTAGTTTTCAAATTGTAATGGATATTCTTTGTTACTTACTCTGCAGAGAGAGAGAGATCTCATCAGGCCTCCTGGGTTCTTGTGGGCTGTACCAGGGGCAGGTACATCTAAGATCTGTATAAGTATAGGCACCGACTTCACCTCTGGCAGGTGGTTGCTCGACACCCCCCACCACCGC
>NW_020697781.1:0-14894 GCF_002925995.2 Terrapene triunguis | reverse complement strand
TCTACCTCTAACAATGCCGGCTGCATTTCAAAGCTCTGTTCATTTACGTATCTTCCTAACCAGTCTCTAAAGTTCGGCCATGGGTCAGGTCAGTCGGTGAGTTAATTAACTCTTTCTGGCCCTGTCACCTTTCAATGAGATATTATATTATACTCAGAACGTCACACCCGGGCAGAGGTGTCACCTGGCCTCCAACCCCCCATCCTGGTTCTCATGTTACGTGCTCAGGTCTCCTCCCTCAAGGCCAGTCTCCCATCCCCAATACAGACCGTCCCAGCCAAGCCCCCCTGCAACCTTCCCCAGCCAACACTCCCCACTCCCTGCTGCGTCACAGGCACCCACATAGTATTCAAAGAAACCATTACGAGCATTCCCAGTTCGTCACACCGTGCCCAGCCCCACTGCCCCCATGCCCCCTAGCCCCCACCCTCCCCACTGCCCCCATGCCCCCTACCCCCGCCTGCCACGCCCAGCCCCACTGCCCCCAGCCCCCCACTGTGCCCCGCCCCACTGCCCCCCACCCACTGAGCCCAGCCCAACTGCCCCCAGGCCCCGCCCACTGAGCCCCCTCCCAGCCCCCTGCCCCCAACCGCCGCCCGCCGTGCCCTGCCCCCAGTCCCCCGCCCGCTGAGCCCAGCCCCCCAGCCCCCACCCACCACGCCCCACCCCCTTGCCCCCCAGCCCCCCGCCCGCCATGCCCAGCCCCACTGCCCCCCTGCCCTCCAGCCCCCCGCCTGCCATGCCCAGCCCCACTGCCCCCCTGTCCCCGCCCGCTGCACCCAGCCCCCCTGCCCCACTTCGTCACACATGGGGGCTTGGGGGCTTTGGCTGGGCAGTGACTCCGAGGGGGGACCCTGGGGACCCGGCCTGGCTGGGCGGGGGAAGTGCTGGCAGCTTGTCCCCAGGCCCCCAGGAATCAGCACCCGGGGCCGATCACCTTACTCTCTTTCCCATGGGGACTGCAGTTCCCAGCATGCACCGCTACACCCAGACCCCAATGCCCCGGCTGAGCACAGAGCGGTGCATGCTGGGACTCGTAGTCTGCACAGGCCACACTGTCACCCTCGGCACGCAGGAGGCTGCAGGCCCGGCACCCTGGGCCGCACCGTGCCCGGGAGGAACCAGTGCCAAGGCCAGAGCTGGTGCCGGGGGCTTGGGATGCTTCTCTGAGCCCCCCAGAGAGCCCCCAGCCCCGGGACGTGCTGGGCTCTGCCCCAGCTGCACCCCCAGCCCTGGGGGAGACGCCCTTAGCAAACACCGACCCCCGGGACTCCCCCCCGGAGCCCTGCATGGGGCGCATGCACAGAGCTGTGGGGGCCTGCGCTCAGCCCCCCGCCCCGTCTGCCCCCCCTCCGCAGGGTTCCTGGAGCAGGGCATCCTGGTGAGGGACCGGGCCCAGATCTCCCGGCGCTACCTGCGCTCCGCACACCTGCCGTGGGACGTGGCCTCGGTGCTGCCCACCGACCTGCTGTACCTGCGGCTGGGGCCGCACGTGCCGGCCGTGCGGGCCAACCGATTCCTGCGCACGCCGCGCCTCTTCGAGGCCTTCGACCGGCGGGAGACGCGCACGGCCTACCCCCACGCCTTCCGCATCGCCAAGCTCATGCTCTACGTCTTCGTCGCCATCCACTGGAACGCCTGCGTCTACTACGCGCTCTCGGGCGCCGTCGGCTACGGGGCGGACGCCTGGGTGTACCCCAACCACAGCCGGCCCGGCTTCGCCCGCCCGCTGCGCCAGTACCTCTACAGCTTCTACTTCTCCACGCTGGTGCTCACCACCGTGGGCGACACGCCCCCGCCGCAGCGCCAGGAGGAGTTCCTCTTCATGGTGGCCGGCTTCCTGCTGGCCGTCATGGGCTTCGCCACCATCATGGGCAGCATGAGCTCCGTCATCTCCAGCATGAGCACGGCCGAGGCCGCCTTCTACCCCGACGCCGAGCGGCTGAAGGGCTACCTGCGGCTGCAGCGCGTGGGCCGGCGCCTGGAGACCCGCGTGGCCCGCTGGCACCAGCACCTGCAGCTCAACAAGAAGGTGACCAACGAGCAGCAGGTCCTGCAGCACCTGCCCGAGCGGCTGCGGGCCGAGGTGGCGGTGAGCGTGCACCTGGCCACGCTGCGCAAGGTGCAGCTCTTCCAGACCTGCGAGCGGGGCCTGCTGGAGGAGCTGGTGCTCAAGCTGCGGCCCCAGGTCTACAGCCCGGGCGAGTACGTGTGCCGGAAGGGCGACATCGGGCGGGAGATGTACTTCATCCGCGAGGGGCAGCTGGCCGTGGTGGGCGACGACGGGCGCACGCGCTTCGCCGTGCTGGGCGAGGGGCTCTACTTCGGCGAAATCAGCATCATCAACATCAAGGGTAACGCCCGGCTGCCGGCTCCCGCCCCGACTGCAGCCCCCTGCCCCCGCCCACTGCTCCCGCCCGCCCCGCAGGCCCTGCTCCCCCCCACCCTGTCCCCCCTCCTCCCTTCATGCCCCGCAGCCGCCTGCTCCCAGCCCCTGCTCCTGCCCCAACCTGCAACCCCCTGTTCCCCCCAGCTCTGCCTCCAGCCCCCTGCTCCCACCCATTATCCCTTCCTGGAGCATAGGGTGGGCTTCCCCCCAGCTCTGCCAGTGCCCTGACCCACAGCCCCCCCATTATCCCAGCTCTGCCAGTGTCCCTCACTCCTGACCGTGCCGGGCCCAGCTGGGATGTTGGGGGCTCGCCTGGCTGCACCCCTGGGGTGAGTGGGGGGTCTTGGTCCCAGCAGGTCCTGTCTCCCCAGGGAACAAGTCGGGGAACCGGCGCACGGCCAACATCCGGAGCATCGGCTATTCGGACCTGTTCTGCCTCTCCAAGGAGGACCTGCGGGAGGTGCTGGGCGAGTTCCCCAGCGCCAAGGCCGCGCTGGAGGCCAAGGGCCGGGAGATCCTGCTGGGCATGGACAAGCTGGACGTGAACGCCGAGGCGGAGGAGACCGCGCGCCAGCAGGAGGCCGAGCGGCGCACGGGGGCCCTGGAGGACGCGCTGGACGCCCTGCAGACCAAGTTCGCCCGTCTGCTGGCCGAGCTGGAGTCCAGCGCCTTCAAGCTAGCCCTGCGCATTGAGCACCTGGAGTGGGAGACGCGGGGCTGGGCTGGCGCCAGCGGGGAGGGCCAGGGGGCTGCGCCCGGGCAGTGAGGGACAAGGGCCGGCTCCTGGCCCCTGCCAGCCCCCCCCCCCCCCCCCCGGAGAGGCCGGCGGGCCCCAGTGCAGAGCAGGGCCGGGCTGCTGAGGTGGGGGAGCCTGGTGTCACCGACTCCCAGGTCCTGCCCACTCGTGGCCCCGTGCAGTCCATGGGGGGGGGAGAACCCCCTTCAGTGCGACAGCCCTTCTCGGGGGTCCACTCTCTCCCGGGGTCAGGCCCCTCCACCTCCTGGAGCCGCACCTCTCTGAGCCTTAGCACGTCTGTCTCTGCCGTGGGCCCCCTCAGGGAGTCCCCTCGCTCTGGACTCCTGGGGCCTCCACCCCCCCAAAGGGGATAATGCCCCCCCCAATCGACTCTCAGCCAGTGTCACACAGGAGGGTTTATTGAGCGTTGAACCCAGCAGAGGAAACTCTCCAGACCTCAGGCCTGGCCTCCCTCAGCCCAGCACATCCCAGTCTCCCAGCATCCAGGTGGGCTCTGCCTGCTCCCCCTCTCCAGCCCTGAGCCCCCCTGCTCCCAGCTGGGCATCTGAGATCACCGGCCCAAGGCCTCGCCTCTGTCCATTGTCTTCTCTCCAGGTAAACAGGTCGCCTGGGCCCCCTCTCCCCTCTTCTGTCCTCTGGTCCCTCTGGCTGGAACCGGCAGGTTACCGGGGTCCTCTCTCGGTAGCCCATTGTCCTCCCACTGGCCAGAACCGGCTGCGACTCCTGAGCTGGGCCTCCCGATCACCAGTCGCTGGGGTCTCCATTCTCCAGGCCATTGGCTGGAGTCTAAGTTAAATTAATGGAGATATACCTATCTCATAGAGCTGGAAGGGACTCCAAAAGGTCATCAAGTCCAGCCCCCACTAGCAAGACCAAGTACTGATTTTGCCCCAGATCCCTAAGTGGTCCCCTCAAGGATTGAACTCACAACCCTGGGTTTAACAGGCCAATGCCCAAACCACTGAGCTATCCCTCCCTGGTCCTCTGCAACACCGAACTCCCTCTCCCCTCCCCTCGTTAAACCAGCAACACCCAGGGACACTGAGTCCCACCCCCTCGGTGTGGAGACCATTGACAAAAACCCCCTGCTTTGTCACACCAGGGAAGGGTTAATGGGTCACAATCAGCAGCCTCTAGGGCCGTGGTTCTCATCCAGGGGTGCCTGGGGGCCGAGAGCAGGTCTCGGGGGGCTGCCAAGCCCAGGGTGGACACCCCAAGTCCCGCCATGCAGGACTGCAGCCCCAGTCCCCACCCCGGGGCTGAAGCCGCAGCCTAAGTAATGTAGCTTGACGGGGCCCTTGTGGCGTGGGGCCCTAGTCAGCCCAGCTTGCGACCCCGCAACGCCACCGAAACCCAGTTGCTGTGGCACGGGGGGGCTCAGAAAGAAAGAGATCGAGACTCCTGCTCCAGGGAACAGCCCCCTCTCGCCCCCGGGACACCCCTCCCCGGGCTGAGCCCAGCCCCACAGCTTCCTTGCAGCCCCACCCCCCCGGGGGAAAAGGTCGGTTCTGGGATCCGGTTCTGACCGGGCTGCCAGCTTTCTAATGGCACAAAACCAAACACCCTTGCGCCCCCCTTCCCTGAGGCCCCGCCCCTGCTTACTCCATTCCCCTCCCTCCGTCGCTCACTTTCACCGGGCTGGGCCGGGGGGTTGGGGTACGGGAGGGGGTGAGGGCTCTGGCTGGCTGGGCAGGGGTCCCGTCCCCATGCCCGGACCCTCACACCAGGGGGGATCCCGTCCCCGCGCCCGGACGCTCACACGGGGGGGGGACGGGGGACCGCGCATGCGCAGCGTGTACCTGTTTGGTCCCTGGCAGTAAATCCAGGGGACGGATATCACTGTGTGAGGCTCCTTCTGTGGGAAAAGGCCCCGCAGCCCATGGGGGAGGGGCAATAGCCCAGGGCCCATGGGGGAGGGGTGTTGGCTCGGGGCCCACGGGGGAGGGGTGCAGTTGGGTCCCATAGGCCCTGCGTGCCCATGACGGGGAGCCCCGATTGGAGTACACGCTCCCCACCCCCATAAGGCAGCCAGTGGGAAGGGGGCTCCAGCCGGGCGGGTTCTGAGCTTTGGCAGCTCGGATCCAGAGAACGTCCCTGGAGACCCCGCCTGTGTCATTAAACGGGTCCGGCTCAGCTGTCTCATAACCAGCTGTGACGGTGCTGCCCGTGGGAGCCAGCTGAGGTCACTCAATCAGGGTGAACTGCAAACAAAACGGGGCAGACAAACCCCAAAAGCTGGTGGTTATTCCAATAGTTAGATTTACCAACCAGCCCAAAACAGCTTCTGTAGTACCTCACTGGTTACTCAGACATCCAAACCACGCAGTTCCCTTAACGTGCCCAGCCTCAGCCCTCTGTCCAGACACACCTGTCAGATGTGATGATGATTACTGAAAATCTTATCTCATCATATAAAAGAAAAGGTTCTTCCAATCCCAAAGGATCAGCCGCACACCCAGGTCCAATTATAACTTAGATCTTACCCAAAATACACGCTATAGCCAATTCTTATTAACTAAACTAAAATTTATTAAAAAAGAAGAGAGAGAGTGTTGGTTAAAAGATCAATATACAGACAGACTTGAATTCAATTCTTGAGGTTCAGATGCATAGCAGAGGTGAGCTTGTAGTTGCCAAAAGTCCTTTTAGAAATAAATAATATATGGAGATATCCCATCTCCTAGAACTGGAAGGGACCTTGAAAGGTCATTGAGTTCAGCCCCCTGCCTTCACTAGCAGGACCAAGTACTGATTTTGCCCCAGATCCCTAAGTGGCCCCCTTGAGAATTGAACTCACAACCCTGGATTAACAGGCTAATGCCCAAACCACTGAGCTATCCCTCCCCCATTTTAGATTGGACTATAACCTCTGGATTTTTAGATGCACAATGTCCATATTCAGGGTGGCTCCAGTCAGTGACTGGGGATCTCAATCCTTATGGCTTAAGGTTTCCCCCTCTTAAAACCCAAAGCAGATCTAAGATGAAGTAGGATCACGTCCCAGGGTTCTTATACATTTCCAGCAGCCTTTTTCCCTGAGAAAACAATAGGCTTAACTCTCCTTCTCCCAAACATCCTGGCAATTAGCGCAGGCCAGGGTAATTTATCAATTAACAGTTCAGATACAGGTTACCACAAGCTTCAAAGAGACATAGGCAATAATACTATTTCACTCAAGTATCATCATAAATGTTAATATTCCTTCTTTGATCTTTGAATTAAAGCTATAGCAATAGACAAGACTTGTTTGCTTACATCACAAGACCTGAGCAAACATCTCCCCTTCTACCTCTAACAATGCCGGCTGCATTTCAAAGCTCTGTTCATTTACAGATCTTCCTAACCAGTCTCTAAAGTTCGGCCATGGGTCAGGTCAGTCGGTGAGTTAATTAACTCTTTCTGGCCCTGTCACCTTTCAATGAGATATATTATATCACACTCATAACGTCACACCAGTGTGTTACTCTCAGGAGCTGCAAGACAGTTGCCTGCTCCTAGCCCCGGACGGACGAGTTTTCACCCAGTCAGATCCTGCGCCCGCCAGAGCCCCTGACAGCACCCGCCAAGCCCAGCCCCATGGGCATTGGGACATTGGGGCCGGGCAGTTACCTACTCGCTCGGTGCAGGAAGGCTGGGCTGAGTGGGGGGCTGCCCCAGGCCGATCCCAGATGGTGACCTGGTGGGTTCCGGGGCCCAGACGCCAGCAGAAGGCACCACGCCCGTGAGGCCTCGCTCTGTTACCGCCCATAGAGAAGCAGGGAGTTCGCCCCCACGCCGCTGCCAGACAGACGCTGCCGACAACGTTTTCTTTACCCAGCCGAGACTGCTTCTCCGTCTGGGCACAGTGGGCGCCGTTGGGCAAAGCCTCTCCCAGCCGGACCTTACATGGCCCTGGTGTGACGGCGTGAGAATGGGACCGTCATGGACTCCCAGGTCCTGCCCACTCTTGGCCCCGTGCAGTCTGTGGGGGGAACCCCCTTCAGTGAGACAGGCCTTCTCGGGGGTCCACTCTCTCCTGGGGGTCCAGCCCCTCCACCTCCTGGAGCCGCACCTCTCTGAGCCTTAGCACGTCTGTCTCTGCCGTGGGCCCCCTCAGGGAGTCCACTTGCTCTGGGCCCCCAGGGCCTTCACCCCCCCCGAAGGGGTTGATGCCCCCCACCCCGCCCTGTTCTCTAGCCCAGAGCGACTCTCAGCCAGCGTCACACAGGAGGGTTTATTGAGCATTGAACCCAGCATAGGAAACTCTCTGGCCTCAGGCCTGGCCTCCCTCGGCCCAGAACATCCCAGTCTCCCTGCATCCAGGTGGGCTCTGCCTGCTCCCCCTCTCCAGCCCAGAGCCCCCTTGCTTCCTAGCTGAGATCACCGGCCCCATCTGTCCATTGTCTTCTCTCCAGGTAAACAGGTCGCCTGGGCCTCCTCTCCCCTCTTCTGTCCTCTGGTCCCTCTGGCTGGAACCGGCAGGTTACCGGGGTCCTCTCTCGGTAGCCCATTGTCCTCCCACTGGCCAGAACCAGCTGCGAGTCCTGAGCTGGGCCTCCCGGTCACCAGTCGCTGGGGTCTCCATTCTCCAGGCCATTGGCTGGGGTCTAAGTTAAATTAATGGAGATATACCTCTCTCACAGAGCTGGAAGGGACTCCAAAAGGTCATCAAGTCCAGCCCCCTGCCTTCACTAGCAGGACCAACTACTGATTTTGCCCCAGATCCCTAAGTAGCCCCCTCAAGGATTGAACTCACAACCCTGGGTTTAGCAGGCCAAGGCCCAAACCACTGAGCTATCCCTCTCCGGTCCTCTGTCACAACAAACTCCCTCTCCCCTCCCCTCGTTAAACCAGCAACACCCAGGGAAACTGAGTCCCACCCCCCCACATGCAAACCATTGGAAAAACAAGAAACTCCCCCACTTCGTCACCTCTCTCCCCCCTTCAAGGCTGAACAGAGCAGGGTCACTTAGCCAGTGACCTGGGGAAGTTCAGGGTCCCCGCCCCGTGATAAAGCATCGACTATAACATTGGCACTCCCCCTCACATGGACCACCTCCATGTCATACCCCTGGAGGAGCAGGGCTCATCTCAGCAGCTTGGCCTTAGCCCCTTTCATTTGGTGCAGCCACATCAGGGGTGAATGGTCGGTGTACACGGTGAAGCGCCGCCCAAATAGATATGGCTGCAGTTTGTTAAGGGCCCACACCATGGCCAGGCATTGCTTCTCTATGGCCGCATAGTACTGCTCCCGGGGCAGCAGCTTCTTGCTCAGGTACACAATGGGGTGTCTCTCCCCCTTAGTATCAGTTTGCATCAGTACCGCCCCCAGCCCTGTGTCCGAGGCGTCGGTGAACACCAGGAAGGGTTTTTAAAATCCGGGTTTACCAGCACCGGGCCCTGGATAAGTGCCCCCTTCAGCGCACAGAGAGCCCTCTGGCACTGCTCGGTCCAGACCACCTTGTCCGGCTTTCCCTTTCTACACAGCTCTGTGAGGGGTGCTGCCAGGGAGCTAAAGTGGGGCACAAACCTCCGGTAGTACCCTGCCATCCCAATGAAAGCCTGCTTCACAGAGTATGGGGGAGTCAGGGCCCTGCACCCCCCTCTTCCTGCGATTCACCGTGACTCTCAGCCAGCCGGGAAACCAGAAGGTTTATTGGACAATAGGAACGCAGTCTACAACAAATAGATACGGCTGCAGGACAGGACCCCTCAGTCAAGTCCTTCTGGGGGCAGGGAACTTAGACCCCAGCCTTGGGGTTCCCTGCATTTCACCACCCAGCCCCAAACTGAAACTAAAAACTCCTCCAGCAGCTCTCTCCCCCCTCCCCCTGCTCCTCCTCTCCTTTCTCCAGTCTCCCAGCCAGAAGGTGTCACTTCTCCCAACCCCCCTCCTGGCTCAGGTTACAGCTCAGGTAGCTTCCTTCAAGGGAAGTCCCCCATCCCCAGTGTAACCCCCCTGCAACATTCCCAGGTCAAATCCACCCCGCTCCCTGCTCCGTCACATCTCTCCCCCCTTCGAGACTGAACTGAGCGGGGTCACTCTGCCCAGTGACCTGGGGAAGTTCAGGGCCCCCTCTCCGGGACAACGCATCCGCTATCAGGTTGGCACTTCCCTTCACATGGACCACGTCCATGTCATAATCCTGCAGGAGCAGGCTCCACCTCAGGAGCTTGGCATTGGCTCCTTTCATCTGGTGCAGCCAGGTCAGGGGAGAGTGGTCGGTGTGCACGGTGAAGTGTCGCCCAAAGAGATATGGCTCTAGTTTCTTGAGGGCCCACACCATGGCCAGGCATTCCTTCTCGATGGCCGCGTAGTTCTGCTCCCGAGGTAGCAACTTCTTGCTCAGGTACACGATGGGGTGTCTCTCCCCCTTTTCATCCTCCTGCATTAACACCGCCCCCAGTCCCACGTCTGAGGCATCAGTGAACACCATAAAGGGCTTGTCAAAGTCTGGGTTTGCTAGAACTGGGCCACTGACCAGAGCCTCCTTCAGCGCCTGGAGAGCCTCCTGGCACTCCTCGGTCCAGACCACCTTGTCTGGCTTCCCCTTCTTGCACAGCTCAGTGATGGGGGCGGCTATGGAGCTAAAGTGGGGCACGAACCTTCGATAGTATCCCGCCATCCCAATAAAGGCTTGGACCTGCTTTTTGGTTTGCGGGGTGGGCCAGTCTCTGATCCCCTCCACTTTGGCTGGTTCCGGCTTTAGGCAGCCGCTCCCCACCCGGTGACCTAGGTAGGATACTTCAGCCATCCCCACCTTGCACTTCTCCGCTTTTACGGTCAGCCCAGCCTCCTGGAGTCGGTCCAGCACTTGTCTAACCTGGGACACATGGTCCTCCCAGGTCTGGCTAAAGACACAGATGTCATCAATATACGCCACGGCAAAACTCTCCATCCCCCTCAGTACCTGGTCCACCAGGCGCTGGAAGGTGGCCAGCGCTCCCTTGAGGCCGAAAGGCAGGGCCAGGAACCCATAGAGCCCCAGAGGGATGGTACAGTTTCCCAGTATCACCACCAGTGCCACTCGTTATGGGGACAAATGGTTATGAAAACCAATGCCCCAATAAAAGAAAAAAGGTTCTCCTGATCCCAAAGGACCAAGCCCCAGACCCAGGTCAATATACAAATCAGATCTTACCCACAAATCACACTGTTGCCAATCCTTTAGAATGTAAAATCTAAAGGTTTATTCATAAAAGGAAAAAGAGAGAGATGAGAGCTAGAATTGGTTAAATGGAATCAATTACATACAGTAATGGGAAAATTCTTGGTTCAGGCTTTCAGCAGTGATGGAATAAACTGCAGGTTCAAATCAAGTCTCTGGAACATCCCCAGCTGGGATGGGTCATTCAGTCCTTTGTTCAGAGCTTCAGTTTGTAGCAAACTCCCTCCAGAGGTAAGAAGCAGGATTGAAGACAAGATGGAGATGAGGCATTAGCCTTTTATAGTCTTTTCCAGGTGTAAGAACACCTCTTTGTCCTTACTGTGGAAAATTACAGCAAAATGGAGTCTGGAGTCACATGGGCCAGTTCCTGCATACTTTGCTGAGTTACAAAGCGTATCTGCCTTCTCTCAATGGGTCAATTGTATAGCTGATGGTCCTTAATGGGCCATCAAGCAGGCTAGGCAGAGCTGACACCAACTTGTCTGGGATGTCCCCCAGAAGCATAGCATACATTTGAAATACAGACAGTTTAGAGCCAATATTCATAACTTCAACTACAAAACTGATACACACATATAGACAGCATAATTATAACCACCAAACCATAACCTTGTCTTAGACACCTCATTTGACCCCCTTTATACAAGATTTGGTGCCACTACAAGACTTTGGTTGCAACCATGTTCTATATGGTCCCAGATTATATCAATAACATGACACCCCACTGGGCTGAAAATGGTCAGCAGCGCATCTGCCACAGTCTCTGCTTCGATGGATGATAAGGGCACTGCCTCGGGGTAGATTTCGCCACCCGCTACCACCAGGATGTATTTCTTCCCTGACCGGCTCGTCTTGCTGAGAGGTCCCACTATGTTCATAGCCACCTTCTGGAAAGGCTTCTCTATGATGGGTAAGGGTCTCAAAGCCGCTTTCCCCTTGTCCCGGGCCTTCCCCACCCTCTGACGGGGTCACAGGATCGACAGTACTGTCGGACATTGGTAAAGACCCCAGGCCAGTAAAAGTTCTGTAGCAGCCTCTGCCTGGTGCACCAGATTCCCTGGTGCCCTGCGAGAGGGATGTCATGGGCCAGGTACAGTAGCTGGCAGCGATACTTCTGGGGTACCACCAGCTGCCTCCTGATCCCCCAGGACTCCACTTCCCCTGGGGGAGCCCACTCTCGGTATAGGAATCCCTTCTCCCACAGGAACCTCTCCTTGCAACCTCTCATCATGGTCTGTACCACACTGAGGTCGGCCAGGTCCCTTATCTTCTGCAAGGAGGGATCTTTTTGCAACTCGGCCTGGAACTCAGCAGCTGGGACAGGGACGGGGACTGGCTCCCTCTCGCCGGCTGGGTCTGAAGCCGCAGCCTCCCTGAGCCATGTCCCTGGGCGTTCCCTCCCCTCCAGGGTAGGGCCCTGCGCCTTGGGCAAGGACCTGCGCCCCCCCCCCGAGGTCAGGGTGCAGTGCCCCTCGCTGGCTCTGGGTCACAACCAGGGCACCCTGGGGGTTGATTGGTGGGCAAATGGTGGTGCACCCCCACATCCTTGGGGCCCTCCTTGGCCCCTGTGACGGTGCTGCCCATGGGAGCCAGCTTACACAAATCAGGTATGTCCCACCTCTTTAAAGCGTTCGCCTTTATTTTATTCCATAGATGAAGTAGTAAAAGACACAAGGTTCACAGCAAATCAACGGTGGACAGGCTTTGTTCACTCAATTTGGCTTGTTTAGTGTCTACTGCATTTTCCCAGTTTTTTGTGCCCCCTGGTAGACCCTCGGATGCAGATTCTTCTGCCTCTTTGGGGAAGGCTTTCAATTCAGGCATGTGATTGGGTCTTTGGCCAGGAAGGGATGGGCTGCAGCCTCGGCCCCTCCCTCTGGAGCTTCTCTGGGCTGGACCCCACTCCCTTGTGAAGTTTCACCCATGCAGAGATTTTTTCCCCTTCCTGCCTTGAAGAGAGAGTTTTATCTCTTACAAGCGTAGCAGGAACATCTTTCAATGGAGTGCTCTGGACTCCTTTGGACACCCCACTTTCTGTTCTCAACAGGTCAGCTGGATGGACACCCCCCCCCACCCCTCCAGGAGATCTGACCCCCAGGTTTCTCTTAAAACCTGATCCACGGGAGAGAGGTCTGGCATTTTAAATGCATACTTTTCACCCTCCTCCTGGGAAAGTTTCTTCCTACAAGAGGTGGGTGGACTCTCTGGCCCCCCGTCACCTTCCGTCTGGGCTTCCCTCTCTGGGCCAGACCCTCCTGTGTCCCCTCAAAAAGGGAAGGTGACCCTGCTCCAGCTGTGGGCTCACAGCTACCAGCTATGACAGACCCATCACTGGCCAGCAAAATTCCCCCCTTTTTACTCAGGTTGGGTTTGCTTCCAGCTACAGAGTCCTTGGGGCCTGTTCCCACCGCAGCGGTCACCAGGTCCCCAACTTCCACCTTTGGGACACACGCCTCTGTGCACCCCAGGGCAGGCCCGGCCCCCGGCTGACCTGCAATGTCCTGGCAGTCAGCAGCTGTGGTGGCCTCCTTGCTACAAGGTGGTACATCCCCCTCCCCCGGGGAGATGATTAAGGGACAGGAGCTGGCTTCATCCAGCTCCTCCTTCTGGAACTTCCCTTGAGCCCCGGGGCTATAGGAACTGGCTACAACCAGCCCTGCCCCCGAAGCTGCATCCTTTACTGCTTCCGAGGAATCTAAGAGACACCCTCCTATTCCCCCAGCAGTCCACGTGACTTCACACCCCCTCCCCCCGGGACTTTTAGCACAAGATTCCTTCTCGCTGCTAACCAACCCTGGGACAGATTCTGCCACATTAAAGAAATCATTCCCCAGTAGAAATGGTGCAAAATTGTGTGCCACTGTAGCAACCGTTAGCTCAGCCTGCAGACCCTCAGTCCGCATGTGTACTTTAGCTAAAGGTGCAAGGACTTTGTAACCCCTGACCATCTCTAATGCTGCCATTTTCCCTGGCAACAAATCCTTCTCCTGGATCAGGTCCCTCCTGACCACAGAAATCTCAGCACCTGTATCTCTTAATCCAACGAGTAATTTACCATTAGCTTAACAACATGCATATGCTCACTGCTTGGTTGTGTGGAAGTGTTGTGGAAAAATTAACCACACGTAGTGTTTGGATCAGAACAGCCTGAGGCTCCTTTATTACAAGCATGCAGGGAGACACAGCCAGCCTAACTGGTCTGTCTAACAAAGGAGCACAGAAGCTTATATATCTTAAAACCACATTTAGTTAAGCACACTTCCTCATTAGTATTTTTCCCTTACAGAAAAAGGAGCTTTTCCTGTTATTCACAGGCTGTTCTTTTGCGGTTACATTTCTTAAGATTGGCTGTTGCAATTGTGTCAAAGTTGGTAATTTTCCTTACCCCTTCCTTCTGCCCTTTGACCACGAACGCACCACCTGACCAGACTTTAGCACATACACAGTTTTCTTGACCAAAGTTTTAGGCATACTCAATTTTCCTCTACAGGAAGCAAGCTTTACAAATCCTGTGCGGAAAGCAGCAGCAGCTGAGCTCTGAGAAGCAGCAGCTTCATGTGTTACTTGTTGCCTGTTTCCACTCAGCAAGGGACACTTATTCCTCAGGTGCGTAGTGGACTTACAACGATAGCACCTCTTGGGCCCCTCAATTTGTACAGGAAATTTGGGACGAGTACCAGGGGAATGAGGAGGTGAACACCCAGCCTCCTTTTTCCCCAGGGATAAAACTGACTCTGCTTTCCCCCAACCCTGTACCCCTCTGCCAGTGGTTTATGTTTAGTTGCAGCTTGTGCTTGCTCATAAGAATCTGCAAACCCAGCTAATTCACCCACTGCATTTACCTTTTTGTCCCACAAATACTGTTTTACATTATCACTGCACATATTTAGGAAGTGTTCCTGAGTAACCAAATCACACATTTCTTCCAAGCTTGTAATGCCTTTCCCCTGCACCCATTTATCTACCAAATCTCTCATTTCATTTACATGAGCCACGTTACTCAATCCAGATCCCCTCTTAAGATTCCTGAATTTAACCCTGTAGGTTTCAGGTGTAATCTGAAACTGTTTCAAAACCAGTTCCTTAAATTTACTATAGTTTGAAACATCATCAATAGGCATCTTATTGAATATGTCCAGAGCTCTGCCAGTCAATTTTGCTATCAATGTGGTCATCTTTTGGTTTTTAGGGATGGCATGGAGGGTGCACAGTCTCTCAAAAGTGATGAAATATTCAGCAATATCGCTGGATTCATCATACTGTGGACATAGTCGCTCCCATTTGTGGATTTTGGGGGGAAGTGGAGCCAGCAGGTGGAGGGTTTTGTCCCCTTGTGATGGTGCTGCCCATGGGAGCCAGCTGAGGTCACTCAATTAGGGTGTCAAGTATCAGAGGGATAGCCGTGTTAGTCTGGATCTGTAAAAAGCAACAGAGAGTCCTGTGGCACCTTTAAGACTAACAAATGTATTGGAGCATAAGCATTCACCCACGAAAGCTTATGCTCCAATACATCTGTTAGTCTTAAAGGTGCCACAGGACTCTGTTTCAATTAGGGTGAACTGCAAACAAAATGGGGCAGACAAACCCCAAACACCAGTGG
>NW_020697780.1:0-8303 GCF_002925995.2 Terrapene triunguis | reverse complement strand
CTGGATCTGTAATTTTCACTCCATGCATCTGAAGAAGTGGGTTTTTTACCCACGAAAGCTTCTGCCCAAATAAATGTTAGTCTTGAAGGTGCCACTGGCGGCCTCGTTGTTTTTGTGGATACAGACTAACAGGGCAACCCCCCCCCGATACTTGTTTCACAATCTAGTCCAAATTGTATTTAGCATAGACACACTGGTTACTTTCCCCAGACCTGAATGAAAGCTCTGTGAAGCTCAAAAGCTTATCCCTCCCACAACAGAAGTTGGTCCAATGAAAGATTATTACCTCACCTACCTTGTGTCTCTCATATCCTGGGACCAACTAATATTTACCACTTGTTTTCCTTGAAGAAACAGCAGCTCTGGCAGTTGTGGAGACTAGATATTGCAGCAGGCTAACCCCATAGACAAAACAGTATTTCCTACCTTATAGCGCTTCATGCAGTCTTTTTTTGACCGGCCTGGGACAGCAGCTGCTATTTTTTCCCATCTTTCAGGAGTATTTACTGGATACGTCTTCAACGCCTGTTCTAAAAGTTTTTGCTCTTCTGTAGTCCAAGGGGCTGAATCTGTGACTAGTCCTGTTTTATAAAAAGCCATTGATAAATGAGAATAGTGATGAAATATTAGATGTTTAGCCAGAAGTCCTCTAATTATATAAAACTTTGCCCCTGCCATGGGATGAGCTAGCGAGAATGCTGCTAAGAAATTGATATTCCTATGAAACTTGTGCCTTCTAAACCATTTAAGAAGCCTATAACTGCTTCCTTTTGCATTTCAGTAAGGAAATGATCATCCACTTCTAGGAAAGCCTCTTGGGGAAGGAAGTGTCCTGGACAGATCTTGGGGTTCTATGCAAAGCCAAGCTCATCTGGGGAGAGGGCCCATACCTTCTCTGCCCCTACAGTGGATCTCCTGTACCCCCCAGTTCCTGACAGTGTGGCTCTAGTGGCCGGGGTTGCTTCTGGGGAAATGAGAAGGATCTTTAGGAGAGACGAGAGCCCCCCACAAAACTGCATTAAATCTAACAGCTGCCACAAATGAATAAGTGTCCTGGGCCAACACATTATTTGGCCATATTCTGCACTCACTGAAGTATGGTTCTTATTTCACCTGCAGACATCCAACGAGGAATCTGGGCCACTATCTTTTATCAAGCATAACTACAGCCATAGAATTGTTTGTGAAGGGCTGAAAATAGTTCTCCGTCAGCCTTACCTTCAAATCGCTCTGAAGGTGCAGCACTCTCTGTCTGAGGTACCACTCCGTGCTCTTTCTTAAACTTATCAAAAGCTTTCTTGTTTATGTCGTCCTTTTGATGAGGGTCTGAGGACAATACAGATTCATTTAGTTGACAAGACCAGAGACCACAATGGGAAGTTTAAAAAGCCATACATAATGCCTAACATATCATATAGCAGATTAGCCTAAAGCTAGCATTTAAATATTCTGAAGATGAATGTAACGTTTCATTTCAAAGGTTAGCAATAAGGGTTGTTAGATGAAAACTAGGTGAGATTTATATTGATCCAAAAGTGACATATCCAACAGCTTCAATCTTATTCTAATGTTTACACTGTACCATAAAAGCTGTTTTCCAGGGCACGGTTCTGATCCTGCAGCCCTAATCACATGCTTAGTCCCACTGTAGCCAGGTGGGATTGTTCCCAGGAGTGATAACAGATTTAGAGCCTCATCCTGTAGTCAAGCGTTAGTGTGGATAACTAGCTCTATCAGCAGGTACTCAGGATATTGTCGGTCGTTTTAAGTCTCTTTCTTGTCCCAGCAAGTAGCTTGGTACAAAGTGATTGAGAAACTCCTTTAAATAATGCACTCTCTCGCTAGTGGAATACTGAGCAGGAAGAAAGGAATGTCTTGGTGTTCTTCGAGTTTTTATTTTCCGTAATGATTAATACAGATAGCATCGTGATGGTTCAGTCTTAAACTGAACTGCATCTCAACAACACAGCATGGTGGTTTAGCCGTTGCACAACGCCTGTTTGTATTTTATGGTAAAATCTCTTCATCACAGCAGCACTGATCTAAAAATTCATCTTGACAAAGATGATTTCCACTCAGAATGAGCTAAGGCAAGTGGTTGTGCTAATAATAGCATCTGCTTTCACTTAATGAAGATAGAAACGGTTTCCATGAATGGACAATGAATGGTTTGTTTTGCATTTAAAGAAAAATAACTTATTACAGAAATAATATAGAAGCACGCAGACCATCTTACAAAGATAATAAAGATACCAAGTTTCTGGAGGCTCTTTGCTTTATTGATGACATCTTTTGCTGTTCGTTTTATTCCAGTAGTAGAATGCAAGTTCATATAATTGGCAATAACTTCCCACCTACACCAAGAATGGAAAACAAACAATGCAAAATAGCACACGGTAGAATAGCAGTGAGAGATATGTTTAATTTCTTAGCTAATTATAGTGAGGTCTATGCTTGCAATAGCATATCTATAATCCTTAGCACTCTCAGTTCTTTGGAAACTAAATATGCTACTTTACGTCCACAGTAAATGGAGTGCAGAACTTTTCTATTAAATTGCATTGAGGTTGGGTTGGCCTCTTACTAAGGTCTCTGCCCTGCACTGAGATAAAATGAAGGGATTCTCTAAAGCATACATGGAGGGACATTGTAGAGGCCCTACAGCAAAATACTGTTTCAGATGCTCTGAAATCTCACGAGGAATGCCACAAGTTGGAAAATGTTTTGTTATTTAAAAAAAATAATTGTCTTTTACATTTAAAACATGAAAAAGTACCTTGAGTTAGTCCCAGCGGGGAAGAGGTTCACAGCTTTAATCAATAACTGTAAGTCATCTTCTGACCAATTTTTACTTCCACCTCCGCCACCGCTTGTTGATCTCTCTGAACTCTTCGTTGCCTGGCGCAAACGAGCCTCTGCTTCTTCTCTTTCTTGCTTGATCTGTTCATTTATTTCTTCTATCTAGGTGAATAAAAATATGCATCAATTAATATTAACATTTTATTCCACAAATCCAAAATTAAAGTCCCTTCTACATTTTCAGCTACTGGAATTGCTTCAAGCCTTCAACTTTCCCTGGTTTTCTTATTCTTATACATCACACTTGTGGAAAGAGAGTCTACCTATTCCACCATTATTTCCCCAACACATGACATAGATACAGCTATGTGTAGACATACTCATGGGCACGCCAAAAAAACTGACGTATAATGAGTGCAAACTCATGAAATTAAACTAGACACTTTTCCAATATTTGAGCAACAATATTGTAGGGGAAGTCTAGACTGACTGCTGACTCTTGGTCATTGGCACAGAGGCTAGATTTTGTTTGCATAATGAAGATAAGCAAAGATTGGGCCATTTTTCCCAGAGTAGTTCACTACTGCTGAGGAATATGAACTTCCTTATCTAAAATTTTATGGGATATTACACCAGTTACTGACTGTGATGATTAGGTACTAATCTAAAATGCATAAACTCTTACTCTGCTGGCACCAGCGCCTTAGACTAACCCTGAACTATGCTATTTATTGTGGAAGTAGCGGCAAAGTCTCGTTTCTTTGTGTTATGAAACAGGTCTTGGTGGCCATTCTTACCATGTAACGAACCCAGTCTAAGATGCATATCTTAAGTTAATATCCAACTTGTTTAGATGCTGTCAGACAGTCAGGAAAGCTTAGTTAATCTAAATATTTTCATTACATTGATTTGACACCATGTATAATTACCTGTTTTTCTACAGCAGCCTTTCCTCCTTCCCTTGTCGTGGATGTAAGTGCTTCATTCAAGCATTGCAGACTAAAAATAAATTGTTAAGTTATATTGGAGATCTAGTAGAAAGATGGATATCAAAATATAGAGTAAAGAGGGTCAGGAAAACGTACCTTGCTAGTTCAAGACGATCACAAAGCTTTTCCACCTCTTCCATCATTTTAACACCCTCTGCCTCATTATCAGAAAAGTAATTCCAGTTCTGAAAGCAGAAATACATGTTTTCCATTGACGGTATAGGGCAATGAAATTCAAAGAGCGTCTCAAAACACACCCATTCCTCCAGTATTACTATAACTGGGGCTGAATAGCCTTAAAATAAATTGGATGTTTTTCATGCAACTGAAATTGGACTATGGGTGTGTACTTTTATATTTTGCTTTTTAGTTGATAGTCTTCATAAAGCTACATTGGTTTGTCTTTACAGACCAAAGCATCTCTTCATGTTGTGATTCTGTATTAAAAAAAAAAAAAATCTATAATGACATTTACTTGTAAACAACAATACAAGTGTTTCTGACACGTGGAGAAAAAAAAACACTTTTACCTATGGACACAATTTCCACCTTCCACCTCCATTTATAAGGATAAACATACATGAGTGATTTGACATGAAAGCAAAAGTTCTGGTCTAACCGGGTGCGACAATTTCATTAATACAGTCTATATTCAGCTATAATGACATCTATACCTTGCATAAAGAACAGGAGTACTTGTGGCACCTTAGAGACTAACAAATTTATTAGAGCATAAGCTTTCGTGGGCTACAACCCACTTCTTCGGATGCATACCTTGCATGTTGTTCTCAATTTTTGCCTTTCCTTCTTAATTGCTTTTTTCTGTATATCTTTTTCTTTTTTTGCCAGCAATGCTTGTTGTCGAACTTCTTCCTCTTCCTTCTCCTTAGCCAACCGTGCTGCTTCTAATTCTGCTTGTCTTTGCTGCAATCAAAGGGAAAAAAATTTAGTAGGCCTTCTCGTGTAAGATGCACAAGATGCACTACTTTAACAAGGTGAATAAAACTATCAATACTTAAACACTTGGAAGATTGACCTTTTAAGAAATAAACAAAAGGTGAATGCGCAAGCACATATGCACACACTGCCTGGCATTAATTAACAAATACCTCACTAGCACTGAAGATACCCAGTTTCTAAGGGCTGATCTACGCTACACAGTTAAGTCGACATAAGGCAGCTTATGTTGACCTAATTATGTCAGCGTCTACACCACAGCCTTCCACCCACATAAGACTTATGTTGGTGTAGTTAGGGCGATGCATTGTCTGTGTAGACACAGTGTCCCTTACATCCACTGTTGGCAGTCTTGTCAATTTCATGACTGGCGCTGTGAAATTGACAGGAAAGCTGGGCAGCTAGAACCCAGCTGCCCCACGGCTCCTCTGGAGAGCCGGGCAGCTTGAGAAGCCCTAGTGGCTCTCCCCTCACTGGGAGCCAGGGCTTCTGGGTGAGCAGTGAAAATGACAAGGCTGCCTGGCTCCCGGGGGGGGGGGGGGGGGGGGGGGGGGGGGGAAGAAGATGGGAAGGCTGGGCGGCGGGGGGGGGGGGGGGGTGAAGGAGGGGAGAGCCAAGGCAGCTGGACCCTGCTCCCTGGGGGCAAGAAGCCTCAGGTGCCTTCCCCAACTCCTGGCGGGGAATGGGGAGCAGAGGAGGGGGAAGCCCATTGGAAGCCTGTGGGGCAACCGGGCTCCCAGCAGGGAGCTGCCAGCGGAGCTGAGAAACCGGACTCTTAGCTCCCCACACTGCCCTTCTTAGGTTGGTGGAGGCGCTCCTGGTGAGGATCTGCCCCACCGACCCAAGGAGGGTAGTGTGGACATGAACCACTGCAGATTTACATTTTAGAAGAAATTTTATTCCTGCTTCAGGACCAGTCCTTAGAAAAATCTAATGGTTCTGTAAGCATTTGTGCTGCTCCTCTGAAGTGCTATTGCTGGCGGACTGCAAAATATGATTTTTAAAATCATACCATTTGGATTAGCATCTTTTACGTCCCAACCTCTTCAATCACGCTAAGATTTTAGCAGCAGCTATCTCACAGATTGCTTGCATTAGCAAGTGCAAGCTGCTGCTCATCTTCCAAGGCTTTACAGATAATAACCAATCAGTCCATAGAGCACTCCCATAAAGTAAGCAATTATTTCAATTTACAGATGGGGCAACTAAGCCACAAATGTTAACGGAACTTGCTTGAGGCAATAAAGAAAGTCTGCACCGAACAGGGATTTGATTTTAGAAGTTCCTGGCTGCCAGGGCTGTGTCCTGCCCACATCTCACTCTCAATCTTAAAAGGGTCACTGGTACCTCAATATAGCAGTGCCTTTTTGGCACTGGAACAAGACTGAAAATAGCAAGTCTCAGGCCTCGGTGTAATTTTCAGTGTGTGGCCTCTATCAGACCTGGAAGCTGATCAGGTACATTTAAGTCTCTGAGTTTCTCAACCCATATAAACAATTTACAAACTTACTCTTTCTTTTGCTTCCTGTTCTTTTCGTTTTGCTTCTACCTTTGCTTTCTTTTCTGCTTCTTTCTTTGCCTTTTCTTCTTCCTTGAATTTCTTTATTCTAGGATCACAGCTGTATGCATTGTCTAGCAGAGGAAACAAAGCATTGTGTCCATGAAAGGGGCCACTAAACCTTTTCACTGCTAGTTACCAAATGCCTCTTCTTAAAAAGGCAGCATTTATACTTACCAACTAATGTCCTTATCCTGTTCATCTCTTCTTTTTTCCTCAGTGCTCTGGCTGCTCTGTTCTGTTTTTCTATCCACCTCCTCTCATCTCGACTACAAATTGGAAGGCATGGTGTTAGTTCAGCTCTGCCAATCACCAGCATTGTTAATAAATGTATGGAGATATACCTATCTCATAGAACTGGAAGGGACCTTGAAAAGTCATCGAGTCCAGTCCCCTGCCTTCACTAGCAGGACCAAGTACTGTCCCTGACAGGTTTTTTTTTTGGGGGGGGGGAGGGGGGGCAAGGGGTCCTGTCAGGAATTCCATTACAAGAACCAATTTGCAGATGCTTCAAATTTCAACTGTAGCAAAAGCAGAGTTACGAGCATCAGCTGTTGGCCCACAAAGGTCAAGTGCAAACCCTGAATCCTTGCACAACAGCTCAACCACACTACAGAGTCTAACATAAAAGACAGTTCAGTAATCATAGGCTCATAGAAGTGAAGGACTGGAAAGGACCTCAATAGGTCACCCAGTCCAGGCCCCTGCATTCAAGGCAGAACTAACTAGTCCATTCCTGACAAGAGTTTGTCTAACCTGTTCTTAAAAACCTCCAATGATGGAGATTCTACAGCCTCCCTAGGCAATTTATTCCAGTGCTTAACCACCCTGACAGTTAGGAAGTTTTTCCTAATGTCAAACCTAAACCTCCCTTGCTGCAATTTAAGTCCATTGCTTCTTGTCCTATCACCAGAGGTTAAGGAGAACCATTTTTCACTTCCTTGTAACAGCCTTTTATGTACTTGAAAATTATTATGTTCCCCCTCAGTCTTCTCTTCTCCAGACTAAACAAAAACAGTTTTTTCACTCTTTCCTCACAGGTCATGTTTTCTAGACCTTTAGTCATTTTTTTGGCTCTCTTCTGGACTTTCTCCAATTTGTCCATATCTTTCCTGAAATGTGGCACCTAGAACTGGATACATCTTATCAGATGGAGTACTTCTCATGTATTGCTTACAACACTCCTGCTAATATGTCCCAGAATGATGCTTGTTTGTTTTTTTAAACAATGTTACACTGTTGACTCATATTTAACTTGTAAATCCATTATACCTTCAGATCCCTTTCCACATTACTCCTTCCTAGGCAGTCATTTCCTGTTTTGTATATGTGCAATTGATCATTCCTTCCTAAACTTTGCATTTGTCCTTTATTGAATTTCATCCTATTTACTTCAGACCATTTCTGCAGTTTGTCCAGATCATTTTTAATTTTAATCCTATTCTCTACAGCACTTGCAACCCCTCCCAGCTTGGTATCGTCTGCAAACTATATACATGTACTCTCTATGCCATTATCTAAACCTTTTATGAAGCTATTGAACAGAACCAGGACCAGGACCGATCCCTGTGGGACCCCACTCAATATGCTCTTTCAACTTGACTGTGAACCACTGATAACTACTCTATGGGAACAGTTTTCCAACCAGTTGTATACCTACATTATAGTTAGAGCTCCGTATCTGTCACAGAGGTCACAGAAGTAACAGATTCCGTGTCTTTCTGCAACCTCCATGACATCTGCAGCGGCCCGTGTGGCTGACCCCAGGGCCAGCTGCTCAGGCGGCCCCAGGGACAGTTGCACCAGCGCTGCTAGAGCATCTCCGCAGCCGGCCGCTCGGGCTGCCCCGCAGCCAGCCACTGCTGGAGCTGCCCTGGGGCCAGTTGCACCGGCCGCTGCTCAGGCAGCCCCAGGGACTGCCCGAGCAGCGGCCAGTGCGGCTGGCCCTGGGGACCGCCTAAGCAGTGGTCCCAGGGGCAGCGGAAGCAGCCACAGCTCGG
>NW_020697779.1:0-7459 GCF_002925995.2 Terrapene triunguis | reverse complement strand
CTTTGCTGTTATAGGAAACAAGACAGCTCCAAGGAAAGAGCCCAGAAGACACTTGCTTTATATATAAAGTAATTTTCAGGGCATGTGCATGCTCTAGCTGTAAATAAAAAAAGCGGGTTGGGGGTGCTTAACTGTAGACATTTGTAAAAGCGCTGTGTCCCTTTATCTGGTTCCATCCTACCTGCGTTTCATGGAGGATATTCCCAGAAGGAAGTGTTAAACCCATAGGCACAGATTCACTACATCGTCCATGGACATATCATTTAGTGGGTGGAAGATCAAGTGCTGCTTCTGTATGGAATTTGGGTCGAACCCCCAGCATGGGGCCCGCTCCTGCTCCCACTGAAGCACATGGGAGGCTTGCGGCGTCGTTCTACTAGACTGCCTGTGCGATGGTGGGGTATGGAGCCATACAACCTGACCCACACAGGACCTGACTACAAGTCCGAGGGTTGGGCTGGTCTGAAC
Source organism: Terrapene triunguis (assembly GCF_002925995.2). Lineage (NCBI taxonomy): Eukaryota > Metazoa > Chordata > Testudines > Emydidae > Terrapene > Terrapene triunguis. The sequence goes on along the minus strand of NW_020697779.1, from coordinate 6,991 downwards.
TTGCCAACCCGAGACTTTCAGGCTCAGGGCCCGCCGGCCACCTCCCAGTGCTTCATTTTGGCCAGGGCTGAGTCCCAGCACCTCTAGGTTTGACAGTTCATAGCCCGGCACCTCTGGGTTTGCTGTGCAGGGCCGCCCAGAGGAGTCAGGGGGCCTGGGGCAAAGCGGGGGAGCTGTGGCCAGGGCCGGCTTTAGGCACCGCGGGGCCCGATTCGAAGGAGCTGCCGCCCAAGTCCCGCCGCTGTCTTTGGAGGCAGCTCAATCGCTGCGGCGGAGGAAGGATCCTCTGCCGACATGCCGCCGAAGACAGTGGCAACGATTGAGCTGCTGCCGCCGACACTGCCGGGACTTCGGCGGCAGCTCCTTCAGGACGTTGCGGGGCCCGATTCTGGCCCTGGCTGCGGCGCTGGTACTCACCCGGCGGCGGTCCGGGTCGTCGTCGGCATTTCGGCGGTGGGGGGGGGGAGGGCCTTCAGTTGCTCTGCGTCTTTGGACCCGGAGCAAGGACCCGGCCCCAGACCGCCGCCGGGCCAGGGCTGGCGGGACCCATGCGGAGCCCGGGGCCTGGGGCAAATTGCCCCACTTGCCCCCCCCCCGCGGCCCTGTTGCTAAAGTACAAACATTGCTGGAGCCCCGATACCTCTTTCACTAGGAATTAAGCACTGCCGCCGCCTGGCTGCGCTGAGCACCCAGCTGTGAGTGCCTCTCACTTCGCAGCCCCACCGGTGCAGTGCGGGGACTGCCAGCAAGAGTGGGGCCCACAGTTTGGGCTGGTCTCCCTGCCTTGCAAATCAGCACCAGTGAACCCTTAAAGCGGCACGCCACAGTCATGTGATCTAGGCTACACTCCTGACTGAATAAGACTGAGTGCCCTGAGTTGGAGATGACTTTGTGCATCTCGCTTGAGCCATGTTGAAGTCAGCAGCCCCCACGCTATGTCCAAAAGCCCATTTCCCCCCCAGCACAGGCGTGTGCCTCTCTCCAGGGCCACAAGGAAAGGAGCAGGAAGAGAGGCCTTTGGAAAGCAATATTCAGAAGGGTTCAATCCAAGGCACATTTGTCATTCTCATCTTTGTGCTCCCGTCAGGAGCAGGTCGGTCCCTTTGGGACACCCACTTCACCCAGGAGTCCCAGGGGACTTGCAAAGCATTAAACAAGCATGACCGAGAACAGGATCATTCAAGAGGAAAGATGTTTGTGTGGTTAAGGCACTAGAAAGAAGGGCTCAAGGAGAACTGGCTTCTGTTACACAGGAAGATTGGTAGCGCTGAGGATATTGGGGGAGATGTTTGGGCCCCGATTCAGCAAAGCACTCAAGCACATGCTTAACTCCCATTGACTTCAGTGGGAGTTGACTGACTTACTCTGCTGACCTACAAGCTTAAAATTAAGCACATGCATTCATGTTGTGTTGAAACAAGGCCTGATGTTCACAGGTGTTGAAAACCCACCACTCCCATTGACTTCACCACTGTTATTTTTACTGTTTTATACTTGGATTTTAAGCTCTTTGGGGCCAGAGCCTTCCCTTCGTCATGTGTTTGTGCAGCGCGGATCACAGCAAGTTAACCCCAGCATGGATCTGGGTTTCTTAGGCCCTGCCACAGGACTGATAGGAGACAGTGCGGCCTATGGGTTAGAGCATTGGATTGGGACTCAAGCTCTGGGTTCTAGGTCTGGCCTGATGGGTGAGCATGAGCAAGTCTGTGTCTCCATTGACAAAGTCGATAAAGAGCCCAAAACAAGAGCTAGGGGGTAATAATACTAATTCTCCTGTTACTATGAAGATGTCCTGACCATACAAAGACTTGTCCAGGTTTAACTTGACACACTGAGTAGTTCCACTGAGTCCACTGGGATTAGTCACAGTGCAGAAGATTAAGTCTTTGCAGGATCACAGTCTTAGTCTAATAATCTGGAGACTCAACCATGCCACTGAATTAAGTTTTTCATTTAAATTTCCCACAACTCATGTAAGTCTTATTTTAGGTGAATTTTGCTTCTTACTGCACCACTGTAAAGCAAAATAGGTAATTTGGTGCAGAAGAGAACAGTAAATTAAGGGGCTTTAAAACCCTCTATTTCACTGCTTTGATACACCACCGTATTTGTAAGAAATATCAGGTCTTGGGTAATGATTCCATTTGCTATTTATTCCACAATAATTATGTGGGCAAAGCCACATTGCAAAGCTGTCAAACGCACAGAGGAAAAAGGAGACAAAAACGCCACATCACTGGTGGGCAAACACTTTTCACAAAGTGATCACTCCATAGCTGACCTCTCAGTCCTCAGCCTAAAAGGAAATCTACACAGCAACATCAAAAAGATGAGCCTGCAAGGTTACATTCATCACTTCACTAGACATTAAAAATCACAGTCTTGATAAAGACACTGTTTTATTACAATAATTTGCCTTTTTTATGTCCTGTGGTTCCTTACAATATGTCAAACTACTTCTGCTAAACAATCCTTCCACCTTATATCACTCTAGTTACCTTTCCCAGACCAGTAGAGCTCTGTGTAGTTCAAAAGCTTGTCTTTCACCAACAGAAGTTGGTTCAATAAAAGATGTTACCTCACCCACCTTGTCTCTCTAATATCCTGGAACCAACACACTGCAAACATGTATTCCCCTGGCATTTTCTTGCCTGGCATCTATTCCACCAATCATGGGGACTGATTCTCTTCTCACTTACACCAGTTTTACATCAGGGTAATTCCACGGATTCTACTAGAGTTACTCCTGAACCACATCAGTAAACAGGGCATAAGATGAGATCAGGCCCATGCTGCTTAGCACTCTGTAAACAAAACAGCACCAAGTTCATCCCCTTTCATCATAGTATTTTACTATTTTCTTAGAGCCAAGAAGGAGTTACAGCAAGCAGAATATAGCCAGTAGAGATATGACTTAACATTCCTAGGCTCATCAAGGAAACATGCACAACACGTTCAAAAGGCAAGCCTGGGAACTTAAATTCATAACTGCTGGATACTAAAAACCATCGATTTAACAGAGACGCTGGTTTCATGGTCCATTACAACAGCTTGGAACAAACCTGCTGCCTAAAATCACTCTCCATAGTCCTAAAACCGCAGAAGTGTTATTGCCCACTTCATTTTAAGTCATCTCTTACAACATGTGTTAATGCCTTATGCTTAGCAATCTGTCCCACCTTGTATTTAGCTTGGACACTCTACTTTATTCTCCAGACCAGTGGTTCCCAAACTTTAACAACCTGTGAACCTCTTTCACTAAAATGTCAAGTCTGTGAACCCCCTCCTAAAAATGACTATTTCCAGGGATTTTCTCCTTTACCTGAGTATAAATTATAAAAGCAGTGATCTTGGAAATATAACATTTGTTTTTATGACATGCTTATTACACACAATTTATTATTATTTAGCATTATTGTATTTTTATTACATTATGAAAACGGCAACACTCTTCCAAAATCTCACTTTCGTAGCTTGTATCACTTTGAATAAGTCTGTTATAAGACAAGGCTCCTATATTTCATCAAGGAGTATCAGATGTGAAACAGCAGGAAGGTATTTAAGAAGTCAACTCAAAGACTTCCTCCTACACAAGCATTCAGGTCTTGAGCAGTCCAGGCAAACAACGCACATTACAACAAAGCTTAAACTTGTTCTTCATGATCATTTTAAAAACAATACTAGCTGCCTATTTAATTTTAAAAACAGCAAAAAATATCCACTCCCTTTCCATTTCTTAAAAGGAGTCTTGAAGTTTAAATCTCCTCAGTGTGATAGATATGCTTGCTTTGATCTGCTTAGCTCTTCTACGTCCAGGGGCTCCGGGCTGCTAGCCCCCTGCTGTCCGGGGTCCCTAGGGACAGCTCTGTCCGCCATTAGGGACTTTTTTCCCCGAGAACCCCCTGTAACATTTCACGAACCCCAGTTTGGGAACCACTGCTCCAGACCTACCTAAAGAAGAGCTCGGAGAAGCTCAAAAGCTTGTCCTTTCAACAGAATTTGGTGCAATAAAAAGTTGTAGTTTTACCAAACTTCTCTCTTTCCTACCCTGGGACCAGTACGGCTGCAACAGCCCCGCAACCAATGTCCCCAGGCAGTTAGTCTGTGTGTTCTGCAGTGATTTTGAACAGGGTGACTCTAATTGCAGGGTAGCTGTGTGCTACCCGTTGTAAAGGGGGAAGCTGGGGCTAATTAACAACACAAATAGCCCTATCCTTTAGGAAGTCGCAGGGAAGGCCCCGTCTTACCAGCAGCTCCTAAGGCGCTCCGAGCCCTGGTCCAGAGTCCCCGAGCTGAGTCAGCAAAGCAAAGGTCCCCAGGAGCCTACACGGCTTCCAGTCAGTCCGCCCCAGCTTCCTTTCCCTCCCCAAGCGGCCCGGCCCCGGGCGGGGCAGGGGGATCCTTCACTGAGCCCAGGCTTGCTTGAGCTGTAAGAGCCGGTGTTCCTGAAAGGGGTAGGACCCCCCCCCCACTGCCCCGTCCTACCCAATCCAGTGGTACTAAAGGGTGTGGTGCCTTTACACTGACGCCAACAGGCACGTCTGTGGGGGGCTAGTAGCCTGCCCCACGGGCTACACGTCCGTTGCCAGCACACTGGTGATCTGGTGGACCTGGAAATCACCCCTGCCCGCCCCAGGGTGCACACACACACTCGGAGATGTCAAGCTCTTCCCTTCACAGAAGCGACAGAGCAAACTCCTTTAGCAGGGCTCCCCGGGAGCTGACGGGAGCGGGCTGGTTTCAGGGAATGTGACCCCCACAGGTACCCTTCAGAACCGCCCACTAACAGCGGTCTCTATCGGCTATTCGTGCTAGGTCCTGGGGGGACATTGAAGCAGCAATTCTTTCTGTGTCCCTTGTCCACCTAAAACACCAAGGGAAGGCAATGGTGAAACCCTGGCCCCTCGGCAGTGAAAGGGAGTTTCGCCCTTCGTTATCACTGCAGCAGGACGGGGGCTCAGAACAGAGCCGCTATCGGTTTGTCATTGGTAAAGGGAGAAAATGGATTTGCACAGCCTACTTGCTGCACAAAGAAAAATCAACCGAAGATCCGCTGGCGGAAAATGGTCCTTGAATTCTGTCACTTTTTCTCCTCCTGCCAAATAATGGCACCACAGGGAGCACAGGGACTAGTGGGAAACACCGAACCCAAGACGATGGTTTTGCCATGTAAAACACCCCTCTGGCTCTCCGTGCCGGTGACAGACCTCGCCCAGCATTGCATTTCCAGCTCCGGCTGCCTTGGTAGGAGGAACGGGATTGTCACTATGCGAGCATCGCCTTCCCCTGGGCAGAGCAAACTTTAAAGCGGTTCCACCCCCCCACGCCGCGCCGCCCCCCGGGTTTGGAGTTCTGGGCAGAGAATGCCCCGCCCCCTTGGGGCACATTTCTATTTCTGAAGCTTGGGTGATAGGGGGCGGATCTTGCAGCTCTTAGGGGAAGCGCCCACTAACTGCAGAGGGGATTTTTGCCTCCGGACTGCAGAATCGGGCTCCATTGCTTTTGTGGGCTGAGCTGGTTGAGAGGCGTCTGTACTTTGAACAGAAAAAAACCAGCCTCACAATTGCTTCCTATTTAAGATGCTTAATGACATATGTCCTGGGTTTGCTGCACGGCCGCTTCTTTGTTTGCGTGTGTCGCAGTTCCCACAGATCCCACTGTTTTGAATGTCTGGTCATTTTCACTGCTTCTCTATTTGCTCCATACGGTTGCCAGCGCAAGAATTGTCCCGAAGTGCTCTCACTTTCGGACTGGAGAGACAGAAGGTCTCACTCACGGTTAAGTTAGTGTCTGTAAATACATAGTCATGAGACTCTCACAGCACCGGCTGCACTGGGTGATTTGTGCCGGGGTTGCTGTCAGCCAGAGGCAATAAACCAGAAGTACGATATTGGCGCCGATAGTCACCAGTGAAATACGAGTTCAGGCTCAGATCCCAGGGGATTAAAGTAACAGCTGACGGCCGAGTTGCTGTCTTAGCTTCCCCTTGACCGTGGAAGTTTTTCAATGTTTCGCAAGCCTGCAGATTGCTGCGCACTAATGATAACCCCCGAGAAAGCAGGGTCCCTACTGCTTCCCATCAGCTAATGCTGCTGGGGCAGGTCGCTGGGGCTAAGGCTGTGCGGGGTTGCCCGAGAAGTGACCCAGTCTCCTAAAGGGAGCAACAGCAGCCTCGGGCAGAGCCGTGCCGCTGAACTGCAGCAGCGATGGGCGCTGCACCCCAGGGAGAGCCGGGGACTGGCCCGAGCAGCGGGGGAGACTGGGGCAGGAGAAGAAGCGGGCGGGACCCATCCCGCTCTCTGCTCCGGCCATTCCCCCAGATCGCTGGGGCTCAGAGCTGAGCCGAGCCCAGATCCCCCAGCACCAGCCTCCGCCGCCAGCCCGGACCATGAGCCGCCCCCGGAGCTTCGCCCCCGGCAGCCCCCTGGCCCCGGGACCCGGGCTGGGGGAGTCTCGCTTCCCACTGCGGCTTGGAAAGACGGATTGGACCCAGGTGTCCGAGAGCCGTCTTTCCGGATGTCACTTGTAACGTGTGTTCTGTTGTCTGACTGTTGCAGTCAATCTACCAAGCTGTGAGGGGAGAAGAGGAAATGAACAAGGAACTACAACAGAAACTACCTCTGTGAACAAGGGGAAACCAGTGTGACAGAGAATGGGAACCTGAGGCTGGATAACTAGCCATGATGAACTCTCTTCTTTTGAAAGTCTGATAGACCAGCCTGCGCTTCCTTCAACTTCAACGCGTTCCACGGAGTTATTACAACCTGTGCTTATTTATGTATTTATTAATACATCTCTGTATCGCTCTTCAACAACTAGGTATTTTTATGTTAAGCACCTTAGATCTTCCTGATCACCTGAAGGGATAATGCTGCAGTAGTGGCTCAAGAGTTGGCTTGTTGTTAATCTAGTACGCATTCCAAATAGCCCCTCCCCTCAGATCCTCTGAGCAGCTCAAGGTGGGCAGTACTGTGGAGCTGTGCCTTTCACA
>NW_020697778.1:0-4253 GCF_002925995.2 Terrapene triunguis | reverse complement strand
CCCATAGTTGGGACCCTCCTTCCAGATGGTGCTGGGGTTGCCTCTCGCACTGAGGTTACCTCTCCGGGGGAGGGAACTCCAATCACTAGGAAAAGGCAGGTGTTAGTAATGGGAGATTCGATCATTAGAAATGTAGATAGCTGGGTTTGTGATGACCGGGAGAACCGTATGGTGACTTGCCTGCCTGGTGCGAAGGTTGCGGATCTCTCGAGGCATCTCGACAGACTTATGTGTAGTGCGGGGGAGGAGCCGGTGGTCGTGGTACATGTAGGTACCAATGACATAGGGAAGGGTAGGAGAGACGTCCTGGAGGCCAAATTTAGGCTGCTAGGGAAGAGACTGAAATCCAGGTCCTCTATGGTGGCATTCTCAGAAATGCTCCCAGTTCCACGCACAGGGCCAGGTAGGCAGGCAGAGCTTCAGAGTCTCAATGCGTGGATGAGACGATGGTGTAGAGAGGAGGGGTTTACATTCATTAGGAACTGGGGAAACTTTTGGGGTGCGGGGAGCCTATACAGGAGAGATGGGCTCCACCTAAACCAAGGTGGAACCAGACTGCTGGCACTAAACATTAAAAAGGTTGCAAAGCAGTTTTTAAACTAGGAGATGGGGGAAAGCTGACTGCTGCAGAGGAGCATGTGGATCGGACAGAGACTTCTCTTAGGGGAGAGTCTAATGATAGAGAATCTCCAGGTTATAGTCAGGAGCAGAGGATGGAAGAGGATAATGTAAGGGTCAGATCATATGATAAACATTCACATAAAAAAGAATCTGACACATTAGAAAAGGGCAGACAAATAAACAGTGACAAGTTTTTAAAGTGCTTATACACAAATGCTAGAAGTCTAAATAATAAGATGGGTGAACTAGAGTGCCTTGTGATAAAGGAGGATATTGATATAATAGGCATCACAGAAACCTGGTGGAGTGAGGACAGTCAATGGGACACAATCATTCCAGGGTACAAAATATATCAGAAGGACAGAACAGGTCGTGCGGGGGGGGGGAGTGGGGGAGTGGCACTATATGTGAAAGAAAATGTAGAATCAAATGAAGTAAAAATCTTAAGTGAATCCACATGTTCCATAGAATCTCTATGGATAGAAATGTCATGCTCTAAGAATATAACATTAGGGATCTATTATAGACCACCTGACCAGGACAGTGATAGTGATGATGAAATGCTAAGGGAAATTAGAGAGGCTAACAAAATTAAGAACTCAATAATAGTGGGGGGTTTCAATTATCCCCATGTTGACTGGGAACATTTCACTTCAGGACGAAATGCAGAGATAAAATTTCTCAATACTTTAAATGACTGCTTCATGGAGCAGCTGGTACAGGAACCCACAAGGGGAGAGGCAACTCTAGATTTAGTCCTGAGTGGAGCACAGGAGCTGGTCCAAGAGGTAACTATAACAGGACCGCTTGGAAATAGTGACCATAATACAATAGCATTCAACATCCCTGTGGTGGGAAGAACATCTCAACAGCCCAACACTGTGGCATTTAATTTCAAAAGGGGGAACTATGCAAAAATGAGGGGGTTAGTTAAACAGAAGTTGAAAAGTACAGTGACTAAAGTGAAATCCCTGCAAGCTGCATGGGCGCTTTTTAAAGACACCATAATATAGGCCCAACTTAAATGTATACCCCAAATTAAGAAACACAGTAAAAGAACTAAAAAAGAGCCACCATTGCTTAACAACCATGTAAAAGAAGCAGTGAGAGAGAAAAAGACTTCCTTTAAAAAGTGGAAGTCAAATCCTAGTGAGGCAAATAGAAAGGAGCATAAACACTGCCAAATTAAGTGCAAGAATGTAATAAGAAAAGCCAAAGAGGAGTTTGAAGAATGGCTAGCCAAAACCTCCAAAGTTGTAATAACAAAATGTTTTTTAAGTACATCAGAAGCAGAAAGCCTGCTAAACAACCAGTGGGGCCCCTTGATGATCGAGATACAAAAGGAGCGCTTAAAGACGATAAAGTCATTGCAGAGAAACTAAATGGATTCTTTGCTTCAGTCTTCATGGCTGAGGATGTTAGGGAGATTCCCAAACCTGAGCCGGCTTTTGTAGATGACAAAACTGATGAACTGTCACAGATGGAAGTGTCACTAGAGGAGGTTTTGGAATTAATTGATAAACTTAACATTAACAAGTCACCGGGATCAGATGGCATTCACTCAAGAGTTCTGAAAGAACTCAAATGTGAAGTTGCGGAACTATTAACTAAGGTTTGTAACCTGTCCTTTAAATCAACTTCTGTACCCAATGACTGGAAGTTAGCTAATATAACACCAATATTTTAAAAGGGCTCTAGAGGTGATCCTGGCAATTACAGACCAGTAAGTCTAACATCGGTACCAGGCAAATTAGTCGAAACAATAGTTAAGAATAAAATTGTCAGATACATAGAAAAACATAAACTGTTCAGCAATAGTCAACATGGTTTCTGTAAAGGGAAATCGTGTCTTACTAATCTATTAGAGTTATTTGAAGGGGTCAACAAACATGTGGACAAGGGGGAATCCAGTGGACATAGTGTACTTAGATTTCCAGAAAGCCTTTGACAAGGTCCCTCAACAAAGGTTCTTATGTAAATCAAGCTGTCATGGGATAAAAGGGAAGGTCCTTTCATGGATTGAGAACTGGTTAAAAGACAGGGAACAAAGGGTAGGAATTAATGGTAAATTCTCAGAATGGAGAGGGGTAACTAGTGGTGTTCCCCAAGGGTCAGTCCTAGGACCAATCCTATTCAACTTATTCATAAATGATCTGGAGAAAGGAGTAAAAAGTGAGGTGGCAAAGTTTGCAGATGATACTAAGCTGCTCAAGATAGTTAAGACCAAAGCAGACTGTGACGAACTTCAAAAAGATCTCACAAAACTAAGTGATTGGGCAACAAAATGGCAAATGCAATTTAATGTGGATAAATGTAAAGTAATGCACATTGGAAAAAATAACCCCAATTATACATACAATATGACGGGGGCTAATTTAGTTACAAGAAGTCCGGAAAAAGATCTTGGAGTCATCGTGGATAGTTCTCTGAAGATGTCCACGCAGTGTGCAGAGGTGGTCGGAAAAGCAAACAGGATGTTAGGAATCATTAAAAAGGGGATAGAGAATAAGACAGAGAATATATTATTGCCCTTATATAAATAGATGGTATGCCCACATCTCGAATACTGCGTACAGATGTGGTCTCCTCATCTCAAAAAAGATATACTGGCACTAGAAAAGGTTCAGAAAAGGGCAACTAAAATGATTAGGGGTTTGGAATGGTTTCCATATGAGGAGAGATTAAAGAGGCTAGGACTCTTCAGCTTGGAAAAGAGGAGACTAAGGGGGGATATGATAGAGGTATATAAAATCATGAGTGATGTGGAGAAAGTGGATAAGGAAAAGTTATTTACTTATTCCCATAATACAAGAACTAGGGGTCACCAAATGAAATTAATAGGCAGCAGGTTTAAAACAAATACAAGGAAGTCCTTCTTCACGCAGCGCACAGTCAACTTGTGGAACTCCTTACCTGAGGAGGTTGTGAAGGCTAGGACTATAACAGCGTTTAAAAGAGAACTGGATAAATTCATGGTGGTTAAGTCCATTAATGGCTATTAGTCAGGATGGGTAAGGAATGGTGTCCCTAGACTCTGTTTGTCAGAGGGTGGAGATGAATGGCAGGAGAGAGATCACTTGATCATTGCCTGTTAGGTCCACTCCCTCTGGGGCACCTGGCATTGGTCACTCGGTAGACAGGATACTGGGCTAGATGGACCTTTAGTCTGACCCGGTACGGCCGTTCTTATGGGAGGGTTTGAAAATGTCTTGGTGGGTTTAGCACTGGTTGCGGGGGAGGGGTTGGAGGGGGAGGCTGGAGGACAGGGGCAAGGTCTGTGCTGCATTATGGGGACTGAGCATGTTCCCACCATGGCAGAATCTGCAATCTCTGCCTGCAGGGAAAGAGCGTGGGGGAATGAACTAAAGCCAGTTCTTAACCCTCCACAACTGCCCTTCTCGCCCTGCCAGGCTGCAGAATGACACCCACATCTTGCTCCAGCTCATCCCATCCTCCCAAGGAACAGGGGAGAGGAATGGCTGCAGTGGAGCCAGCTCAGGTAGAGGCTATTGGGGGGTTGCTGGTGGGTTCCTGCTGGAGGGAGAGGGGCAGTAAATACTGAAGAGGTGGCAACTTCTGGGGAATTAGGTTTGGAGGGGGCAGGGAATACCCTGGGTGAGGAAAGGGAGGGG
>NW_020697777.1:6095-7372 GCF_002925995.2 Terrapene triunguis | reverse complement strand
AGGGGATGTGGGGTGCTGGTTTGGGGGGGTGGATATTTCTCTCTCTGAGCCCCCAAATCTGTCCTCCCCCCGTGATGGGTGTGCCACCCCCCCAGTGTCTGCGGTATCCGGCTCCTCCCCACTCCTGGATACCCCCCCCCGTGTTTGGCTGCCCCCTCCCCCCACCCTCCTTTTGCCTGCCCCCTCCTGGGATCCCACCTCCCCTGGTGTCCAGCCTCCCCCCGGGCTGTCACCATCCCCTCCTTTCCCTTGCAGGGGCTGCGGGGCGGGCACTGGAGCAGGCGCTGCGGGACTCGGGGGGCCCCGGAGACCCCTATTTCCAGCCCTGTGACGTCACCAGCGAACGGGAAATCCAGGTGGGCAGGGGGGTCTGTCCCAGTTGGAGGGAGGGGGCAGATGCTGCAGGGGGGGGTATTGTCCCCAGACCCCCCCCCCCCAGGCTTTCTGTGGCGGGATGGGCAGTGCCCGGGGGTGGAGGTCGGAGTCACCTCAGCGTGGAACCTAACGGGTCAGATTCCCCCCACCTCTGTCCTGCACCCCAACACCCCTCCCCTCCTCCTGCCCCCTGCTTCCCCCCTCCCTGCCCCAACTCCCCCTCCCCTTACCCCCACCCCAACTCTCCCCACACGTGCTCCCCCTACACCCTCCCCACAACCCCCCCACATGCTCCCCCTGCCACCCCTACCCACAACCCCCCCCATTCTCTCTCACCCAGGCACTGATCGCGGTGACCCGGGAGCGTTACGGACGCATCGACTGTCTGGTGAACAACGCCGGACGTCGTGAGTCGCCCCGATCATTGGGGGCGGGGGGGGGGGTGTCCCTGGGCCCATCCTGGAATGGGGGGTGGAACCCCTGAGCTGGGGGCAATTAGGGGGCACCTGGGCCCCGCTGTCCTGTTGGAAGGGGAAATGGAGATTCCCAGGTCTGAGCTTCGGGGGGCGGGGGCGTTTTCAGGGGCCTGCGTCCTGCTTTTCACACCCCCTCCCCAGATCCCCCCGAAGAGCAAATCGACGACGTCACCTCCCAGCATTTCCGGGAACTTCTCGAGGTCAACTTGGTCGGCTACTTCCTGACAGCAAAGGTGAGAGACGCTCCTGCCCTCCACCCCAGAGCCAGCCGCAGCCCAGCTCCGGGGAGGGTCCCCGTAGAACCCAGCCCCCGCGCCCCACCCCAGAGCCAGCCGCAGGCCAGCGCCGGGGAGGGTCCCCGTATAACCACCGCCCGCGCTCCACCCCAGAGCCAGCCGCAGCCCAGCGCCGGGGAGGGTCCCCGTA
>NW_020697777.1:1938-6085 GCF_002925995.2 Terrapene triunguis | reverse complement strand
TCCACCCCAGAGCCAGCCGCAGCCCAGCGCCGGGGAGGGTCCCCGTATACCCAGCCCTTGCACCCCCCCAGAAGTGGCTGCATCTCCCCCACCTCCCTCTCATCTCTCCTGTGCAGTTCGCCCTGCCCTATCTACGGGAGACCCGGGGCAACATTATCAACATCTCTAGTCTCGTTGGCATCATTGGACAGAGGCAGGCTGTTCCCTACGTCGCCACCAAGGTACCGGCAGAATCAGGGAGAGAACCCAGGAGTCCTGGCTCCCAGCCCCACCCCCCGCTCTAACCACTAGCCCCCACTCCCCTCCCAGAGCCGGGGAGAGAACCCAGGAGTCCTGGCTCCCAGCCCCCTTCCTCCCACCAATAGCCTCCACTCCCCTCCCAGAGCCAGGGAGAGAACCCAGGAGTCCTGTGCCTCTAGCCAATGCTGATCAGACGTTTGGGGGCTGGGTCTATTCCGAGTGACCTCCCCTCCCCCCTGGGGCCCGGTGTTTGGGGGGGTGTGTGTATCTCAGGAGCCCCTCGAGCCGGAGTCTGTCCCCAGGGCGCAGTGACGGCGATGACGAAGGCCATGGCGGTGGATGAGAGCAGATACGGGGTGCGAGTTAACAGGTATCTTATGAACCCCAACCCCCCCATGCACACACAACTTCAGGGCTGGGGGGAACTGCTGTGCGGAAGCTCGCAATGTCTGGGACAGTCACCGGCTGTGGGCACTGTCATGGGGAAGCTCGCAGCACCCCTGGGGGTGTCACAGGCTGGGGGCACTGCCGTGGGGAAGCTCGCAGCATCCGGGACACTCACTGCCTGGGGGCACTGCTATGGGGAAGCTCACAGCGCCTGGGACAATCACTGCCTGGGGGCACTGCTGCAGGGAAGCTCACAGCATCTGGGACAGTCACTGCCTGGGGGCACTGCTGCGGGGAAGCTCGCGGCATCTGGGACAGTCACCAGCTGGGGGCACTGTCATGGGGAAGCTCTCAGCACCCCTGGAGGTGTCACAGGCTGGGGGGCACTGCTGTGGGGAAGCTCGCAGCATCCGGGACAATCACTGCCTGGGGGCACTGCTGCAGGGAAGCTCGCAGCGTCTGGGACACTCAATGCCTGGGGCACTGCTGTGGGGAAGCTCACAGCCCTGGTCTCTTGGTCAGGAAGGGGTAAGAATTTAAGGGCGGGGTCGATACCAAATGATTGTGGTTCCTCCTCCCCCCCCCCCCCACCACTCCAGTATCTCTCCTGGGAACATCTGGACCCCCATGTGGGCGGAGACAGCCGAGCGGACGGCCAATCCGGAGGCCACGATCCAGGCTGGGAAGGATGCCCAGGCAAGTGCATTATGGGAAAAGTGTGGGGGGGGAGGGGTTTGCCATAACCGAGGTGGGGGGAAGGGCTGGGGCTGGTGGAAAGGGGGCATCTCGGGGGGGGAGGAGGAAACTGGGGAGTTGGAGGGGAAAAGTGAGGTGGTGGGCGGATCTCCGAGAGGGGCTGGCATAGGTGGGGGCATAAGTGGGAGGGCAGAGGAGGGGGGCCGGGTCGATGGGGCACTGGAGGGGCAGCTGGTATCTCAGTGGGGAGCAGGGGGCCGGATCTCAGTGGGAGGGTGGAGGAGGGGGCCCAGGTCAATGGGGCACTGGAGGGGCAGGGGGGATCTCAGTGGGGGGGGGCAGGGCGAGTGGGGAGCAGGGGGGGCAGGGTCAGTGGCTGATCTCTCTCCCTCCCCCCACCCCCCCAGCTGCTGGGCCGGATGGGCACGCCGGAGGAGTGCGCCCTGGCAGTGATGTACCTGGCTGCCGAAGGCACCTTCTGCACCGGGATCGACCTGCTGCTGAGCGGGGGGGCCGAGCTGGCCTATGGCCCCAAGAGCTGGCTGGGCCCCAGCTAGGGGGCAGTGGGGGAGCCAGGACTCCTGGGTTCTCTCCCTGGCGCTGGCTTGGAGTTTGCCAGGAGGGGTCCGTACCTCCGAGTTATTCGCATTCAAAATGCTTCACGGAGCTGAGCGTAAACGCTGCTGGTCATGTCCCACCCTCTGCACTCACTAGGCCCCACTCCCCCTCCCAAACCTGGGGAGAGAACCGAGGAGTCCTGCCCCCCCGCTCTAACCACTAGCCCCCACTCCCCTCCAGAGGCAAGCACTGCCACAGAGACCCTCAGCCTCTGGCGCCTCTGGAGGGGGTCTGGGCAGCGAGGGGGCACCCCAATCTCCATTGTGGGGGTCTGGGTAGTGATGGGGGACCCCAATCTCTGTGTGTGGGGCGGGGTCTGGGCGCCAACAGGGGACCCCAAGCTCACATGGTTAGTAAAGATGATTTGCAAACAAATATGGTTTCCATTGTTTTTTATTCGGGGGTACGTGTCTCCTCACCGCCAGCTTCGCACGGCCGCGCCGGAGGAGCTGCCCGAGCAGGGCGCTGGCTCCTGCGCACGGCAGCCCGACCTGCTGCCGCTTTTGCCGCTGCGGTTCCTGGCCCCGGGCCGCGCTGGTCTCGCTCGGCGCCGGAGCCCTGTAGCGCCGCGGATCGAAATCGCCTCTCCGCTCAGGGCTCTAGCCAAGAGTTTGAAAAGAGCCGCAGGGCCCGTGACGGTTGCTTTTCAATCCGTGTCGGAGCCCGGGGGGCAGTTCCCGAAGCCGGGGAGAAAGCGAATGTTGGGGCAATATTTAAAAAGGGGGACCCGGGTCGTTGTCGGCCTGACCTCGATCCTGGGCACGACAAGACTCGGAGGGGAACATAATTAATGCCGCGCAACTTGCGTTTCTGGACAATGGAGCCTCTCAGACTAACCTGGACCCTGGGACGCGTCCACCGGGGATCCCCGCGTGGGAGCAGAGAGGTGGATCGGCCTCTGGATCTGGCCAGGGGGCGAATCCTGCGCCCAGCTCTGGGGCCTGCAGTGCCGGGGGGATGTGTTGAAACGGCAGAGGGGCCGGAGAAGAGCCAGGGGGACGAGTGAAGGGTTTGTAAACCTGCCGGAGGGTGAGAGACGCCAGGAACTCCAGTTGTCGCTGAGACGGTTCGGGGGGGACTCGACCCCCGGCTCTAGGGAACGAATATTTCATCACAGGCGCCTCAGGCGGGCAGAGGCAGGTCGAACCCGGCCCCACGGCTGGACGTTGGAGTGAGACGAACCCTAGGCTGGAAAGGGGGCGCACGTGGAGGGGAATGAACCCTCGGACCGGCTGGCCAAGGGCCCCAGGGGCTTCTCGGGCGCTGGCCACTTTGAAATCCAGGTTGGCCGTTGTGAGGGGTCCCCGGATACCCAGCCCCCGCGCCCCACCCCAGAGGTGGCTGCAGCTCCAGCCCCCTGAGGGCCGGCTGGGGAAGATAATCGCTCAGTAAATGTATTACAGGTTCTGATCTCGGGGAGCCTGGGTCCCCTCGCTCGTTAGGGGAGCAGGCTGGGGGTTAATTAACACAGTCCCCCAGGGCAGTGGGTGGCTAATTCTGTCCCCAGCCGCTAAGCACGGCAGGTGCTTCTCATCTGGGGGCAGCTGATCTGCCCTGGGGGGTGGGGGGCTACATGTCACTGAGGGGGGGTCGTGGCGCAGCTGTGGGGGGGCGGGGCCGGCCCAGCCTGGGAAAGGGAAATCTCAGGGAGTCCCATGAGCCAGCAATGAGATCGCCCTCCCCCTGCCCCCCAGATCCCGCCTAGCCCCCAAACCTGGGGAACAGCAGCCCCCTGCCCCCCATTGCCCCCCAGCCTGGGGAACAGCAGCCCCCTGTCCCCCATCTCCCCCCTGCCCCCCAGCCTGGGGAATAGCAGCCCTCTGCCCCCCAGCTCCTCCCTGCCCCCCAGTTCCCAGTTCCCGCCCTTCCCCCCTTGCCCGGTACCAGGCGGATCAGCCCACGCTGGGTGAGGGGGCGGGGCGGGGCCAGCCCCATGCCTAGGGGGGAGCTGCCCTCCCATTGGCTACAGCGGGGGGTGTGGGGGGCGGGAGCGGGTGTGATTGGACGGCCCCCCCCCCGCCC
Organism: Terrapene triunguis; assembly: GCF_002925995.2. Classification (NCBI taxonomy): domain Eukaryota; kingdom Metazoa; phylum Chordata; order Testudines; family Emydidae; genus Terrapene; species Terrapene triunguis. The sequence continues at coordinate 2,122 of NW_020697777.1, read as the reverse complement.
TCCCCCCAAAACAAGTAAGGGGGGAACAGGGCTCCTCTGCAAAACCCGGGGAGGGGAAGGGGGGGGGAGGAGGAGGAGGCACGGGGGGGGGCTGCACCCCTGCCCTGCCCCACTCCCCATCCCCCCGCCCCACTCCGCCCCCCATCTCTTCCCTCCAGAGCCCTCCCCCCCGCGGGGGGGGGGC
>NW_020697777.1:1165-1838 GCF_002925995.2 Terrapene triunguis | reverse complement strand
CCTCCCCCCCGCGGGGGGGGGGCGGAACCTTCCACGCGACGCCGTGGCCCGGCCCGGTCCCATTAATCCGCGGCACCGGCCATGGCAGCGGCGGGGGTTCGAGCCCGGATCGGGGCCGCTGGGAGGGTGAGTCCAGCCCCCCCCCCCGGGCCCCCCCCCCCCGCCCCGACCCCCCCCCCCAAGCCCCGCCTGTGCCCCTCACTCCCGACCCGCAGCCCCCTGCTAGCCCAGCCCTGGGCTCCCCCCTCCCGCTCTCACCTGAGCGACTCTCTCACCTTGAACGTTTTGTTTCCGCCTTTCAAGGACCCGGGGGGGGGGGGGGGGGGTGGTTGCGGGGGGGGGGGGGGGGGGGGCGAGCCCTGGGGGCGGGGCGCGCCCGGGGGCCCGAGGCGGCGGCTCCACCTTCCCCCCCCCCGCTGGGTTGGGGCAGGCAGGGGAGAGTGACCTGAAGTTACCCAGTTTTCACTGTCCCGGGCTAGTCCGCGCCGTGCAGCCAGCGAGGCTGCGAGACCCGGTGGATAGAGCTGGGTTTAGTTCTCGGCTCGGCCACGGGCAAGTCCCTGCTGTGCCTCAGTTTCCCCACCTGTAAAATGGGACGGGTGGTACGGCAGGGGCACCGGCTGGGCTCGTAGGGGGCAGCGGGTCAGGAGTGAGGGGCACTGGCAGGGTTGGG
>NW_020697777.1:0-1065 GCF_002925995.2 Terrapene triunguis | reverse complement strand
GGGTTGGGAGTGAGGGGCACCAGCAGGGCTGGGGGGAGCCCAGGGCTGGGCTAGCAGGGGGGCTGCGGGTCGGGAGTCAGGGGCACCGACAGGGCTGGGCTAGCAGGGGGCTGTGGGTCGGGAGTGAGGGGCACCGGCAGGGCTGGGGGGGCAGGGCTGGGCTAGCAGGGGGCTGCGGGTCGGGAGTGAGGGGCACCGGCAGGGCTGGGGGGAGCCCAGGGCTGGGCTAGCGGAGGGCTGCGGGTCAAGAGTGAGGGGCCTCCCAGTGCACCGGCCTTGAGTCGGGGATGGGCTGGTTGGATGCTCTGGTGACCCCTCCCCCCCATCAGCGCGTGGTCGGGGGAATATGGGTTTCCCCAGCAGGCCTGGCCGCCGGCTGGCTGAGCGGGGCTGCAGGGCTCGTTCAGGCCATGGGCGTGCGGGCCGCTAACGAGGGTGGCCACGGTCACGTGGCAAAGGGGTGAACGGAGCCCCATGCTCAGGCTCCAGGGCTGGAGAATCTGGCTGGGGAAGGTCAGGAGGGAACGGGGAAGCGGGTCGTCCCCGAAAGGGCCACTAGGGGGCATTGCTTGTAATCTCTGGCCAGGCAGCTGGATGGGCCTCTTGGCCTGAGCTAATAAGGCCACCCCTGGGTGTTTCAGTGAGGTGCCCCTCACTCCCGACCCGCAGCCCTGCTAGCCCAGCCCTGCCCCCCCCCAGCTCTGCTGGTGCCCCAGGGCAGTGTGGGGCAGGGGCTGGGTGTGGCGGTGGCTGCCCCACGGAGCCGCGCTGGGGGCTGGCGCGGAGCCAGGCGCTCCGGAGGTTGCCCGGCCCTGGGGGCGCCTCTGGTGCCTGGCGGCTGCGGCTGGAGTCTACGGCCAAGGGCACAGAACTATCGCCCTGCCCCAGTGCATGCTGGGAAAGTGTGGGAGGGGTGTAAGCTGGAGCCCTCTGGTGCCAGGCCGGGCAGGACAGGACGTGGCTGCAGAGGGTGGGGTCCCCTCACGCCAGGCTGGGGAGATGGGGCTCGGCTGTAGGGGGTGGGGGGCGGTGCCCCATAGCACTAGGCAGGGGTGCAGATGGGGG
>NW_020697776.1:0-9642 GCF_002925995.2 Terrapene triunguis | reverse complement strand
TCCGGCCCAGCTGCAGGCTTCGTTCTAGGTCTCAAGTCATTTGAAATGTTCTAGGTCTCAAGTCATTTGAAATTTTTTATTAATTAAGTTTGCAATGTCCCATTGACAAACTAGCAAACAACGGGCCAGGTCATCAGCAGGTGTAAATTGGACCTACTGTCCATTGACACCAATGGAGCTGCGGCCGATCGACGCGAAGTGGGGATCTGACCTGGGGCTGGTTTGAGATCAGGACCGAGGGAGCGTAGAAAAGAACATTTGCTGTCCCTGCGGCTTTGCCCACAGTGGGAAATGTGCACAGGCCGGATAACGTGTTTGAGCAATGCAGGCAGTTGCATCTGTCGCCATCAACGGGTGAATTTCCCAAAACTAGGGTTACCATATTCAAACATTTAAAAAAGAGGACACTCCACGGGGCCCCGGCCCCGGCCCTGCCCCAACTCCGCCCCTTCCCCGCCCCCGGCCCCGCCCCAACCCCACCCCTTCTCCGCCCTCATTCCAACCCCTTCCCCAAGGTCCCTGCCCCAACTCTGCCCCCTCCTCTGAGCACCCTGCATTCCCCCTCCTCCCTCCCGCTCTGATCTTGGTTGGGGGTTGCTAAGTGCTTCCCTGCTCCCCACTTGCCCCGCAGCCCCTATGCCCTTGCCTGCCCTGCTCCACCTCACCCTGCAGCCTCTGCACCCCCCCGCCTGCCCTGCCCCCTCTGCACACACCCCCCCTGCAGCCTCTGCACCCCCCCCACAGCCTCTGCTCCCCCCCGCCTGCCCTGCCCCCTCTGCACACACCCCCCCTGCAGCCTCTGCTCCCCCCGCCTGCCCTGCCGCCTCTACACACACACCCCCGCCTGCCCCCCTCCCCCGCTCACCCGGCAGACGGAGAACTGTGAGCTCCACGTGGATTCCAACACTGCCGGCTGCTCTGTGGGGGAGGAGGGAGCGGGGGAGGGGGAGGGACTCTGGCTGCTAGAGGCCCTAGTGGCTGCGAGCGGCTTTCCATCAGGCCAGGTGTCCAATCAGCCGCGCCGCACTCCTCAGGAGGGGAAATCCCGGACATTTCTACTTAATTAGAAATCCCCCCCGGACTGCCATTTAAGGCTGAAAAACCCGGACATGTCCGGGAAAACCCGGACGGATGGTAACCCTACCAAAACAAGCAAAGCACCTAGTGAGAAAGTCTTAGCTGAACAGAGGGAAAACAAGAGCAGATGGTTGCAGAGATACAGTGTAGCCAACTCCCCATGATTAAAACCGCTTGTCACAGTTTCCCCTCATCAGAGGAAGCACATGGGGCCTGGCTCTCAGTCACACAGTCCCTGTGGTTGGGCATCAACACGGTGCATTCAATCAATAAGGCAGGTTCAACAAATGAAGAGGCTGCCTTTGTGCTCCCCGTGTTCTGGGGCTCTGCAGGGCCCTGTCCAGCCCTCAGCAGAATTTAGAGCAGCCTCAGGGCTGTTCTAATTTACATTCTGCTCCCCATGGGCCCTGGGCAGCATGGGCTAGCCATAGGGCAGTGTGCTCTGGACACCTCCCCAATCCACCCCCTATGTGGGGGGCCTGGGAGCAGGGTGTTTGCAAGTTCTTCACAACAGCTCCACACCAACCACAGAAATCCCTTGTATAGGGAGTTTCCAGGGGGCTGTTTGTATCCATTTTAAGGTGCGTTTACACTTCCAGAGCAGCACAAAGCGACCTGATTGTGATGGAGAATCAGGCCTAAGTGACACCTGTGGACAGAGAGCGAGGGGAGATTCGGCTTTGGGAACGTCTGAGTCTCACTTTGCACAAGTGTAAGTGACTTTGACCAGGCGGAGGGCAGGGCAAACAGACCCCATGTGTCAGCACGAACTATCCAGCTACCCTGGCAGGGGCTGGTGGGCTCAGAAAGGTTAGAGAAAATTCTCACTGACCCAACATGAAGGGGCGGGAGGTTCTGCACAGATCCAGGGTGAAGGACACACGGGGGAAGGTTGCTCTTATGATTGAGCCAACAGGCTTGGAATCAGGAGATCGCATTTCAAGTCACAGCTCTGCCACTGAGGCCTTGGATGACTTGGGGCAAGACTCTGTGCCTCAGTTTCCCTCATCTGTAAAATGGGAACAAGGCTCCTTCCTTTGTCTATCTTCTCTGTATCAGCTCTTGGGGCAACAGCTGTGCCTATCTCAGCAGAGGCCTCTAGGTACTATTATAATACACATAACAATACTCTAGCTTATGCCAGGAGATCCAGCGAATGGTGGAGGGGTCAATGGAGTGGTGTTCTACACCCCTGACATTCCCCCTGCATCAGCGGCGGAAGGAGCAGGGCTGTCGGCATAGTAACCCAGCGCTTCCAGCTTTACACCACCGGGGCAATTCTCCACAGGCCATTTCCAGCCAGAATCCGGATCCTTTGTGCCACCCGAGTGGAGCGACAGGGATGACAGATCCTAACCAAGAATCCAGCGCAGCATCTGCACACCCATGGATGTCCCACGTGCTCTGAGAGCTCAGCTGGGGAGGGAACAGCCCTCAGGTTCCAGATGGTGGTTCGCTGCCCACAGTGAGTGGTCACTCCGCTTCTCTCCTGAGCAATGAGAGAACTCGGGGGCAGCGCTCCCAAACAGGGACCCCCGAATTATTACGTATAGCTGAGATCAGGGATAGCTGCTCTACAAAGCTCTCTAGAGGTTTCCACAACCACATGTGTGCCAGTGAGCAGTAGGGGCCGTCTGGCATAGGGGTGGCTGGTCGCCCAGCACAGGAGGTGCCAGCAGACTAGACTCTGGTGATAAGACTGGAGTGGGGAGAAAGGTTTTGAAATTTGAAATGTTGATGAACATTTTTTTATGAAACTTTGATGGATTAAAGGGGACGATTTTCTGGGCACATTTTTCAACCTGCTCCGATGTAAACCTTACAATGGAAGGTAGATTTCTAACATAAACCTTATAACGCACAGGAGGCAGAACAAGGTTCAGGACATTGACACTGAGCTATTGTAAAACATTCAGGGGCTTTCACCACTCCCTTGCTAATAATGGACGTCTGTTTTGTATCTGACGTTGATCTAACTGAGAATGGAAAGCACCTGAAATCCTTGCTCCCCGTAGCGCCCTGACATAAGACAGAAACCATAGTAGGTAACTGCACCGATATATTCAGTTTCACGCTGTGAATATCGGGCCAGGTGACAAATTTGAAGCCACTCAAGAGGAATGGCCTTCGGTACCACGGGACATCCTCTGACTCAGAACTGTGTCTGGGATCATTTAGGAGTCTAAGGGCTGGTCTACACCAGAAGCTCTCCCACGGACATAGCATTGTCCACACCAGTGGTGTAACTTATGTCATTCAAGGGGACTCAGTTGGTCCCACCCCGGAGCAATGTACATTATACCGAAGTAAGTGGTAGTTAGACAAGGTCTCTGTGACAGAGTTGACGATGGGACAGTTCTAAAAAATCTTCATTGAGTTATTTGACCTCCACTGGTAAATTTCACACCCAGGTCTTTATTACGTGCCATTAACCTACTCCCATGCTCGGAACTTTTCCATGTTTGAAGAGATGGGATACCATAGCAATAGTATATTTATTACTATTGTTGCCTCTTTGGCCTGAGCCGTTTGCCCGTATTCAGGGCCTTGCAGGGTTGTTTCCATTAGAATGAGAAATCGGTGACATGAGTCAGGTCTATTCTTGGTGTCATCTCGTGTATTTCAGAAGAATATCCACAGAGTCCTTGTTTCCATGAACACAACAGAAACAAACAACCACAGGCCTTGTACTTGCTCAGAAATTCCTAAGTCTGCGCCTCCATTGAGCTCTGTGCCCAAAAAGTCTCTCTGCTCCCTATCAGGGCCATGCTCACAAATGTTTCCCCTGGCTTCCTGCCTCTAACGCACACAGACTGCAAACCAGTCTCCTAGCCCCTGCATTTGCAATCAGGGAAACCCCTTGGCTCACATGGCTTAGCTGTGCCCTGCCATGTGCCTTGGATGGTCCCTCCATTGTTCCCAGCTGCCTTTACTATAGAACAGGGGTTTAATGGCTCCTTCCATTGAGTCGGACAGAGGGTGCTTAGCCACCCAGGGACTCAGGTCTGCGACTGTCTTAGGAGCAAAGACTCACTTGATGGCATCCATCAGCATCTCCCACCCAGCATAATGGTCTATTTGTTCAGTGTCTAGCACAATGGGGCCCAACCTTGAGTCTTTTAGATGCTTTCTTTAGTATTAATAATAATAATTTCCCTGTGGAAGGCTTTAAAGAAGAGTTGGGAATGATTTAGGTAGCAGTATATTCAAACTGAAGAAGGGAAATGTCCCATCTGGCTGACCAATGGTCTTTTCATTCATTAGGGTCATGGGATAGTCAAATGCAATTTGCTCTGTGTAAACTGAGACAGGGCAGGGTTGAACTGAAGCCCCAGGGGTCTGGAGGCCTCAGCAGTTGCCACAGAGAGGAATTGCTTCATGGTTCGTTGCCCAATCACATTGTCAGGGGAAATTTCTCAACTGAAGAGGTGGTTGTGTTAGCGCTAAATCCAGACATTTCATAACTCAGGAGTCACAGCAGAACCGAACTGGTCAACATTTTTCATTGCAAGACAGATGTTTCTGTGGGAAAATTTCAACTTTGACAAGATTTTGGAGGAGTTTCATCAGAAACCAAAAATGTTTCCATTCTCAGCAACCAAACTCTCTTCCCCCCCCCCCCCAGTTATAAAGCAACTGAAAAATTTCAACCAATCCGGTGAAAATTCTCAGTAACACCAAAAAATTTTGGCCAAAAATTTCATCTGGGTGCACCAGCCAATCCTCACAGGGGTGTTTATGAGTATAAATAGATTCATGATTGTGAGGTGCTCAGATACTATGGTGACGAGGCCATATAATGAGACCGGGGACATCTTTGTTAATGTGGATCAGGAGGGATTCATTTATTAACAAGCTGCTCTGGGATCTGCATAAACAACAGAGGCTCCATTCCAGGAAATGAACTCACAGAGTTCTTAGTCCTTCCATTGCTAGAAATGACCAGGATGTGTTGTCACAGAAAAGTGTCCTCTCCACCCAGTCCAAGGCTATCGGCCTAATTCCCCAGGATCCTGCCCCTTGTGCAGTCATTAACACTAGTGCAAGGTAAGTATCCAGTGTTGGGATTTGGAAGCATTTTGCACTGGTGTAAATCAGGCCCCGCACACTCATGCAGAGATCAGACTGCAGCCCATAGCTCACAATGAAATGCATTCATGGAGAAGAACAACAGGAATGACCTGAGGCTGGGAAAACCTGCCTTATAGTGAGAGACCAGAGTTGAGGGCAATTATCTGACTGTATTGTGTATTCCACGCAAACCACAGTTTTGGGTCAGCCAAAACTCTTTGTGAATTCACCAAATCGTTTAGGCCAAACAATAAAATTGGGGGCTAGATTCTCCACAGGACTTAGGTGTCACTGGAGGAGGCGGGGGTGCCAGGGCCCCCACTGATACCCAGTGGTTGGGGCACTCACCCGGTGCGTGGGAGGTGTTGGTCTATAAGCCTCTACATGAGGAGAAGGTTCTGAGAGCAGACGGCTCTTTACTCTCACAGACAAAGGCCGATTGAAATTCAGGGCTGGACGTTGCAGCAGGACAAATTCAAACAGGAAATAAGGCCCAGTGTTTTCACAGGGTGGGTGATTAACCAGTGGAGCAGCTTCCCCCAGGACGAGGTGGATTCTCCCTCATGTGGAGTCTTTGCCCCAAGGCTGGATTGGTCTTTCTAGAAAACACAGTCTGGTTCAAGCACACGTCACGGGCCTGATGGCTGAGTCACTTGGTGAGATTCTTTGGTCTGTGTGTTGCAGGTCAGGCTAGATGAACAATACTGGTCCCTTCGACCTTTAAAATCTATGAATCTATAAAATCTATGAGCTTATGGAAGTACAACCCTGTATAGTCAGTTAGTCAGTCTTCATCTTTCATACGGCTTCTTTCATATAATTAGTCAGTTTCCCAGTTTTGTGTGGGTCTTTCACACAGTGGCAGGGGAGAATCCCATTGAAAAACATAGCGAGCGGTTGAAAAATGACCGAAAATGAGATGTGTATTCAAAAGCAGGGGTAGGGACTGACATTGGTTTGATCTCATTTTCTCATATGGCGACAATCAGGTTGGTGGGGACCGATAACCACTTGTTGTGAGATGACTAAGCGTTAACGGTGTCTTCAGAGCTGCCTCAACACTGCCAGGGAGACCCCAGCAGCCTCAGCTCAGAACTGGCGCCCTCAGGAAAAGCTCAGTCCGGCTTTTACACCATTCAGGGCTCTCTGAGCTGGAGTTCCCAGAGGCAGGTAACCAGCCGATAATGGGGCTTTTCTCCCCAGGGCCTGGCTTCACAAGGCCTCCCAGGTACCGCCTAGGAAACCCCCCTACACACGGTACTGTCTCAAGCCGATCTTTGATGTTCTGAACATTTCCCTGAGATTAGGTCACCTCCCTGAACAGTTACGTACAGCCCGACAATAACACACCAACAATTGCATTTTACAGCTAAAGCCCACCGAAGGTATGAAACTGAGTTCAATGAGGTTTTATTTAATTTGCGATGCTTAATCCAGGATATGACAGAAAACTGCCCTTTGTCACAGCTCTTGGATTGCAGGGCCTTAATAAAGTGCAGGTCCTGTGGGTGGTGGGGGGTCACTCTCTGACCCCCTGCTGAAGCCCCTGGCGTCTGTATCCTCCTGCAAGCTGCGGGCCCTGGCTCAGCGCGCTGGGCTGTGTGTGTGTCCCAGATTATCAAGGGAACAGCTGGATTTGCAGATGGGTGGGACGGGTGTGGGCTCCGCTCACTCACTTATTTGCTGTCTGTGAACATGAGGCTGGGGTGACTCTCAGCACTGCAGGGCGTGAACAGCTGCCCAGCAGAGACATACAAATGGTGTCAAGATAAACTCTTTGGGCTGGTTGCTCAGGCGCGCCAGCGTCTGCTCAGTACAGCTGAGAAGGGAAAATGGGGACACGGCAGCTTTGCTCTTGGGGCCAGCCCGGGAGCAGGGGGCTGTGTTGACCTCCAGCGTAATTCCAGCAGCCTCAGGGCTGCTGTAATGGCACCGCTCTGTTATGAATCCCCGAGGGGCCCATCCTGTGGCTGGGATGGCTGGTGTCTCTGCTCCCTCCCACCTTTCTGTGATACCCCCGAGTCTCAGCCTGCCCCAGCCTGGGTTACCTCTGAGTCCGAGCAGGCGGAAGCAGGCTCAGAGGTATCTCACCCTTCCATGTCTCTGCCCGGCCACCTCTGCTGGGCACTGCCCGGGGATCGCATGGGCCTGGTGTCGCTGGATCTGAGCCAACTGCTGACAGGGTGGAGGAGACGGACGCTGTGTGTCAGCTTCTCATAATTACTTGTGGCTCAGTCTATTTAAGTGAGACAGTGATTTCCTCACATAGCACTTCTCGTCTCCCTTCCCATTGTGCTATATGAGGGTTTCTGAGAATCGTGGAGTCCTTTCTGTGCCGTGTGGGGCAGGGGAAGGTGGTACCAACTTACCCATTGCAATAACCAGGGAGAAGCTGCAGCATTTGTCCAGCTCTTCCTCTCTTTGGAGTCCCGGCTGGGGGGAGTTTCTGGCCAGTAGGCTTTGAAATATGGCAGGGCCATGAGATCTCACGGCGATGCCTCGACAATGGCTCCTTCCTGCTGAGAGTCAGGATGGGGTCTGATTTCTGCCAGAGATGAGCAATGCTCCGAACAGGAAAGGCAGGGCAATTCCTGTGGCGCTGGGCTGACAGATTCAAACCCACCTGTGGGATTTGGCCGCCCAAATGTAAATGAGAATTGGGTTTCCAAACCCCTTAAGCAAGTTGGGATAGATCACATCTGTTCTGCTCCCACACCCCACCCGGAGACTCAGCAAGCTGCGTGGGTATCTCCAGCCAGAAGATATTCCATCATTGCACCGTTCGCATCAGGAGAACCTCAAGAAACTTTTCCCCAGCAGCTCTGTCACACAGCGCCACAGTCAGCAGCTGTTCTGGTTGTGTGGCCCATCGGTCAGTGTGTTATGTGTCCCGCGCTGTGCCCAGTCCACAGAGACTATAAGCCATCACTGCCCCTGCTTCTAAAACCTGGCTCTCTAGTTCAAGCTGTAACTGTTGGTGTGTTCAGCTGTGAAAGTCCCTGGTTCAAATCTGGATATCACCTAACACCCCTCTTGAGGCTGGTTACTCCGATTTTTACTGTGTGGGGAGGTTCCTCCCCTCTGGAGTTACACTGGTGGATGAGTTAGAGGAGAAGCCAAACCCACCATGTCTGATCAGCCAGCTGGAAATGCAGGCTTTGGTGTTCTCCTCTGGCCGAGGAGCCACACAGAAGACGTACCAGGAGGATTCATAGATTCATAGATTCTAGGACTGGAAGGGACCTCGAGAGGTCATCGAGTCCAGTCCCCTGTCCTCGTGGCAGGACCAAATACTGTCTAGACCATCCCTGATAGACATTTATCTAACCTACTCTTAAATATCTCCAGAGACGGAGATTCCACAACCTCCCTAGGCAATTTATTCCAGTGTTTAACCACCCTGACAGTTAAGAACTTTTTCCTAATGTCCAACCTAAACCTCCCTTGCTGCAGTTTAAGCCCATTGCTTCTTGTTCTATCCTTAGAGGCTAAGGTGAACCAGTTTTCTCCCTCCTCCTTATGACACCCTTTTAGATACCTGAAAACTGCTATCATGTCCCCTCTCAGTCTTCTCTTTTCCAAACTAAACACACCCAATTCTTTCAGCCTTCCTTCATAGGTCATGTTCTCAAGACCTTTAATCATTCTTGTTGCTCGTCTCTGGACCCTCTCCAATTTCTCCACATCTTTCTTGAAATGCGGTGCCCAGAACTGGACACAATACTCCAGTTGAGGCCTAACCAGTGCAGAGTAGAACGGAAGAATGACTTCTCGTGTCTTGCTCACAACACACCTGTTAATACATCCCAGAATCATGTTTGCTTTTTTTGCAACAGCATCACACTATTGACTCATATTTAGCTTGTGGTCCACTATAACCCCTAGATCCCTTTCTGCCGTACTCCTTCCTAGACAGTCTCTTCCCATTCTGTATGTGTGAAACTGATTGTTCCTTCCTAAGTGGAGCACTTTGCATTTGTCTTTGTTAAACTTCATCCTGTTTAACTCAGACCATTTCTCCAATTTGTCCAGATCATTTTGAATTATGACCCTGTCCTCCAAAGCAGTTGCAATCCCTCCCAGTTTGGTATCATCTGCAAACTTAATAAGCGCACTTTCTATGCCAATATCTAAGTTGTTAATGAAGATATTGAACAGAGCCGGTCCCAAAACAGACCCCTGCGGAACCCCACTTGTTATGCCTTTCCAGCAGGATTGGGAACCATTAACAACAACTCTCTGAGTACGGTTATCCATCCTTTGTAATCTGTCCTAGTTTCCATTTTTTATATGATTCCTTTTTATTTTTTAGATCATGCAAGATCTCGTGGTTAAGCCAAGGTGGTCTTTTGCCACATTTTCTATCTTTCCTAACCAGCGGAATAGCTTGCTTTTGGGCCCTTAATAGTGTCCCTTTGAAAAATTGCCAACTCTCCTCAGTTGTTTTTCCCCTCAGTCTTGATTCCCATGGGACCTTACCTATCAGCTCTCTGA
>NW_020697775.1:0-2252 GCF_002925995.2 Terrapene triunguis | reverse complement strand
AGTCTATGGGCCCTGCTGTGTCACACTGGAGTCGTTAATCACAAAGGGGTGCCCGGGGGGCTCTGGATTTGCCACATGCTGGGGCCTCTGTCAAATCAGCATTAATTTGGGTTGTTTTCCGCAGCTGTTTCTTATCTCCTCTCTGGCTCCACTCTTTATCTCATCCTTGGGGGGGGGGGGGAGGGTGCCTCTGCTTTAGGGTCGTCAATCTGCCCTTCTTCAGCCCTTCTGATAATTAGGGTGGCAACTCTCAATTCCTTCACTCCCCTCTTGACCATCCGGCTCATCTGGTACTGGTGCCTCCTGTCTCTATCTGTTAGCATGCCATACATTCTTCACTCACACACCAAACAGTAAATAATTTCAAAAGCAAGAATTACAGCCATAACACTTCTATCCTTCTAAAAACAATCATTAACTCATAAAGCAAAGAATAAAACCAAAACAACTTCTCCTTACTAATTCACAACACATCATATCATAGACTAACAAAAATTAGAATAATTATCACTTAAAACAATTTTCAAGGTTAGGCTTTCAGACCTACACTCTAGGGTTGCTTGGCTGTTCTCTGTGTGTTTCTAATGGCGTCGGGCTGGAGGATTCAGGGTGGCTTTCCCAGGTCTGTCTTTGGTGTTTCCATTGGTTTTCATGGCCAGCAGCGGGGAACTGCTCACGATAATGGTAATAGCACCCAGCTCTTCGGGACTGTCCGTCATGCATAGGCCTTACATCACAGGTGTCATTCTCCCCATGGGGCGTGGGGGAAACTGAGGCACAAGGAGGGACAGGAGATGCTCACAGCCCCCCAGCAGGCCAGGGTCAGAGTCTTTCCAACAGGCTCTTTGGAGCCACCCTTCGGCCTGTGAAAGTAGAACGAATTATATTGTAAAAATAGAATGGATTAAAGAAATGTTGTATGTACCTTTAAGCAGAAATAAGGAATGCTGAAATACAGGTGTCAGGAAAAGGAACATTAAGACATAAAGAATGAGTCCGCTTAAGCTAATGGTGGAACATCAGCCGGAGATCTGTAAAAGTTAGTAAGAAAATTGAATATGTACGTCTAGCCTTGGGTAAACTTGTCAGTTCTGCTTTCTTTGTCCTCTTGTTAAGTTCACGCCCTTTTTATCTGTGTAAAATAAGTTAGTGTGGGTCTTGGATGGTGCTCACATTATCTGGGTGTTATTAGCAGAGCGCTGTGCTAATAAAACAGAGTGGTCTGACAAACTGTGAGTCCTGAGTCTACCTTTGACAGGCCCTTAGCAGGGAATACTTAGCTGGGTCCCAAAGCCCTACAAAAGGTTTACAGGTTTGCAGATTTCTCTCCATGCGGGGGAGGAATGTGGAGATCCTTGTGTGTAGATCCCATTGGGATCTCCTACGGAGACGATGCCCTGGGCCGCACCGTCACACACAAGAATTGCCCTGTCAGTAACCAGAGCCAGAAGGCTATTGACCATTTCTTCACGGCAGCCTTTTCACCAAAGATCGCGGGTTACTTGGTTTATGAATTAAGGCCGGACGTTTTCCAGACCGTCCCCTGTAGTGCTCACACGTCCATGGCTGGGCCACCCCTGTCCTGCATCTGCAGGCTGGGCTAGACCTGGCTCAATCACCCCTGCTCAACACCATGCAGGGGCACTGCCATGATCAATAATTAGTCTCAGGCTGAATTTTACCCTGCCTGGGGTTTTACCGGGGGTGGCCCATGGGGGGGCCTGGGGCAGGGGGGCCTGGGTGGTGCTGGGGGCCAGTGCTCTCCAGAAGATCAGAGTAGATGATCTACTGGTCCGTTCCAGTGCCACACGTCTGGGGGGGAGGGGCAGGGAAATGGCCATTCCTCCATCTTCAGCTGCAGCAAAACATGAAGCATGTCCCTGTGACAGTCTGTACCCCTATATTCAATCCCTTTCACAGAGTTATGATAAATCTGGTACAAAGTAGGCCTTGTGAAGAATCATTTGAAAACTCATAATTCACTGATCATTATTGTTCTGGTAAAATACGTGTGGCAACACTGTATGTAGAGTTATAAGTTTCTACAGTGTGATAATACTGGGGCATGTTCCAACATGGTCTGGAGGATGGTCGCAAACCAGTTCACCAGAGATGAAAGGCTAGCCAGCCCCTCAGCCAGGTGTCAATGAGATCTAATGGATCATCACCTGGTTAAGTGGCCATTCTTTGGCAGGAGAGAGGGTGTGGGCAAAAAATCTACATTTTGACAAAGCAGCAGCTTGAGGTTCCTG
>NW_020697774.1:0-13257 GCF_002925995.2 Terrapene triunguis | reverse complement strand
GGGGGGAAGCAAATGAATGGAGAATAAATCTATTTTTTACATCTTAAGACGACGGCGCAGCATGACTGATAGCCCTTGGCATTTTCTGGGTGCTTGGCAGCAAATACTGGGCGCTTGGCAGTAAGCCTTCAGGTCTATTGCACCATCTGATACCCACTGCAGTACGACAACGATGGATACCAATCGTAATATGCTATCTACTGCCCAAAAGGCAAGGGGTTGCTGCTGTGTAGCAATCTAGCCCCACGTCTGCCAGCCCCATGTCTGCCAGCACCCAGATCGCCATCGGCCTCTTCTGGGTGCTTAGCAGACAATACTGGGCACTTGGCAGAAAATAGCATACTACGACTCTGCTAACGTGCAATGAGCCAGCAGGGCGCCTGGCAGAAAATAGCATACTACGACTGATAACCATCATTGTCTGCCCGGGTGCCCATGATTGACAGCCGCTGCAGTACGACGACGACGGATACCAGTCATAATAAACCATCTTCTACCAAAAGGCAAGGGGCTGGTGCAATGCAGCACCACGGCTGCCAGCCCCACAGCTGCCTGCACCCAGATCGCCAATGAAGGCTACCAGTCATGCTGCACCGTCTACCGCCAAAAGGCAGTAAGCTGCTGCTGCTGTTTAGCAATGCAGTCCCACGTTTGCCGGCACCCGGAAGAGATATGGTGACGGTGAGCTGAGCTGAGCGGGCTCAATGCTTGGCGTGGTATGTTGTCTGCACAGGTAACCCAGGTAAAAAGGCGCGAATCTATTGTCTGCCGTTGCTGTGACGGCGGGGGAGGGGCCTGACGCAATGTACCCAGAACCCCTCGCGGCACTGCTTTGCATCATCCGGGCATTGCGATCTCAACCCATAATTCCAATGGGCGCCGGAGGCTCCGGGAACTGTGGGATAGGTACCATAGTGCAATGCGCCGGAAGTCGACGCTAGCCTCGGTACTGTGGACGCGGTCCGCCGACTTCATGCACTTAGAGCATTTTAGGTGGGGACACACACAATCGGCTGCATACAACCGGTTTCTATAAAACCGGCTTCTATAAATCCGACCTAATTCTGTAGTGTAGACATAGCCTCCTATTCCAGGTGTTGTTCAGGACTAAGGTTATGTCTACACTAGCAATTTTGTTGGTAAAACTTTTGTTGGTCAGGAGTGTGAAAAAACACACACTCCTGACTGATATAAGTTTCACCGTCAGAAGTGCCCATGTGCACAGTGCTATGTCGACAGGAGACGCTCTCCCACCTACTGCGGCTCGTTGGGGGTGGTTTAATCATGCTCACGGGAGAGCTCTCTCCTGTTGGCATAGAGGGCTACCTGGGAGATCTTACAGGGGCACAGCTGCAGCGGTACAACTGTACCGCTGTAAGGTCGGTAGTGTAGACACAGCCTTAATCAAACCCAGTGGACATGACAGTGTCATCTGGTTCTGACTGGGCCAGGACCAGGACAATGAAGGCTCAATGGTGATATGGTGGATCCATGTCCCAGGAGATTGTTGGGGTGGAAGTCATGAAGGTAAAGCTGGCTCCTTCCAGTCCACCCATCCCACTCGTCCCATTTAGTGATCTGTGACTTTACCAGGAGCCTTGAAGACCCCCTATCACAGTTCTTTTAACTTAAACAAATTTGTAGCAGTCTACTTGTCTCCAATTTCTGCCGACTTTCATAAACAATTTTATGTAACAAGCTGAGTTGGACCTTTGTTACCATGATCAACTTAAGAGTAGAGAGTGTTGCACAACATCTCTTGCCCACCCCTTTATTTTTCCAATCATGGCCAGCATCCTTTTTGTTCTTATGCAGCCAAATTCAGCCACATAGCAGCTGTAGAGATTCTCTACTCTGCAGACCTCATGAAGGGTATACGATACCAAGAAAGTGTAGGATTAAAGGCAAAAATACCAGAGAGTAAGAATTGAAGTGACGCTACTATCAGGTCACCCAATCTGATGATGTGTGTTTGCCTGGACCCCTCTGAGGCATATCAAGAATGGGAGTGTATCCCTGCTGCTTAGGAATTACAGGACAGAATCTGGGGGGTATCAATAATTATTGCACACCATCAGAACATCTAAGCCTCCTGCCCTCAGCTCCATGAACCATGTCACAACAGGCAAATCTACACCCATCCATAATTCCTAAAAGTCAGAGATACCTCCAGGACTTTTCTGAAAAAAAAAAAAACATTAAATGAAGAAACAATTCTGCTTCTCTTTCCTTATTGTTTAGTACCAAAGATATTTAAACTAAATTGAATTCTTTGCTACAGTATGAAAAATGCTTCCAGAGAATTCAAGTTTATTGGTCCAAAATCTAAGACTTGTCACATTCAGCATTTACTCCTGAGGGAATTCTGCACCACTGCGCATGTGTAGAATTCATGTCCCCCCGGGCAGATTTCTTTGCTTCCCCACAGAAAAATGACTTTCTGACAGGGAAGCAAAGGGAAGCCACAAGAGCGGTCATGCAACCCTCCCCAGCAGTATGTTTTGGGTGCCCAGGGCAGCCGGAAGAGAGGTAAATCACTCTGGGGCAGAAAGCAGGACTGGGGAAGACCCGGCTGGTGTCTCCTCCCTGCGCTGGGCTCAGCTGCTAGTCCCGGCTGGGCTGGGGAAGACGGGACTTCCTCCTCCCCTGCACAGCATCCAGGGCCGGGTCAGACCCACCCCCAGATTTCTCCCTAGGCTGCAGGAAACTCTGCAAACTCCCCCCTCCACCCCACTTCCTGCACCCATCACTCCTCAGCTGCAGTGGGAGGGATCCCTGTACAGGGAGCTGCTCCCCCATCCACCCAACCCCTGTGCATCCAGACCCCCTCATATTCAGACCCTCCTGCTGAGCCTCACCCCCCCACACACAGCTGGACTACCCCAAGTCACCAGCACCCAGATCCCCACGCCACTGAGCTCCACTCTCCCAGCATTTGAACCCCACTGAGCCCCCACATCCAGACTCCCCTGCCGAGCTCTATCCCCTCCACTGAGCCCCAATCACCTCCCCCCCAGACCTGAGCCCCTTCACCTAGTCCCCCTGCAGGGTCCCATTACCATTGCACCCAGAACCCCCCAACAAGCCTCTGTGCATCCAGATCCCCCGACACCCAGATCCCCCACTGAGCCACCTGCACCCAGATTGCCCCACACAGAACCCTCTCAACCCACATCTGGATTCCCCCCCCCCCCACTAAGTCCCTCCACACTTGGATCCTGCCTGCCTACACGTAGTGCACCTGGCATGGAGGAACAAGTTACTGGGGTGTTTCTGGGGCAGGCTCGGTCCTTGCACTGTGTCAGGGTTGGGAGCAGACTCATTGCTGAGTCCATGTCCCGGAGAGGCAGAGGGGGTGTGGGAGCTGCACGGTGATCTCCCACCTCCGTGCTGCCAGTAGCCTGTGCTCCCCAATGCCATGTTGGAGCCTCCACATTTATTTGACAAATAAAAATATTGTACACAGAATTTTTATTTTTTTGGTGCAGAATGCCCTCAGGAGAAAACATTGGACCATTGCCTAAAAAGAACTGCTAGGCCAAAAACCACTTATGTTTTTAAAGTCAGCTATCTTGAAAAATCCCAGACTTATGAGCATATGACGTATGTGGAATCTCAGCTTCTTTTAGAGGCATAGTGCATTTGTTTCTATCCCTGATGGATTTTGAGATATCACACATTAAAACTACCAGGGCTGCCTTGGTCTCGCAGTGCTTCTGGACACATTTGTTCCTAGAGATGGCAGGTTGTAAGATAATGGACCTTAAAAAAAAAAAAAATCACATCATTCTAAGTAATAGCTTGGTTTTGTCCATACAATAATACAGTAATTAAGATGTAATGGTCACTCTACAAAAGCTACTAGAGCTAGAAACCACAATGTTTTATAGTATGTGACAGACTGAAATCAGAGTTTTCAAATGATATAAAGCATTAATCTCTAACTAGCAGGTCATGCAATCTTAGGACTTCATATTGGAAATGATGTTGGGGGAAGTAAGAGAGCAATAAAATGATTTGATTTTATGACCAGTTGTCTTACAGCCTACCAGGTGCAGAAACACTTTGACAGGACTTCTATATAGACATTACACACAAACACAAACCATATTAAGAGTATTATTAAGGTTGCATAAGCAAGCTCTCAAAAGTTAGGAAATGCCAGAATGAAGGTTGCCTGTGCAACCTTAATTTGGTCCTTCTGTGTGAATGCATTACAAAACTGTCTTTAATTACCTAATCACACACTATTTTTTCCACAGGACCCCTGCCTCATTCAGTGCACAGTATAGACCACTTCTAGGAGTGAATCAGGGTAGTAAGTGGAAGAGGCTGTTGTCTGCACTGCCCCAACCTCATTTTTTGCAGAAGTTGGAAGGAGTGCAATATCTGAAGTACTGGGGATGAGTGGCTGTAGGCCTGCCCCAAACTAAAGGCCCTCCCCCTCAATTAAGAGGGAGGAACCACTGGACCCAAGCATCATTTGCTTATAGTGCACAAAAAATGAACAAACAGGAGCGAGGGTGAGGTCAGAGATAAAGCAGCAGGGATCCTGAGGGGAACACCAAGCAGAGAACTTCCAATAGAGCCCACTGCTCCTCAAAGGCATCTAAGAAGTCAGTGGATGCTGCCCAGAGGAACTCTGCCTAGAGACATGACTGGATGAGGGAACAGAAATAGGCCCCACAGTTGTGGAGTAACCTCCTCCTCACTCCCCCGCATCCAGCTTCCTTCTCCTGGTATAATGGATGGCCCAGACAATTTTAAATCTGGCATTTTCTAACTTAAATTGCTTGACTTTGCAACCGAAATATAATTTTTAATGTAGTATTTTTAAAGTGTAATTTCCTAGGCTTTTTTTAAGGAAAAAGATAAAATATATAATAAGTAAAACTGCAACAATCCCCACATCATGACTCATTAGCTGAGCTTGAACCTTGCAGCTTCAACACATACTTCTAACACTTAAAACAGTGGTTCTCAAACTTTTGTACTGGTGGCCCCTTTCACACAGCAAGCCTCTGAATGAGACCCCCCTTATAAATTAAAAAACTTTTTTGTATATTTAACACCATTATAAATGCTGGAGGCAAAGTGGGGTTTGGGGTGGAGGCTGACAGCTCACAACCCCCTATGTAATAACCTCATGACCCCCTGAGGGGTCACAACCCCGTTTGAGAACCCCCGACTTAAACAGAACTAACTACATTAGTTGGTAGCAGAAAAATGCTATCCAAGAAGGGTGGATAGGCTGCTGGTGCCACATGCTGGGTCTGGGAGCCCAACCTGGCTTTCTCTCTTGGTCCCCCCAGAGACAGATGGATTTTGTTCCCCATGTTATGTCCCCAAAGCAAGGCAGGGATAGCTGGGGCTTTGTGGTAGGTCTGAAGAACAGTCACGGAGTGTCATCGTGGGACTCTCTTCTCCTTCCCACCCAGGAAGTTGGGGGAAGCAGAACCACCACCAAAAAGGGGATAAGTTGCTGGGGTAATGTGTCTCCTCTCAGGAGGGGTATTGTGGTGGTGGTAGAGAGTGAGGCTGGGCTCTTTGACCCCTGGAAGCTGCTCCAGAAGCCCCTGTTCCCAGATAAATGCATGATGCTATTTTAGCCAATGTATGAGCCTGGCCTTAAAAATATTCATGTTTAGATGTTTTGGCATTCTGCCAACATTCTCCTGTGCAGTGAAAGTCACAGTGGTTAAATGGTATTTTTTTTTTTAACAGTTTATCTCTGAAACTTCCAACAGTATTTCATGGAGAAAAGAAAAGGCACTTCTGTAGCCTGAGGGCTTCATTCCTGCTGAATTTCAAAGGACTACAGCAGGGGTAGTCTATTTTTTGTCAAGATCCAAATTTCTTGGTCAAGGTATAGTCAAGATCCAGACTCCAGAGAAAATAATAAAAAAAATCCAGTGATGATGATAAAAAAAATAGATTTCATGGTCCGTTCAAAAGTGTCTGGCAGTCTGGATTTGGCCCATGGTCCGCCTACTGACTACTCCTGGACTACAACAATCAATCATAGAATCATAGCACTGGAAGGGACCCTCTCAGTCTGCTCTGCTCCAGACTAAACAAACCCAATTTTTTCAACCTTCCCTCATAGGTCATGTTTTCTAGACCTTTAATCATTTTTGTTTCTCTTCTCTGGACTTTCTCCAATTTGTTTGTATCTTTCCTGAAATATGGCGCCCAGAACTGGACACAATACTCCAGTTGAGGCCTAATCAGCGCAGAGTAGAGCGCGAGAATTACTTCTCATGTCTTGCTTACAATACTCCTGCTATAGATCCCAGAATGTTTGCTTTTTTTGCAACAGTGTTACACTGTTGACTTATATTTAGCTTTTGATCCACTATGACCCCCACATCTCTTTCTGCAGTACTCCTTTCTAGACAGTCATTTCCCATTTTGTACGTGTGCAACTGATTGTTCCTTCCTAAGTGGAGTACTTTGCATTTGTCCTTATTGAATTTCATCCTATTTACTTCAGACCATTTTCCCAGTTTGTCCAGATCATTTTGAATTTTAATCCTATCCTCCAAAGCAGGTGTTAGAGCTTTTTTAAAAAGGGTTGCAAGAATTTTTTATAGTAGAAAGTGTTAGGCAACCTAAATTTGGAGGTCATTACTAGCTCCTCCTACGATCAGAATGTGCTCATCACAATGTTATTGGAGGACCACTAAACTTGTCCAAGTTTGTGGACAGAAATTGTTGATCCTTGGTCATATGCAGCGTGTTTCTCTTACATAGTTGAAAAGGACTACGTGTTATTTTAGAGAGAGCGCTTATTTGCCTCTTCTGTTTATTACTCCCCTGAAGTTGTTATCCTCTATTCTTAATGTGTTTTCTCTACATCAGCTAATTGTGCTACCAGATAGAAGATACTGGGTTTAGGTAGGAAATAAGCAGCAGATAGATTGACTCTTAAGGAAACAGCTTCCTTTCTGAAATAGTCCTAATAATATACAATTAAAAAAAACCAAGAGGAATACGATCATATTAACAGATTAGGTATAGCTAGTATGGTGCTTTAGAAATGCAGAGAGATTAACAGGTCATGGAAAAGCATTTCTAGCTGGATGCATTTCAAAGTTTTCCATGAGGTTCCAGCCCACCGCACTGAACACAACTGCCATGTTAAGAATAAATACCCATAAATCTGCTGTTGCAGATGGGAAAAATGCTAGTCACAGACATTGTGATCAACTACTGTTAGTGAAAGATTGTATGAAAGTGAGGAGCCAGTGTTGGCTTGTTTACATGGAGAAGGCAGCCACTTTAACGGTATCATTGTCTGTACTATAAATATTCAAGACAAGTATTTGCAGCAAGGAAATAGGAATATTAACATACATATATAAGGAAAGGAGGAAACTCCAGCCTCTCTGAATACTCTGTAAGCAAACCTGATGGGCTCTTCTAAAAGGCTTTCATGCCAACCTCTAGAGATGCCAATTCTCAGAGTTTAGAGTGGTAGCTGTGTTAGTTGTATCAGCAAAAAGAACAAGGAGTACTTGTGGCACCTGAGGCCTGGTCTACACTACGAGTTTAGGTCGACTTTAGCCGCGTTAAATCGAATTAAGCCTGGACACGTTCACACGACGAAGGCCTTTCTTTCGACTTAAAGGGCCCTTTAAACCGGTTTCTTAACACCACCTCCGACGAGGGGATTAGCGATAAAATCGGCCTTAGGGGGTCGGAATTGGGTGTGTGTGGACGGAATTCGACGTTATTGGCCTCCGGGAGCTATCCCACAGTGCTTCATTGTGACCGCTCTGGACAGCACTCTCAACTCAGATGCACTGGCCAGGTAGACAGGAAAAGCCCAACGAACGTTTGAATTTCATTTCCTGTTTGCTGAGCGTGGAGAGCACAGGTCGCTCATCAGCACAGGTGGCCGTGATGGAGTCCCAGGATCGCAAAAGAGCTCCAGCATAGACAGAACGGGAGGTTCGGGATCTGATCGCCATATGGGGAGATGAATCAGTGCTGGCCGAACTCCGAAGCAGTAAACGAAATGGCAAAATATTAGAAAAGGTCTCCAGGGCCATGAAGGACAGAGGCCATAACAGGGACGCACAGCAGTGCTGCGTGAAAATTAAGGAGCTAAGGCAAGCCTACCACAAAGCCAGAGAGGCAAACATGCTGCTACTACGCAGAGCTGCATGCCATTCTAGGAGGTGCAGCCACCACTACCCTAACCGTGTGCTATGAGTCCCTCACTGGAGAAACACACAGGGAAGCGGGTTCTGGGGACGAGGAAGATGAGCCTGAAGATAATGTAAATAGCTCACAGCAGCAAGGAAGCGGAGAAACCAGTTTCCCCAACAGCCAGGATATGTTTATCACCCTGGACCTGGAACCAGTAACCCCCGAACTCACCCAAGACCCTGTGGGCACACAGGGGACCTCTGGTGAGTGTACCTTTGTAAATATTACACATGGCTTAAAAGCAAGCGTGTTTAATGATTAATTTGCCCTGGCAATCGCGGCCAGTACAGCTACTGGAAAAGTCTGTTAACGTGTATGGGGATGGAGCGGAAATCCTCCAGGGACATCTCCAGAAAGCTCTCCTTCATGTACTCCCAAAGCCTTTGCAAAAGGTTTCTGGGGAGGGCTGCCTTATCCCGTCCGCCATGGTAGGACACTTTACCACGCCAGGCCAGTAGCACGTAGTCTGGAATCATTGCATAACAAAGCATGGCAGCGTATGGTCCCGGTGTTTGCTGGCATGCAGACAACATCCATTCCTTATCTCTCTTTGTTATCCTCAGGAGAGTGATATCATTCACGGTCACCTGGTTAAAATGGGGCAATTTTATTAAGGGGACATTCAGAGGTGCCCGTTCCTGGTCTGCTGAACAGAAATATTCCCCGCTGTTAGCCAGGCGGTGGGGGGAGGGGTGAAGTGATCATCCCAGAGAATTGGGTGTGTGGGGGAGGGTTATTAGTTGGGTTTGTGCTGCACGTTAACCCTGAAACCGCAGCCCCTCCTTTTACATTGCAAACCCATTTTAAATGGCCAACCCAATGGGTGCTTGGTATGGTTAATGATAGCAGTACTCTTTGAAACCATCCCCACATGTTAAGAAGGTTAAAAAAGCCAAAAGACTGTGTCTAACCATGGCTGCCTGCAAGTTGAAATCTGTGACCTGTGATCTGTGATCTCTCACACCAAACAGGCAGGCCCTCAATATAAGAGGAAAAATGCGACCTTGTAACGAAAGCACATCTGCTGTGTAGTGTGAACAGCAAAATGTAACGTGAAAGAGTGTACACATTGTTCTCTAAAATGTATCTTTTTTAACCACCTCTCCCTTCTCATCCACCAGCTGCAAATCATTCTCCTTCACAGAGGCTCGTGAATATTCGAAAAAGGAAGCGAAGGATGCGTGATGAAATGTTTACAGAACTTCAGACTGCCTCCCACGCTGACAGAGCCCAGCAGAATGCGTGGAGGCAGTCAATGACTGATTACCGAAAAGCCCAATATAAGCGAGAGGAGAGGTGGCGGGCTGAATCGCGGGCTGAGGAGGAGAGGTGGCGGGCTGAATCGCGGGAGGAACAGAGGAAGTTGCGGGCTGAAGATGAGAGGTGGCGTCAGTTTGCACACAGAAAGCAAGAGTCCATGCTCTGGTTGCTGGAGCATCAAACTGATACGCTACAGCGTATGGTTGAGCTGCAGGAAAGGCAGCAGGAGCACAGACCGCCGCTACAGCCCCTGTGTAACCAACAGCCCTCTTCCCCAATGCTACAGCATATGGTTGAGCTGCAGGAAAGGCAGCTGGAGCACAGACCGCCGCTACAGCCCCTGTGTAACCAACAGCCCTCCTCCCCAAGTCCCATTGCCTCCTCACCCAGACGCCCAAGAACACGGTGGGGGGGCCTCCGGCCACCCAGTCACTCCACCCCAGATGATTTCCC
This sequence comes from Terrapene triunguis, assembly GCF_002925995.2. Classification (NCBI taxonomy): domain Eukaryota; kingdom Metazoa; phylum Chordata; order Testudines; family Emydidae; genus Terrapene; species Terrapene triunguis. The sequence continues at coordinate 3,330 of NW_020697774.1, read as the reverse complement.
GAGCAATAAGTTTTAAAGTTTTAAACTGCAGTGTGTCCTTTTCCTTCCCTCCTCCCCCACCCATCCAGGCCTACCTTTGCAATTATCCCCCTAGTTATGTGATGAAGTAATAAAGAATGCATGAATGTGAAGTAACAATGACTTTATTGCCTCTGCAAGTGGTGCTTGAAGGGGGGAGGGTAGTAGGGGAGGGTGGGGTTGTTGGTTTACAGGGAAGTAGAGTTAACCGGATGGGGGGGGGACGGACGGAGATTTCATCAAGGAGAAACAAACAGAAGTTTCAAACCGTAGCCTGGCCAGTCACAAAACTGGTTTTCAAAGCTTCTCTGATGCGCACCGCACCATGCTGTGCTCCTCTAACCGCCCTGGTGTCTGGCTGCGCGTAATCAGTGGCCAGGCGATTTGCCTCTACCTCCCACCCAGCCATAAATGTCTCCCCCTTACTCTCACAGAGATTGTGGAGCGCACAGCAAGCAGCAATAACAATGGGGATATTCTTTTCGCTAAGTTCTGAGCGAGTCAGTAAGCTGCGCCAGCGCGCTTTTAAACGCCCAAATGCACATTCCACCACCATTCGGCACTTGCTCAGCCTGTAGTTGAATAGGTCCTGACTCCTGTCCAGGCTGCCTGTGTACGGCTTCATGAGCCATGGCATTAAGGGGTAGGCTGGGTCCCCAAGGATCACGATAGGCATTTCAACATCCCCAACGGTTATTTTCTGGTCCGGGAAGAAAGTCCCTTCCTCCAGCTTTCTAAACAGAGCAGAGTGCCTGAAGACGCGAGCATCATGTACCCTTCCCGGCCAGCCCACGTTGATGTCGGTGAAACGTCCCTTGTGATCCACCAGGGCTTGCAGCAGCATTGAAAAGTACCCCTTGCGGTTTATGTACTCGGTGGCTTGGTGCTCCGGTGCCAAGATAGGGATATGGGTTCCGTCTATCGCCCCACCACTGTTTGGGAATCCCATTGCAGCAAAGCCATCCACTATGGTCTGCACGTTTCCCAGAGTCACTACCCTTGATATCACCAGGTCTCTCATTGCCCTGGCAACTTGGATCACAGCAGCTCCCACAGTAGATTTGCCCACTCCAAACTGATTCCCGACTGACCGGTAGCTGTCTGACGTTGCAAGCTTCCACAGGGCTATCGCCACTCGCTTCTCAACTGTGAGGGCTGCTCTCATCCTGGTATTCTGGCGCTTCAGGGCAGGGGAAAGCAAGTCACAAAGTTCCATGAAAGTGCCCTTACGCATGCGAAAGTTTCGCAGCCACTGGGCATCGTCCCAGACCTGCAACACGATGCGGTCCCACCACTCTGTGCTTGTTTCCCGGGCCCAGAATCGGCGGTCCACGGCATGAACCTGCCCCAGTAACACCAAGATTTCCACATTGCTGGGGCCTGTGCCTTGTGAGAGGTCCATGTCAATTTCCTCATCACTATCGTCGCCGCGCTGCAATCGCCTCCTCCTCAGCTGGTCCTGGTTTGGCTTTGGCATGTCCAGGAGGCTCTGCATGTTTTCCAGGACAATGCGCGTGGTGTTCATAGTGCTCAGAATTGCCGCGGTGATCTGAGCGGGCTCCATGATCCCAGTGCTGGCTATGGCGTCTAGTCTGAAAAAAGGCGCGAAAGTAGTATCTGACGGACCAGGGGAAGAAGGGAGGGAGGGAGAGAGGGAGGGAGGGGCGAGTGACACCGCGTACAGGTACAGGGAATGAAAATCAAGAAAGGTGGCTTTGCATCAGGGAGAAACACAAACAACTGTCACACAGAATGCCCCCCCCCCCCCAAAGATTGAACTCAAAAGCCTGGGTTTAGCAGGAGGGAGGGGGGAAGCAAATGAATGGAGAATAAATCTATTTTTTACATCTTAAGACGACGGCGCAGCATGACTGATAGCCCTTGGCATTTTCTGGGTGCTTGGCAGCAAATACTGGGCGCTTGGCAGTAAGCCTTCAGGTCTATTGCACCATCTGATACCCACTGCAGTACGACAACGATGGATACCAATCGTAATATGCTATCTACTGCCCAAAAGGCAAGGGGTTGCTGCTGTGTAGCAATCTAGCCCCACGTCTGCCAGCCCCATGTCTGCCAGCACCCAGATCGCCATCGGCCTCTTCTGGGTGCTTAGCAGACAATACTGGGCACTTGGCAGAAAATAGCATACTACGACTCTGCTAACGTGCAATGAGCCAGCAGGGCGCCTGGCAGAAAATAGCATACTACGACTGATAACCATCATTGTCTGCCCGGGTGCCCATGATTGACAGCCGCTGCAGTACGACGACGACGGATACCAGTCATAATAAACCATCTTCTACCAAAAGGCAAGGGGCTGGTGCAATGCAGCACCACGGCTGCCAGCCCCACAGCTGCCTGCACCCAGATCGCCAATGAAGGCTACCAGTCATGCTGCACCGTCTACCGCCAAAAGGCAGTAAGCTGCTGCTGCTGTTTAGCAATGCAGTCCCACGTTTGCCGGCACCCGGAAGAGATATGGTGACGGTGAGCTGAGCTGAGCGGGCTCAATGCTTGGCGTGGTATGTTGTCTGCACAGGTAACCCAGGTAAAAAGGCGCGAATCTATTGTCTGCCGTTGCTGTGACGGCGGGGGAGGGGCCTGACGCAATGTACCCAGAACCCCTCGCGGCACTGCTTTGCATCATCCGGGCATTGCGATCTCAACCCATAATTCCAATGGGCGCCGGAGGCTCCGGGAACTGTGGGATAGGTACCATAGTGCAATGCGCCGGAAGTCGACGCTAGCCTCGGTACTGTGGACGCGGTCCGCCGACTTCATGCACTTAGAGCATTTTAGGTGGGGACACACACAATCGGCTGCATACAACCGGTTTCTATAAAACCGGCTTCTATAAATCCGACCTAATTCTGTAGTGTAGACATAGCCTCCTATTCCAGGTGTTGTTCAGGACTAAGGTTATGTCTACACTAGCAATTTTGTTGGTAAAACTTTTGTTGGTCAGGAGTGTGAAAAAACACACACTCCTGACTGATATAAGTTTCACCGTCAGAAGTGCCCATGTGCACAGTGCTATGTCGACAGGAGACGCTCTCCCACCTACTGCGGCTCGTTGGGGGTGGTTTAATCATGCTCACGGGAGAGCTCTCTCCTGTTGGCATAGAGGGCTACCTGGGAGATCTTACAGGGGCACAGCTGCAGCGGTACAACTGTACCGCTGTAAGGTCGGTAGTGTAGACACAGCCTTAATCAAACCCAGTGGACATGACAGTGTCATCTGGTTCTGACTGGGCCAGGACCAGGACAATGAAGGCTCAATGGTGATATGGTGGATCCATGTCCCAGGAGATT
>NW_020697773.1:0-1390 GCF_002925995.2 Terrapene triunguis | reverse complement strand
ACCTCTCGAGGTCCCTTCCAGTCCTAGAATCTATGAATCTATGAACAGCTTGGAAGTGTGAACTGCCTCATTTATTTTAATGGGTGCTGTTCCAACCTGGCCTTGACCTCCCCCGGTCAGACATCAGTCTGTTGTACTCAGACCCAAACTATGGTTCCCATGTGATTCTAACCCCTCTTGGTCTAGATAGTGACTGGTCACTGTCCCTAGCTCTGGGTCACTTTCAGGCATATTGCCAGGTGAGGGTCCCATGCATGACACCCTTCTTGGGCAGTGGGAGTCTGCAGTCCACCTGACTTAGACCACAAAACAACTGACTCATTTCTTCCATCCACCAGTTACTTATACCCATTCCTCCTCACCTGGCAGTGGGAGCCCAGACAAATCCTTCAGGGACAATGCAGCAGGAAAGCAAGAGACGCAAACACTTTACAACACAACACCAGAGGTACAGAACTTAGGAAAACAACATCCTCAAGGCACCCCTCTCAGTCTGATCTCACCACCCCTGGCAGACCTGGTTCTGGTCAGCATCCTCAGGAGATGCTGAGTCTCACAGCCACGTCCTGTTTCCAGGTGCTTTTGCTCAGGGAATTTCCCTGCTCCAAATCCCACCCCTGTTTGCTTCTGTGTAGGGAGTCAATCAAAGTCTGCGGCCCTGCCAGCAGAAAACCCATTGTTCCAGGATAGAAGAATCAGTATGTGTTGATGGCCAGTGATGGATCTCTCCCTGTGAGTGATTTCCAAGGCATCCTGCACTCTAGCAGGGGCAGCAGTGCTCAGAAAAGACTGATGCTGTCAGAATGGGCCGCTTTTTCACTAGCATCTGGATGTTCTAAACCAACAAGGAGGTTACAATGGAAAACAAAGGTCTCAATGAAGGTGACAATCACAAAATTGCTAAAGCACATAGGCATGCTATGTCACCAGCCCTGTACAAATCTAACTCTGCTTTCATAAATTCTTTGTGAGTGAATTTCCCAGGTGTTTTTATTTTTGTTTGTTTTTTAACAGAAAATGCTGTTGGTAGGAGATTAGAAGTCATTTAGGCAGTTGTAGTTGTCAGACATTCATAGAAACGTAGGGTTGAGAGGGACCACGAGAGGTCATCAAGTCCAGCCCCCTGTGCTAAGACAGGAACAAGTAAACTTAGAGCAGCTCTGCTAGGTGTTGTCCAACCTGTTCTTAAAAACCTCCAATGATGGGGATTCCACAACCTCCCTTGGAAGCCTGTTCCAGAATTTAACTGCCCTTCTGGTTAGAAAGATTTTCCTAATCTGTAAACTACATCTCCCCTGCTACAGATTAAGCCCATTACTTCTTGTTTTATCTTCAATGGACATAGAGAACAATTGATCACCGTCCTCTTTATACATACTTGAAGACTGTT
>NW_020697772.1:0-3200 GCF_002925995.2 Terrapene triunguis | reverse complement strand
TCCTTGTTTTAAGATCCAAGGGGTTTGGATCTGTATTCACCAGGGAATTGGTGAATGTCTCTCAAGGCTACCCAGGGAAGGGAATTAGCTTTGGGATGGTGGCAGCGGACCAGATCTAAGCAGCCAAGAGGGTGGGAATAGTCACCCGCAGCCAGGCTAAGCAAGCTTTCACCCCCATCCCTGTTCCTGAGCCATCCACCAGGGCCCCGTGTGTTACCAGAGACCCAACCAAAGGGGGTGGAACCGGATCCCCTGCCAACGACTGCAACAGCCGTAGTGGATCCAATCCCAGAGACCCAGCCAAAGCCAGTCCCAGAACCGGAACTGGCAACACAACCAGCACCAGAACCATTGCCAGCACTGAGTCCAGCGCTTGCAAACCCGTCTACCACTCCAACGCCAGAGGGCACCAGCGAGCCTGAACTGGCGGAAGCAGCAGATAACCCTACCCAAGAGGCTCAGCCAGAGCCTGAAATACCACATAGTGCACCAGCGGACAGCGGTTCACAGTCAATGGAAACAGCCCCAGCACCTGCATCGCTTCCAGAGGGACCAAGCCCCAGTCCACAGTCCAAGGAGGAACTGATGTCTCCAGCATCAAGGGAACAGTTCCAGGCCTAGCTGGAAGCAGATGACAGCCTTCAGAAAGCTTGGGCGGCGGCACGGAGCACCCCACTGCCTCTCAGCTCTTCTAACCGATCCCGGTTTGTTGTAGAACAAGGACTTTTATACAAGGAGACTCTTTCTGGTGGGCACCAGGAAGACTGGCATCCTCAAAGACAGTTGGTAGTTCCCACTAAGTATCGGGTAAAGCTCTTGAGCTTAGCCCATGATCATCCCAGTGGCCATTCTGGGGTGAACAGAACCAAAGACCGGTTGGGGAAGTCCTTCCACTGGGAGGGAATGGGCAAGGACGTTGCTAATTATGTCCGGTCTTGTGAGGTGTGCCAACGAGTGGGAAAGCCCCAAGACCAGTTTAAAGCCCCTCTCCAACCACTACCCATAATTGAGGTCCCATTTCAGCGAGTAGCTGTGGATATTCTGGGTCCTTTCCCAAAGAAGACACCCAGAGGAAAGCAGTACATACTGACTTTCATGGATTTTGCTACTCGATGGCCGGAAGCAGTACCCTTAAGCAACACCAGGGCTAAAAGTGTGTGCCAGGCATTAACAGACATTTTTGCCAGGGTAGGTTGGCCCTCCGACATCCTTACAGATTCGGGAACTAATTTCCTGGCAGGGACCATGAAAAACCTGTGGGAAGCTCATGGGGTGAATCACTTGGTTGCCACCCCTTACCACCATCAAACCAATGGCCTGGTGGAGAGGTTTAATGGAACTTTGGTGACCATGATACATAAATTCGTAAATGAACACTCCAATGATTGGGACCTAGTGTTGCAGCAGTTGCTTTTTGCCTACAGGGCTGTACCACATCCCAGTTTAGGATTTTCACCATTTGAACTTGTGTATGGCCGCGAGGTTAAGGGGCCATTACAGTTGGTGAAGCAGCAATGGGAGGGGTTTACGCCTTCTTCAGGAACTAACATTCTAGACTTTGTAAGCAACCTACAAAGCACCCTCCGACACTCTTTAGCCCTTGCTAAAGAAAACCTAAAGGATGCTGTCAAGGCTGTTTTCCCACTTTGAACTTTAGGGTACAAATGTGGGGGCCTGCATGAAAACTTCTAAGCTTAACTACCAGCTTAGATCTGGTCCGCTGCCACCATCCCAAAGCTAATTCCCTTCCCTGGGTAGCCTTGAGAGACATTCACCAATTCCCTGGTGAATACAGATCCAACCCCCTTGGATCTAAAAACAAGGAAAAATCAGCAAACAGAGATAAACACTCTAGTAAAAGGTACATTTACAAGTTGAGAAAACAAAGGAAAACTAGCACGCCTTGTCTGGCTGTTTACTTACAAGTTTGAAATATGAGATACTTCTTTAGAAAGATGTCGAGAACGTGGATTGATGTTTGGTCCCTCTCAGTCCCAAGAGCGAACAACAACCGAACAAAGAGCACAACAAAAGCCTTCCCCCCCCCCCCCCCCCCCAAGATTTGAAAGTATCTTGTTCCCTTATTGGTCCTTTGGGTCAGGTATCAGCCAGCTTACCCGAGCTTCTTAACCCTTTACATGTCAAAGGATTTTTGAAGTCTTTGGCCAGGAGGGATTTTATAGTACTGTACACAGGAGAGCTGTTACCCTTCCCTTTGAAGGACCGTTCTCTGGAATGTTTATCATACCAGGCCTTTTGCTCTTCCTGGGCATCTGTCATAACTATAAAGTAGGAGACCGAGTCATGGTCTTAAAGGTGCTCCAGGCCCATAAAATGGAAGCGTCGTGAGAAGGACCATTCACGGTCCAGGAGCGCCTAGGAGCTGTTAACTATCTCATAGCCTCCCCCACCTCCAATATAAAGCCTAAGGTATACCATGTTAATTCTCTTAAGCCCTTTTATTCCAGAGAATTAAACATTTGCCAGTTTACAGCTCAGGAAACAGATGACGCAGAGTGGCCTAAAGGTGTCTACTACGAAGGAAAAAGTGATGGTGGCGTGGAAGAGGTGAACCTCTCCGCGACCCTTGGACGTCTGCATTGACAGCAGATCAAGGAGCTGTGCACAAGCTTTGCACCAATTTTCTCAGCCATTCCAGGACGGACCGAACGGGCATACCACTCCATTGACACAGGTAATGCTCACCCAATTAGAACCCCACCCTACCGGGAGTCACCTCATGCCCAAACTGCTATACAAAGGGAGATCCAGGACATGCTACAGATGGGTATAATCCGCCCCTCTAACAGTGCATGGGCATCTCCAGTGGTTCTAGTTCCCAAACCAGATGGGGAAATCCGCTTTTGCGTGGACTACCGTAAGCTAAATGCTGTAACTCGTCCTGACAACTATCCAATGCCACGCACAGATGAGCTATTGGAGAAATTGGGACATGCCCAATTCATCTCTACTTTAGACTTAACCAAAGGGTACTGGCAAGTATCACTAGATGAACCCGCTAAGGAAAGGTCAGCCTTCGTCACCCAGGCAGGGGTGTATGAATTCAATGTACTCCCGTTCGGGTTGCGAAATGCACCCGCCACCTTCCAAAGACTTGTAGATGGTCTTCTAGCGGGATTGGGAGAATCTGCAGTTGCCTACCTCGATGATGTGGCCATTTTTTCTGATTCATGGACAGA
>NW_020697771.1:0-1837 GCF_002925995.2 Terrapene triunguis | reverse complement strand
TAGATGGGACCGGAGAGCCGCAGTGCCCGCGGGGGTTACGTGGAGTTAATGTTGTAGGGCTCCCCACTCCATGATCCAAGCCGTTAATGAAGCTATTAGTACTGGACCCAGGGCTGACCCCTGGGGGACCCCGTAGATACACCCTCCCGCTTTGACAGCAAACTGCAAACTGCTTTCTGAGTACGGACTGTCAAACAGTTGTGCACCCACATGGCTGTCATTTCATCCAGCCCACATTTCCCTCGTTGGCCTATGAGAACGTCCTGCAGGACTGTGTCTAAAGCCTGACTAAAATCAAAATTCATCATGTCTTCTGCTTCCCGCCTGTCCACCAGGCCAGTAACCCTGTGCAAGAAGGGAATTAGGTTGGTTTGGCATGATTTGTTCTTGACAAATCCAAGCTGGCTAGTCCTTATGATTCTATTATCCCCCAGGGGCTTAGAAACTGATTGCTTAATAATTTGTTCCGGTATCGTTTATAAAGACAGGTGCTAGGTTTGCCCTTCCCCTGTCCTGTGGGACCTCACCCTTCCTCCATGAGCTCTCAAAGATCATGGCTAGTGGTTCTGAGATTGCTTCAGCTAGTCCCTTACGTATCCCAGGGGGAATTTCATCAGGACCTTCGGACTTGAATACATCCAACTTATCTAAATATTCTTTAGCCTGTTCTTTCCCTGTTTTGGCTTGTGTTCCTTCCCCCTTGTTGTTAATATTAAGTGTGTTGCATATCTGGTCACCATTAACCTTTTTAATGAAGACTGAAGCAAAATAGGCATTAAACACCTCAGTCTTCTTGATGTTGTCAGGTATTAGCTCTCCTTCCCCACTAAGTAGAGGACCTACTTTTGTCGGAGAAAAACAGAGTTCTCACTCTGAGGTTGGGAGCAGCAAGTCAGATACTTTATTATCTCTAGCAATTGCCTGGAGGGAGAGAGCAAAACAGGTCTCTCTCTAGGTAAACAATGACAGCAAGCATTTATACCTTTTGTTACCGTACATACAATAATGAGCAACAGCTGCATTTTGTTTATACATAGGTCATCCTGATATCTTATTTTTCTCACCTCTATTTAGACTCTAGTCTACATTCTATACTTATCTAACACAAGGTCGCAACAGCTTCTCACACAGTTCTTTCCCACTTGCCTCACACAATCCTCGCTTCTACAAATCTCGCGTTATTAGGGTTACAGCTAGCCTGACTCTTGCTCACAGAGGGGACTGTTTGCATTGAAATCCCCTTCCAATCCCTGTCAGTTCTTTCTCTACTTCCACACTTTCCTCTGTCTTTCTCTTGCTCCTAATGTATTTAAAGAACCTCTTCTTACTGCCTTTTATGTCCCTTGCTGGGTGTAACTCATTTTGTGCCTTGGCCTTTCTGATTGTATCCCTACGTGCTTGTGTTGTTCTTTTGTGCTCCTCCTTAGCAATTTGTCCATCTTTCCACTTTCTGTAGGATTCCTTTTTGATTTTCAGGTGATTAGAGAGTTCCTGATGGAGCCATGTTGGCCTCTGTGATGAAGTGGGAATTTTCTGTGATGTATGTTATGAATCCTAGGCCTGCCTCAGTCTCCCTCTGTACATTACATTGATAGGGTCAGCACTGCTCCTGGAACAGCACAGGAGACAGAAGATGTGTGTGTCACCTCGCTGCCTGGCGGAGTGACTATAGTCATCAGAAAAGCTGGCTGAAACAGACCCAAACCAAAAGAAGGTGCAGCAAGACAAAGAGATGAACAATCGAGACCAAACACCAGGAACCCCCAGCAGGTGGAACAGGGAACGGCTGGAGAAGAAGCTGTCAGGTGACTGGAAGAAGGGGGCCCTTTTGCGGGAC
>NW_020697770.1:0-4342 GCF_002925995.2 Terrapene triunguis | reverse complement strand
CTCCCCCAAGAGACCCACACGCCCCAAGGAGTAAATGGCTCTTACCTGCATGAGGGACTGGGGTCTTCCATCTAAGCCTCTTTGAGAGCCAGCATTGCTTGCTTGGATGGGACGAGGTGACCTGTCTCCACTGCTCCCTGACATGGCTCAGCTACAGGATGCGCCTGTCTGGGAGGCTGTGCCAGATCCCAGGGCCTGGAAGACAGCTGGGAAGGAGGCTCCTATTCCTGTCACACCTAGAGATCCCATAGAAGGGCCAAGGGGAGAATAAAGGGCAGGAGATGAAGCTAGCCCTGAGCCTCTGTCCCACCCCCACCTCCTCAAAAGTGGAGCTTTCCAAGCTCCAGTGAGGCTGTAGCCCTGACACAAGGGCCTTTCTGTACCATATGGGGCAGGGAGAGCTCTGCCTGGGCGCATGGGGAATGGGAGGGGGTAGACCAAGGAAAGGGGGGAGGGGAGTGGGTGCGAGGGAAAGAGGTCCTGCCCCATATGAAGGAATTTGGGGGGGCAGAGGGAAGAACCCTGCTCCACAGAGAGGGGAGAGAGTTTCTGTGAGTGCCAGGGGGCTCCATTTCACCTTCCACTAGCTCTCCTTCTCGCTCTCCCACTCAGAGGGAGGCCACTCCGGCTGGCCCAGTCTGGTCCGGACCAGAGTCTGCAGGGTAGCAGTGGGCCCACAATAGGGCTGGGCGGTTTTGACGGGGTTGGGACTCACCACCATGGTGCCTCCTGCTGGTCACTCCGGGAATTAGCTCAGTCCCTGGGGAACGCCCTCTGCTGGCAGCATCCCATCCGTCTCTTGTCCTCCGTTGGCATCTGGACCCGCGTTGCTCACCGCTTGACTGTGTCCTTCAGGCCACTGCCCCTCCAGCAGTGCCCACTAGTCCATCCGCACCCCATTCCAGGGGGCGGGGGTTAGCAACAGTCCTTGCACCTGCCTCGGTGGCCAACCGCAACCCCCAAAGTCTAGCCCCTTGTCTCAAGGGCCGGTTACAATTTGTCTCGGCCATCGGATGGCCAGGTGCAGTACTGCCCAGCCCGAGGTGCTGGTCGCCTGCTCTGGAGACAGACCTTCCCCCATGAAGTTTTGAGACAGACTACCTGCTGCTCTCCTGGGCAGCCATTATATAGGGCCTAGCCTAGCCCTGATTGGCTGGCTCTAATCTTGGCCCTGATTGGCTCTCAGTAGGCCCTTCCCTGATTGGCTGCTGGCTTGCACAGCCATTCTGGCCTACTCTAGCCCCCTCTCACATGGGGGTGGGGCAGCTCCCCCACCACAAACCCTCCCCCTTAAAAATGCTCACGGGGAAGGGGAGGAAAGGATTCCTATCGCCCCAGCTTCCTTCACAGTGGGGCCTGCAGGGCATCCCTTTCCTCTTGCAGGCCCTCCAAAGTCTGGAGCCTGCTTCCCACCTCTAGGGTCTGGGTTCCCACTGTAGAACGCCCTGGTCCTATGTGGGTTCCTACTTCTGTCTGGGTTCCCACATGGGCCCTCCTAGCTCCTATGTGGGTTCCCGCATTTCGGTGGGGCCTCTCTGCCCAGCCCCTTTCTCTCTAGGGGCCTCCGTCTTCACCACCCCTTCCCTGGGGCTGGTCTCTGACCGAGCCCTTGTCTCGGACACTCCCCGTTTCTGCCTCGGGGGGGGGGCAGTCCCTCTTTAAATGTCCCCCTTGGTGGCAGTGGAAGCACTTTCAGGTGCCCCGGCTCCCCACAGACCCAACAAGCTGGGGGCCCCCCTGTTACTCTCACAGGGGTGCCTTTTCTGGGTGGGGCCTCTCTGCCCCCTCCCAGTAGGGACTCTCCCTCCTTTAGTGTCCCCGTCGCCTATAGGCAAAGCAGTTCAGCATTCCCGGCCCCGGCCTCTCGCCCTTGGTGCTGGATCTCTTGTTTGGTCTGGGTGCCGACCTCCACAGCAGCCAGAACAACTCCCTCTGCTGCTTGGCAAGCCGAGCCACCCAGACCCTCCAATAGAAGTTTCTTTTCTCCACCATTTTGTATCTCAATGTGGCACAATCTGCCTAGTCCGCTTGACGGTGTCCTTCTTCAGGCCACTGCCATCCGGCAGTGCCCCCTAGTCCATCCTCACCTCCTTCCGGAGCAGGGGGGAGGGGGGAAGCAGGTTAGCAACAGTCCTTGCACCTGCCTCAGTGGCCAACCACAACCCCCAAAATCTAGCCCCTTGTCTCAAGGGCCGGTTGCAGTTTGACTCAGCCACCGAATGGCCAGGTGCAGTACAAGAGGGAAGGGGGAGACCCAGGCCCACCCACTACCCTGGGTCCCAACCCAGGGATCCTCTAGTGGCAGCCTCCCTGCTCTCCCCTTGTCCAACTGTCCCTGGGCCACTTCCCCTCCGGGCCCTTTCTATCAGGGCCCGCAGTCCGGCAGGTCTTTGGCCGGAGATGTAGTATGCTCCCTTGAGCCTGCCCAGCACTGCTCTTTCCGAGATGCTGGTCTCCTGCTCTGGAGACAGACTTTCTCCCATGAAGGTCTGGGACAAACTGCCTGCTGCTCGCCTGGGCAGCCTTTATATAGGGCCTAGCTTAGCCCTGATTGGCTGGCTCTAATCTCATCCCTGATTGGCTCTCAGTTGGCCCTTCTCTGATTGGCTGCCAGCCTGTGCAGCCGCTCTGGCCTACTCTAGCACCCTTTTGCATGGGGGTGGAGCAGCCGCCCCACCTCAGCGATCAGCTGTCCCAACCAGGCTGCGGGGCCGGCTCCAGGCACCAGCGGAGGAAGCACATGCCTGGGGCGGCATTCCGTCCATTCTTGGGGCAGCACAGGCCGGGCGACTTTTTTGTTTTTTGCACTTCAGCAGTTCGGGTGGCGGCAGTCCGAGCGTTGTTGTTGTTTTTTTTCTGCTTCGGCAGTTCGGGTGGCAGCAGTCCAAGTGGTTGGGGTTTTTTTGGTTTTCTTTTTGCTCGCATGGCAGTCCGAGCGTTGTTTTTTTGGGTTTTTTTTGCTTGGGGCGGCAAAAATGGTAGAGCCGCCGCTGGGTCTGTAAATCCAGTATCCAGAGTCATTTGCCCCACACCCCTCTCTCCTGCCCCCCATCACCCGTCCCACCCCAGAGCTCTCACCCCTCTCTTGTCTCCTCTCTTACAGCCTGGCTGCAGATCCTCCCCCAGCTGGTGTCATCCGAGGGGACCGAGAGACCCGGTTCATCCCCTGCACGGGGGTCTGTGGGTGTCGTTGTTGGAAGGGGGGACTGGCTGGCTCGGGGGGGGGTGGAGAATGGGTCACAGGGTCTTTCCCTTCTAGGGGGCACCGGCTCCCGTCTGGTCTCACCAGGGGGTGAGTGGCTGGCTGAGGGGTGGGGGATGGGCTGTTTCCATCTCTTGTCCTCTCCCCCCATTTCCTGTGTCTCCTGACCACAGCCGCTGAGTCGGCTGCTCCCAGGCTGGGGTGGGCGGTGGGGGGCTGGGTCCCTCCCTGCAGAGCCAGGCCCTGACTGAGCAGAGTCTCTCCTGGGGCTGCTGGGCACAGACAGACCCTGTGGGTCTCCCCATCTCCTGGCCCGCACTTCCCAGCCTCGCCACATGGGGGCCCCCTGAGTCTGCCCCTCTGCAGCCAAGGATGGGGTGGGGGGAGCTTAGCGTGGGGGTGGGGGGTTTGGAGCCCTGGGTCTCCAGAGGTGCCAGTTGTCCCTGTGGAGATGGGGGTGTGTGTGTGTGCAGACAATGCTGCTTGTCTGGGGGTCACCAGGGCTGATTGAGAGGGAGGGGAAATGGGGGGAAAGGGAGGGGTGGGGTCCCAGCAGGGTTGGGGGGCAGGAGTGGGGTGTTGGGTGGGGTCCCAGGACATTTAGGGGGTGGTGGAAGGGGAGTCTGTGTTACAGGCACTCAGAATTTGGGGCTCTGACCCCATTGCTCCCCACCCTGGGATGACTGACCCCCCGTTGAACCCCAGCTGTTGCCCTCCTCTTTCGCCACCCTGCTGACAGTTGTTCCTTTCCCAGCTTCCCAGCTGCCCACCCTGATCCCGGCTCCCCCGGCCCCCGGCCTGTCTCTGAGCCCCCCGAGTCCAGTGAGGGGGCAGCAGGTCTAGCTGACGTGCTCTGCTCCGAGGGGCTCCGGGGCCGTGGAATTCATTTTGTATGAGCAGAGGAGTGGGCGCTGGGCGAGGCTGGGGTCCCAAAGAAGTGGGATCTGGAGGATCAGCCCGGAGAACAGTGAACTCAGCCGGACTTTCACCTGCTCCTATCGGGTCCAGAGCAGCCCCCCAAGCCAGCCCCACTCCCAGTCTCTGCAGAGTGATGCAGTGACCTTGGCCCTGACAGGTAATGGGAACCGGGGTCGAGATCTCGGCTTTCGCCTTGCCGCAAAAGGAGGGATTAGGAGCCAG
>NW_020697769.1:0-1720 GCF_002925995.2 Terrapene triunguis | reverse complement strand
GCCTGCCCTGCCAGGTAGGTGCAGAAGGGAAAACCCCCAGATAGAGGGAGGCAGAGGGGATAAAAGTTACCACGGATGGGGGGAGCCGTCAGCAGCAGTTCCAAACTAGGGTGTGGTGGAGGGTAGAAGGACTTGTGTTCCTCACTGGATGGTCCATCTCAGCACCCCCTCCCCAGGGCTGTGATGTTAAAGGCCCCGGGTGGCCCAGTGCCCAGGTACCGCAGCTCTGCTCTAGCTGAAATGGTGACTGAGCTGCCGAAGGAGACTTGATTCAGGGAAATAGTTTACACCCTCCCCCCCACCCCCCAGGGCTCTGCTGGCATCAGCTCCTGAGCCAGAGACTGCAGGTGATACGAGAGATCTGGGGTAAGTGCTGGGGCCTGGCTGGAAAGTGACTCTGCAGAAATGGCTCCTGCTCACTCCATCTCTGTCCCCGAGTGTCTGCACGGCGCAGAGCTGCTGCCCCAGCGCCCCCAGGCTCACCCCCGTTAGCAGTGGCTGTAGCTATTGGCGAGGAAATGCCCACGGGAATGCAGGACAGTGACCGGCTCTTCGTGCAGGAGGGAGAGGGGAGAGACTGGGCGGGGCAGCTGGAGCAATCAGTGCGGAGGGAGGTTCTGGGCACCCAGCCTTACCCAGCTCCATTCCCTGCAGCCCCCCGGGACAGTGACTTTCCTGGGAGAGGGGAGGGGCAGAGAGAGGAAAAGCCAGTTCCTACCTCTGCCTGGTCCCTGCGCTGCTGAGGGACTGGGCTGTTCTGGGGACAGTGTCGGGGGATCCCCCAAAGTGGCTCCTTTGATTCTGCTCTTTTCTGGTGTTTAGCTCAGAGACTCTTTTCCTGGGATAGTGTAATAGCGTCTAGTGGGTTTAGTCCTGGGGGAGAGGTCGGGTCTGTGCTGTAATAGCGTCACTGAGGCTTCTCCCAGCATGGCAGAGTCTAGAGTGTCTGTCTGCAAGGACAGAGCCTGGGGGAATCGGGGTGTGAAATGGACTAACACTCATTCAGAAACCTCCCGAATTTCCCTTCTGACCCTGACAGGCTGCAGAATAACGACCCCGTTTTGCTCCAGACCGTCCCATCTTCCTAGGGGCAGGGGAAGGGAAATGGCTGTGGTGGATCCAGCTCAGGTAGGAGATTTTGGGGGAGCTGCTGGGGAGGGTTGTTGTAGAGGGGGAGGGTCATGAAATCATAGAGTTCACAGTTCTAAGGAAGGGTAGAAGGGAGTACAGCAAAATAGAGACAATGGATTTCAGGAAGGCGGATTTTGGTAAGCTCAGAGAGCTGATAGGTAAGGTCCCATGGGAATCAAGACTGAGGGGAAAAACAACTGAGGAGAGTTGGCAGTTTTTCAAAGGGACACTATTAAGGGCCCAAAAGCAAGCTATTCCGCTGAGTAGGAAAGAGAGGAAATGTGGCAAAAGACCTCCTTGGCTTAACCACGAGATCTTGCATGATCTAAAAAATAAAAGGAATCATATAAAAAATGGAAACTAGGACAGATTACAAAGGATAAATATAGGCAAACAACACAGGAATGCAGGGGCAAGATTAGAAAGGCAAAGGCACAAAATGAGCTCAAACTGGCTACGGGAATAAAGGGAAACAAGAAGCCTTTTTATCAATAGTGTCGGAGAAAAACACAGTTCTCACTCTTTGGTTGGGTACAGCAAAGTCAGATACTTTATTCTCTCTCTATCAATTGCATAGAGGGAGAGAGTG
>NW_020697768.1:0-7524 GCF_002925995.2 Terrapene triunguis | reverse complement strand
TACAATCGTGACAGGTGTGGTATCAGTATTTATGCAGAGAGCTTGGAAGAAAGGCAATGCAGATGCCCCCCATGACACATTAGGTTTTGCTACACCTCGATCTGTGTGACAGAAGCTGATTTTAAAGGGTTATGGATCTTAGGGCCACATTCACAATGGACTTTGGCTTTTAGACACTTAAAAATCACTCAACATAGTTGAAGATGCTCGGTATGAAGTGTAAACCTACCATGGAAATCTGGGCTCCTCATTTGGACAGAGCCTTGCATTTCCCTTCTGTGATGTGTGTCCTGATCTTCACTAAGATGATGGTGTAGGAAATAAGCAGAACAATTAATACTATTATGAGCAGCACTCCACCATTGAAGACCATCTGCAGTTCTACCATGTGGGTGTCAGTGCAGGCCAGTTTGATAACATGTGGGACATCACAGTAGGAATTGTCCAGGACATTTGGACCACAGAACAGTAGCTGGAGGAGCAGTCAAAGCTGAACAGCAGAGTGAGCCAATCCACCCAGCCATGCCAGCACCACTAGTCCCATTCACACATCCTGGTTCATGATACTCAAGTACCGCAGTGGTTTATAGATGGCCACATACCGATCGATCACCATTCCCACAAAACAAATTAAGTGGTAGAAGAACATCTGGAGGATGCACTCACTGAACAAGTTTTACACTGGGAAAGGAGACCTGCATGTTTGGAGCATTTACTGATAATTCACTGACATCCAGGAAAGCCAAGTTCAGGAAGTACATGGGGGTATGGAGTCGGTGGTTGGTGATCACGGTGATGATGATGAAGATTCCTAGCCAGGTGTTCACGTAAACTATGAGGAAAACCACAAAGAGGAAGTGCTGCAAGTCAGGATTCTGGATGAGGCCCAAGAGGACAAATTCTGTCACTGGGGTGGTTAGGTTCTGCTCTTCCATTTTGTGTTCTTAAAAATCTACCAGGAAAAAATAACAGAAATTTACTGATATTAAATCAATGTTAACTCCACCTTCACAAAGACATTGGATTTGGAAATTTCTTTAGTTTTCTAAATTCAACATTGTGTTCTCAGTTCTGCTGCAGGGAAACCCTGCTTCAGCCGACCCTAGGAACTCCACCAGTGAGGAGCTGCAACCATGGGGTGCTTGTGAGAGAAGAGGAGTGGTCTGCTCACCAAAAGAGGCCCTTGCTAGTCACAGTCTGCATTCATCTACATGCAGCCTGGATGGTGCAGTCTTCCAAAGGTCCATAGAGTCCTCTTGGGGCCTAGAGATTCTGGGATGGGAAGGATGTGGGTTGCAGGCGTACATATAGCCAGAGATTCTCAGAGTCCAGGGATTGTCAACAAGGGGCTGCTAGGAGGTCACGATGACTAAACCTACCTACCGACATTGCTGAATGGGAGGGAGATTCCAGTTAGATCCTTGCTAGAAGGGAGGGGAATTGGAATGGAAAAGCTTGAGAACCACAGATTTCATGGATTTGGATTCTTGGACTGGCTATCAGAGATGTGTAGCACCTGTAACCCCCATGAACACAGTGAGGAACATTGTCCCTCTGTAGTGGCTCATCCACTGAAGAGGGTGACTCTGACTGACTGATCAGGGAGGAGTCGGTGCTCAGCACCTCTGGAACCAATTTGCTGTAGTTTGGTGCCTACAAATTCTGGTACTTACATTTAAGCACCAGCACTGGAAAACTGACCACATAAAGATTTCCATCCATGCACTCAGGTTGAGATGTTCACTGCCACTGAGTGATTATCAGTGGTTCACAGTCATGCTGGAAGGGCATAACGAGTGGGGTCCCACAGGGATCATTTCTGTGTCCGGTTCTTTTCAATATCTTCATCAATAATTTAGATAATGGCATAGAGAGTACATTTATAAACTTTGCAGACGATACCAAGCTGGGAGGGGTTGCAAGTGCTTTGGAGGATAGGATTATAATTCAAAATGATCTGGACAAACTGGAGAAATGGTCTGAAGTAAATAGTATAAAATTCAATAAGGACAAATGCAAAGTACTCCACGTAGGAGGGAACAATCAGCTGCACACATAGAAAATGGGAAAGGACTGCCTAGGAAGGAGTACTGCGGAAAGGGATCTGGGAGTCATAGTGGATCACAAGCTAAATATGAGTCAACAGTGTAACGCTGTTTCAAAAAAAGCAAACATAAATCTGGGATGTATTAGCAGGAGTGTAGTAAGCAAGACACGAGAATTAATTCTTCCACTCTACTCCACATTGATTAGGCCTCAAGTGGAGTACCATGTCCAATTCTGGGTGCCACATTTCAGGAAAGATGTGGACAAATTGGAGAAAGTCCAGAGAAGAGCAACAAAAATGATGAAAGGTCTAGAAAACATGACCTATGAGGGAAGATTGAAAAAAAATTGGACTTGTTCAGTCTGGAGAAGAGAAGATTGAGAGGGGACATGACAACAGTGTTCAAGTACATAAAAAGTTGTTACAAGGAGGAGGGAGAAGAATTGTTCTTCTTAACCTATGATGATAAGAAAAGAAGCAATGGGCTTAAACTGCAGCAAGGGCGGTTTTCCTTGGACATTACGAAAAACTTCTCGTCAGCATGGTTAAGCACTGGAATAAATTACCTAGGGAGGTTGTGGAATCTTCATCATTGGAGACTTTTAAGAGCAGGTTAGACAAACACCTGTCAGGGATATTCTAGATAATACTTAGTCCTGCCATGAGTGCAGGGGACTGGACTAAATGACCTCTCAAGGTCCCTTCCAGTTCTATGATTCTATGATTAGAGTTTTGACAGTTGTTGTTGTAGAAGCTGCTGTTGAAGTTCGATCCCATTTCATCTCGGGTGGGGTTTGGGATTCAGTTGGAGTAGGTGTTATTGTTATTGTAGGTCGTTGTGACAGCTTAAGAACTTTCATATGCTTTTTACAGTTGAGCTCACAAAGAGGGTTAATTTGTTGACCCACTTATCACACCTCTGCCCTTCCTCTGATTGTAGGAGATGGACCTCCTGGAGCCGATGAAGGGGGAGAACAGCACCTCAGTGACCAAATTCATCCTCTTAGATCTCTCCAGCAACCTGCAGGAGCAGCTCACCCTCTTTGGGGTCTTCACAGCCATCTACCTGGTGGCCCTGATGGGCAACATGCTCATCTTACCGCTGATCAGCCTGGACTCCAGGCTCCACACACTCATGTACTTCCTCCTGGGCAACTTCTCAGTGGTGGACATTGGCTCTACCAGTTCCACCATGCCCAAGATGTTGGCCAATTACCTGTCACAGGACAAGTCCATCTCATGGGCTTTCTGCCTCTGTCAGATGTTCTTCTTCATCTCCTTCAGGGGGATCGAGTGCCTGCTGCTGGGGGTCATGGCCTATGACCGCTATGTTGCCATCTGTCACCATCTGCACTACGGCACGTTCATGAGCCGGCGGGCATGCACCCTGCTGGCTGCAGCAGCCTGGGTCATGGGCTTGACCAACTCGACTGTGCACTCATCCCTGATATCCATCCTGTCCTTCTGCTGGGGCAACGTCCTCCGCCACTTCTTCTGTGACATCCTCCCACTCTTTCAGCTCTCCTGCTCCAATACCTGGGCCAACCAGGCTATCACCTTCGCCTTGAGTGGTGCCGTGATCCTGGACTCCTTGCTGGGGACCCTGGTGTCCTACGTGTACATTGTGCTGGCCGTCCTCAGGATCCGCACAAGTGAAGGGCACCTCAAGGCCTTCTCCACCTGCACCTCTCACCTGGTCATGGTCAGCCTCTACTTTGGCATCGTTATCTTCACCTACATTCACCTCAACTCCACCTACCCACAGCATCAGGACCGGGCACAGCCCATGCTCTATGGCATCGTCACCCCCATGCTCAACCCCATTATCTACACTGAGGAAGAAGGAGGTGAAAGGGGCACTCCGAAAAGCCCTGGCTAGGAGCTAGGCAGGTGAAGGGAAGTTGCAGTTGCTTGGGAGCCAGGACTCCTGGGTTCTATGTCTGGCTCTGGGAGTGGAGCGGGGCCTAGTAGGTTAGATTGGGGGGCCTGGAAGTCAGGACTCCTGGGTACTATTCCAGCTCTGGGAGGGGTGTGGAATCTAATGGGTAAAGCATGGGGATGTGAGAGTCAGGATTCCTTAGTTCCACACCCAGTTGAGGGAAAAACTCTCTGTGTGTGTGTGTGTGTTTATATACAAGGGATTGTTATTCCAGTTGCCAAAGCTGAAAGGTTTTTATCTGACTATTTTCCAGTCTTCAGCAGGATTGGGTGTAAAATTTTGTGGTTTAGGGCAAAATAGTTTGTTTTTTCTTTGCTGAAAACCTTTAAAAAAATCTTTAAAAGTCCATTTTCAGTTTTTAGGCCATAAGTCAACAATTTCTGAGGAGTCATTTTCCCACTGAGAGGAAGAATGGGTAACGCAGCGTCATGACAAACACTCCCACTTGTTCCTGCTTCAGTTGTTTAAATTTGTAGCTGGAAAACCTCAGTCCAAGATGCTTGCCAAGGATCCCAGAGTGGTATATCCATAGTTTATGTGTATCATCTCCTGTTATGAAGCTGTTTTGCTAACTGCAGAAATCTCAGAACTGGTTGAAAAATACCAATTATTTTCACAGGAAATAAATAAATAAATAAATAAATAAAAACTTTGTTTTGTAAAAAAAAATAAAAATTCCACAAGAATTGTTTGGGGTTTTTTGTTTGGTTTGGTTTTTGCAACAAAAACCAAACCCCTCAAAATCATTTTTTTTCAAAAACAGTTCTTTGTAACAATATTATGTTATAATAAAAATATCCAATGGTTCATAAAAAACTTCAGTTTCAAAAAGCATTTTGGGACAAATGTTTCAGTTTTGGGTAAAAGCATTTGCTGTTGGGTAAAAATTTTGGTTAAAAACCTTTTACAATAAAAAAAAATGTTGTTTTTGAAAACAGAATTGTTTAAACAGACATTTTTTCCAAAAATTGAAAAATGTTAAGTTTCTGCGGTTTCAATTGAAAACTGGAAATTGTCAACAAAAATGTCATTTTCCTGGAAACATTTCTGATTTGGTGAAAAAAACCCTTGTTTCTTGGAAAAATGGTTGGGTGAAATAATTTTTACCCTCAGCATGGATAGCACATCCAGAGAAGACTTAATGACTAATAACTATGGGTAGCTGATAATTGAGAATCAATTATTTAATCATTTATTATTTATTATTGGTATTGCTGGAGCCCTGTGAACCAGAGTCATGGACCAGAGCCCTATTGTGCTAGGTGCTGTACAGACAGAATTAAAAGAAGGTTCCTGCCCCAAACAGCTAATTGTCTGTCCCATCCAATGCCCATAATGACTCTCTGGGTGGACGTATTGCAAGGTTACTGTGACTGTAACTCTGGGGAGTGTTTGCCAATGGGCACTTGTACATCAGTGACCGGTTAGATGTGTGACGTGGTCCCTTAGGCTATAGCAATATTCCCGGGGGAGAATCCTGGATGTGACTGCATTGGTTCATTTAGTGGGGGTGTTTTAGACCTGATGGTTGTATCCAATACTTCTAGTTTTGTCTCTTTGTCTCTGGTCCTTTCTTAATGTCAACCTCCAGAACCGAATGTTATCATTTTAACACGCGGAGTTGGGCACAATGCAGGAACCATGGGAAAGGTTCCCTGGCCGACAATATGTCAGACTAAATGTGCTGAATACTCCTTTCTGGCCTTATAGTTTATGGGCCAGACCCACAGCTGGGCTGAATTGTCTGTAGCTCCATTGGAGTCAATGGCCCCAATCAGTAGCTAATGTGAATCACCTGTAGCTCCACTGGACTCAATTGGCCAGTTCCCCAGCTGCTGTAAATCGGTATCACTCATTGGAGTCAGTGGGTCAGAATTAGGTCCCCCAGGATAATGGTGTTCCTAACTCCCTCATGCTCTTTTGACATGCCAAGTCATAATGAACCACAATCATTCTCCTTTTTATTCCAGCTTTGTGTCACCAGTTTCACCTGTCCAAATGGGTGTGTCCTGGTCCCACATTACAATTGTCCTCTTGAAGGTAAATCCGGTTGTAAGAGATGACACTTGTCTTGTCTCACAGAAACCAGATTTGTTTTTCTTCCCGTGGTTCCTGTTTTATCTTCAAATTCCTTTCGGATGAATAAAACTCCAGTGAATCTTTTGGTCTGCTCATTAGGCAGCCAAACCATGGCAATCAGCACATGGAGACTGAGTCCTGTGCAACTTACCCTTTCTTGTCATTGCATTTACACTTTGTAGTTTAAAGCTCTTATCAAATTATCTGCCACACAAATCCCAAGATCTGACATCCTGACATCTCTTTCAGATGTGATAGAAAAGACAAAAAACAAATAGGAGTTAAACATTAGATGCAAATTAGGAGTCAAACAGCTGCAATCCAGGACCTGTGTAAACAGACTTGGAGCTTCATAGGTTTTAAGACTAGAAAGGACCTTTTGATTAGAGCCTCCTGTCTGACCTGTATATCACTGGCCATTAAATGGTATCTGGTTCCCCCTGTATTGAGCCAAATAACTTGTGTGTGTCTAAAGCATCTTCCCTTAGGGCCTCCAGTCTGGATTGGAAGACATCAAGTGATGGAGACTTCCTTTGGGTATTTGTTCCAGTGGTTGATCACCCTCACTGGTAAACATTGATGCCTAATTTTTCATTTGACTGTCTGGCTTCAGCTTCCAGCCATTGGTTCTTGTTCTTCCTTTCTCTGCTAGATTAAAGAGCCCTTTAGTACCAGATATTTTCTCCCCAGGAAGGTACTTTTACTGTAAACAAGTCACCTCTTGTCTGCTCTCCCGTACAGCACAGGCCAGAGAATCCAACACATAGGGACAATGGCCATTGGCTCACCGCCCCTGGAGGAGGTAGTGCCAGCTAGCCATGGTCACATCACAGCTGAAAATACAGCAGGAATGCTCTCCCATCACCTTCAGGGCTCTGAGCAGAAATGTCCCAAGTCAGCTCTGCCTATGGATGGATTTCCTGTCTCTGTGTGTGGGCCCTGGAGAGCCATACAATGAACCGGCAGGGTCTGAGTTTGGTGGTGACCAGGACACTCAAGATAGAAACTTTAACACCAATTCAATGTCTTGATAACAGGCCAAATGCTCAGCTGGTGTAAATTAGTGCAACTCCATTGCCTTCAATGGAGCTACGGTGATTTACATTATCTGGGGATCTGGCCCCATTGACTCCTATAGAGCTATGACCTATTCACACCAGCTGGGGATCTGACCCCATTGGTTTCAGTGAAGCAATGGCTATTTAAGCTAGCTGGGAATCTGGTCCATTGCCTTCAGTAGAATGATACCAATTGACACCATTTAGGAGGCTGACCCTTCACAGCTATTCACTCTCTCTGACATACCTTCAACCAAAGTGAATTCAACATGTTAAAAACACCATGCAGCATTGCATCTGCAGCCAAAGGAGTCTTTTGTTTTACTATTGTCTACTGTCAGAAAAAAAAGAAAAAAATTGCAGAGAAAGGAAGGAAGAAAGGAAGAAAGAAAAGTTATAAC
>NW_020697767.1:0-12005 GCF_002925995.2 Terrapene triunguis | reverse complement strand
TCCTCTGCCGTCAGCGGGCTGCCCGTTCCCCTAGCTCAGCCGGGTTCCTCAGTCTCCTCCAGACGTGACACGTGGCCTCTTGTCTAGAGTCGCCAGGCGGCCGAGTCAGCAGGCTCCAGGGGTTTCCTCTTGCATCTTTCCCTGTTCACGGCCACCTGTACTGTCTCTTCAAAGCCTCATGCCGGGGGCGCTTCCAACAGAACAGATGAGCCAGAGCTGCTGGCGTTCGGTGGAGGGGATTATCTGGGGATCAAAGCCAGCCCTGGAGGGGGCAGCTTCCACTTATTCCCCTTCCATTGAGCGGGCACCCCCCGAAGGTCTCCGCTGAAATCCCATCTCTGCAGCGGGATACGGGGCTCTCTCCCAGGAAGGCAGGTTCTTCCCTTCCCATCCGCCTGTGCAGCTGCCGGCCTGCAGGCAACTCGGGCCAGACTCTCCTGGGTTTCCCCGGCTGTTCCTGACGGAGGTGGCAGGTGGTGGCTGGGAAACCTGCTTTCTGAAATGGGGCTGGCGCAAGCTGCAGCATGACGTCCCCATTCCCGGCAGGCCGGTCGCTGGGCTGGCAGCTTGGCCAGGTGATCCGGCACCAGCAGAGACTGGCCAGATCCTCTCCCCAGATCAGCATGCATGCGGTGGAACCCGCAGCTCCGGGGGTGAAAAGCTCCGACAACGCAGCGCAGCAAGGGGGCTGCCGGCAGACCCCGACTGCCCGGAGAGCTGCAAGGGCCCTGGGTCTGGGCCTAGCACAGGGGGTGGCTGGAAGGGACCGTGCAGGGCTCTGAGTCCATGGCCCCCTCTCCACTCGTCTGCAGGTGTCCCCCTACGTGCCAGCTGGACGGAGACACCCCGGGTCAGTCAGCCTGGCACAGAGCCAGAGAACGATTTCCCCCTCTCTCAGCCATTGGCCAGCCTGTCCTACGCTCGCCTCTGCCCGGGCTCGGTTCCTCCCCTGGTGGCTGGGCCGGGCTGCCTGGCAGCTGCCCAGAGAGGGGCTGGACTGGCAAACGCTCCGTGTTCATCGAGGGACGGCGAGTGCCCCCGAGCCAGGGTCAGCCCAGAGGCGGAACAGACCTGGGGCTGGGCACCCTCTGGGCACATGGCAGACACCAAATCCTGCCCCACCCCCAGTCAAACAGCCCCATCTCCCAGCCTGCCCCCTCACTCCAGCATCCCAGCCTGCTGGAGCCATGAAGCTCCATGCTACACCCCCCTCCCCCAGCCCACCTGTGTGTCCTCTCCCACCCCCCATCCCCTCGCTTCTCCCATCAGCTTCTTACCTACGTCCCTCCCCAGCGCCTGGGCCCACGGCAGAGCTGCCCCCTCCTCAGCCGCAGCGGGGGGCCTGCCGCAGCCCCTGCCTGGAAACACTCGCTCGGGAAGCCGGGAAGATAGGGGAACTGACAGGAGAAAAAGCAACCCGTCTCCATGGAAACCTGCGGCAGGCCCCACGCCGCAGCCCCCATGGGAGCAGGGGGCCGGTCCCTGTTTCCTTCCAGACGGTCGCTTCCCTGCGGCTCTTCCTTTTCATCCTGTTCATTTCCCCGTTTGCTTAGCCAGGAAACCCCGACTTCAGGGCAAATCTGCTTCTTCGGGTGCCACTCTAAGCCGCCCTGGCAAGGGGACGACGGCTGGACAGCACAAGCCAAAAATCCCTCCCTTAATTCTCCCCTGCTGCCTTCCGAGGCCTCTGGCTCCTGCTCCACCAGCTCCCCCTGGAGTAGGGGTCCGGGCCCCCCTCTTTGGGCAGGCAGGACGTCCTTGGCTCCCTGCCTGGCTGGGAGAAGCGGCCCTGGCATACAGAGCCCTGTGCTGGGCTTTTCTGCGCTCAAAGGTGCCCCTGGCTTGCGCGCCCTTCTCCACTTGTGCATCCACAAGCCCCCTCCCCAACTTTGGGCACGCCGCATGCCCCTTGCACCTTCAGATGGCTCCCCCCCACCCCCATCACGCCAGTCCTCGCTGCAATTAAATGCCACGAAACCGCAGCAACGGCACCCAGAAAGCGGAGATTCCCAGAGGGGCCCCAGGGGGAGCTCACCACCCCTGCCCCTGCCCCTGGGGAGTGGGCACTACAGACACGCACCAAGGCCCGATCCTGCACCAGACTGTGTTCCCTCATCTCCCATCAGTGCCAGGGGGAGACCAGGGCCCCCAGCACCTTGCAGGATCAGGCCCGTGGACCAGGAGCTCTTTGGGGCAGGGGAAGCTGCCCCTTGCTGGGAGCGGTGGCCCAAACTGCCCCGATGCTTCAATCCCTCTCCCGCCCCTAAAGCCATGGAGCACAGAACAGACGGGGGGGGGGCACCGGGGAATCCAGGGGAGGTTATAACTGTGACCCCTCCCTCCGCAATGATGACATGAAGCCCTGCCCCTCCCCCTGGCACCTTCGGCTGCTAACGCTCCCAGCTCCATGGCCCAGTCCAGCCCCGGGGGAGGCCAGTCGCTGTGGCCCATTCATCTCTCGGAGGCTGCCAGGGAAGGGGCTGGCTAGTGCCAGGGGATGAGGTGGGCATCTGGGCTCAGACTCACCCAGCTCCACACCCCAGGGTGCTCTGGGTGGCAGCAGGGCTCCCGGGGAGGCAGGTGCTGTCTGGGCAAACGTGCCCCACACTGCACCAGGCAGGGAGAGGGGAATGACCCTGGGCCTGCCCCACCCTGGGGAACCGGCTGTGCCTGCTGGCCCAGTGGGGAGCATCGCCAGAGAGTCTGGCTCAGGCCCAGGTGCACACAGGAAGCACCCGCCCTTCCCGCCCCCAATGCTAATGGGGCACCAGGGCCGGGCAGCTCCCAGAACCTGTCCTGAGCCAGGAACCTGGGGCCGTCTAGGCTGAGGCCTGAACCCCACTAATGAGCTACACCCCTAATCTGGGGTGGGGGAGCCTAGCAGACAGATGGACTGATCCCCGCCCCAGGGGCTCCTGGACATGTCTCTTCTGCCTTTGGCTGGTGACCACCCGCGGCTGGCTGGGCCCTGGCTGGGCTCCGCCCTGCGGCAAGGGGAATCCGGGCCCGGCTGCCTCCTCGGTTCCCTGCCCATCCACAGACACCAAACCCCACTATACCTTGGCACTTGCCTCACTGCCGTGTGGCCAGGGTGACCTTCCCCGGGAGGCACTGACTGTCCCACAAGCTGACCCAGCCCCCCACCCCCAGGGACCCTCACTGGACCTGATCCAACAGGCCCCTGGCCTGGGAGCAGAGCTCTCCCTGAGACGCTGCGCTTGGGAGAGTGAAGGTTTTAGAGAAACCAGCTGGACCCAAGCAGAGCAGGTACAATGGGGGGCGAGTCCCTCCCCCAGCTCTGCCGATGCCCCTCAGTCCTGACCCGGAGCTCCCCTGCTACCCCAGACCTCGGCCCCTCCTGAGCAAACACCACCGACTGTGCCAAACCGTGCTGCACCTCGGCTGAGACCCACCAAACTCATTTCATGTGACTCAGCTGGGGCTGGTGCACCAGCCCCCGGAGCATTAACCCTTTACCTCCCTCCTCCCCAGGCACAGCTTCCCACTGTCCTCTCAGGGGCTGAGTGCCTCGCTCTCCATCCACTGCCCCGTTCCCTGGGCTGCAGCCCTGCGTGTGGGTGGGAGAGGGGGCGAGAACAGGCCTGAGGCTTCTCCAGTCTGGTGAGTGCTGCTGAAAGGATGCCCTGTTCTGGCTGGGTGTGGGCGAAGACCTCGTTTAACCCCTCGGGCACCATGGCGCTCTGCACAGCCCCCTCCGCTCGAGGAGTACAAACAGTTTGACTGCCCTTTAGCCCTGGGCCTAGGCACTGAGGTTCCCACGGGCTCCTGGCGTGTGTCTGGGGACTGATCCCCATTTGGGGAGAGGGGCTGTGGGGGGAAAGAGAGGCAGATGGTCAGGCACCATGTCCTAGGAGCGAGCGGCCCGTCAGCCTGCGCAGTCATCTCCCCGAGGGGCGGGTGGGGACCCCACGTGAGCTAGCTGCTAGAGGCATCGAGGCCCTGAGGCATACACAGGACGGAACAATCCTGAGGTCTGTCCCATCTGCAGGGCCCTAGCTCCGACCTCCTGGCATGGCCAGAGCTACGTCACCCGATGCTAGGCAGCCCCATGGCTTGATCTGGCCGGAGCCGGGATGGGGTGGGCTAGTGCCCTGCCCTCACAGGGGGCTGGACTTGATGCTCTTGGGGCTGTTCCTGTGACCTGTGAGGGGCAGGAGCCTGGATGCAGGGCTGGTGGCTGGCTTGTGCGATGGAGCTGGGAGCCTGGCCGGGGCAGGCTGGCATGCTCCGTGACTGCAAACCCTACTCTGGGCCAATGCCGCAGCTCCTGAGGCAGCTTCCCCGGCTCGCGGGGTGCATTCCAGGCCAGGCGCCACACCTGGGCATAGACACCGTCCCAAACCCCCTGCCTGCCCTGGCCATGAGACTGCCCTTCTCCCACCCAGGCACTGCTGGCTGGCCACTGTGGGCACGGAACAAAGCAGGGCTCTGAGCGCCTGCCGCCGAGCTCCGGGATGGAGAGCACAAGCCCGGCTTTGTGGATGCCCAGGGTTCCTGGGCACAGCTGCAGCAGGGAGGGGGGGCAGGAAGCTGTGGGGAGGGTGGCTGGGAGGTTTCCTGCTCCTGGCCTCCTTAAGATGGGGAGTTCTCCAGGGCTGTAGATTACCCCAGCCCTTAGCGCTACCCCCTGCACAGACAGAAGGGGCAAGGCTCCCCCCAGGTCCATCGCCTGCTCCTGCCACCCCACCTCGCACCCACCTACCCTTCTGCACCTCTCCTATCCCTCCGCTGTCGCTCTTGCTTTAACTCTGTACGTGCCAGTGGCAATCCCTCTGAGAGTCCCAGGGAGCCAGCCGGACACCGTCCAGCCCAGGGAGCCAGGGGTTAATCTCAGGCTCTATGGCAGGTGTTTGTGAGTCTGTTCCAATGACCTTTTCCCCCCCACCCCCCATTTCATTTCAAGTCCTTAAAGCTCCAGCTTTGAAGTGAAACAAACCAAACAACCCCACCAAACCCAAGGCGGCGGTTTATGAAAAATCTTGGCTCTTTGCTCTCCCTTTAATCAGCGATGGCCATCGGTATGAGGCACGCAGCAAGAACAGCCCTGAAGCATGGCAGTGCCATGCGTCCGCTGTCCCTGCAGCTTGGTTCCTGTCTAGGATCTCCAATACCAGCAGCATCTTGCTTTTCACTTTTCCTAGAAACGCTGGAGATGGATGGTGAATAAGATTTGACTTCCCACTGGATCATTTCATCCCTAAGGGAGACGTTCACCCCGTGCGAAGGGCCTGGCGGCACAAGCGCTAGATGCCACTTAAGCTCTGGATGAAGTTGACAAAGTCTGTGTATGGGCCACTTAAGTCCCATTTAAGCCCAGAGTTTAAGTGGGACTGGCGTGGTGTGTAACCTTGTACTGACCCTCACCCTCTCAGTGCCTGGCAAACTAGAGGCAGGGATCATTTCCTGCTGTCGCTAAAATGCAGCCACCTCTGGGGTGGAACGTGTGGCAGCTCTTTAACAGCTGCAGAGCAATGCTACCCAACAGTTTGGGACAGTGAATGAAGGTAAAGCCTGCAACAGGTTTGATAACTGGACAAACGGGTGCATTTTACAGACAGGAGACTCCACCATGATTGTCTGTAAATTTTTGCACCCTGTAATGATACAGTAGATGAATACGATTAGCTGAGTAATATACTGCATGTTAATATATAGTTCCAGACAAGGGTGCGGCCTCTGGTAAACAAGAGAGACAAAGCCGGAACTCAAGCTGGGTGGAAGCCTGTTTGTACGCTTTTGTAAACTAAAGATGCAAACAACAGCTGTGTCACACCTGTGATTCCATGTCGCATGACAGACTCCGAGTAATTCATTGAGCTGGTCATGGAAATCAGGGTAGTTTGAAAGGACAGAGAGATGTTGGACACAAGAGCCTCCTGTTCTAGAGAGGGCAGGAGCAGGAATGGCAATGGAGACAGTGTTGCCTAGTGGACAGAACACTGGACTGGCCTAAGGGCATGGGCTCAAGCCAGTGGCAGGCCTGGGAATTGATGGGTGACAATGGGAAATCACGTCCCCTTCCTGTGCCTTGGTTTCCCCATCTGCAAAATGGGGATAAATGATACTCCTTTGTAAAGCGCTTTGAGATGAAAAGTACAAGGATTCTTCTTAATTCCTTGATCAGTTTTTCTTGTTGTAACAAATTGCAGGCCAGCTCCTCCATGGCTGTCAGCAGGCGCAGCACCGCGGCTCCAACGGAGTTGCTCCCACAGGCTACCTCACACCAGCTGAGGATCCGGCCCCACCACAGGGAACTTCACAAAGAGCATTGTGTGAAGTGGAGTCTTTGGCTCTCGAGCCGAGAGGCCATCTGAACGGGGGACGAGGGCTCGTGTCGGCGGCTCCTCTGATCAGACCTGACTCGGGAGCGATGTCTGGAGGAACTGCGTGATAGTAAAAAAACAACCCAGAGGATTCCTTGGTACCGACATCCAGGAGAGACTGCAGAGAATGGGGTGCAGCACCAGCACCCGATTGTAGTTGGCTGCACCCCACCCTCCATCTTGCCTTGTTCATGCAAATACCTTGTTTACGAACCAGCAGAGGAACATAAGAAACTGCCACATCAGAACAGCACATGGTGCATCAAGCCCAGCATTCTGGCTCTGACGCTGGTCAATACTGGCGGGTGCACGCCATGCACCCAGTTGCCTGATATTGCAGAAGACATTTCTTCCTGGCCACAGCCAGCAATCCGTTTATGCCCTGGAGCATGAGGGTTGAGAGCCCTTGCGCTGCAGTTAGCCACGGCCACGCTAAGCAGAATAAAATCCTCGGTCTTTGGTGCTGAGGGATCCTGCATGCGACAAAGTGATCTGCAGGGCCGAAATGCAGTCACCTCTGGGGTGGGACGTGGCAGCTGAGCAGGAAGCGAGGAAGAATCCTGCATCCAGCAGCGCTCGGGGTTGGCTGGCAGTGGAGCCTGGTGCTGGAACTCTGCCTGGTGAGCTGCCAGGGACCCCGTTGGTGCACAGACATGGTAGCAGGGTTATAATGAAACCGTGGGCTCCCTTGTATGTCAGTGACTCACATGTCGGCCTGTCTGGCGTCCACATCATTGCAGCCGGCTGGTTCGTTAAGGCACCTGATCGATGCGCGGTAACGAGGCTGCTCGTCACTTTCCCCGTGTCTGTGGGTTTCTCTTGCCCCATCCCCAGCTCCCCTGACCAGAAGCAGCAGCTGCAGATCCCGCAGCTCTCTCCGACCGGGCAGCCTGCGCGCTGACTCTTCCTCCAGCGCTCTCGGCATGGGCACCGCAGCCCTCTCTCCGGTGGGAGGGGGAAGCCACGTGACTGCAGAGCCCCCATGAAGGCGGGAGTTAGCGGCCGCGGCTCGGGCTGCACGTGACAGAGCTGGGTCTGAGGGCTGGATCCCGTCTTTGGCTCCCAGGCCCTGCACTGGGTCATCGTCCTCGTAGGAGTCATGGTGATGGCTGCCTTCGTGCTGATGGGAGATGCTGGGACTGAACAGGCCACGGTGACTGAAGCTGTTCCCCCTGCGGGGGATCCTTGGGGGCCTGTTGGTGGGGCGCTGTACGGGAAGCTTGGCTGTACCGCACCTGACACGGGAACAGAGGCCTCTCGTCTCCAAGGGGCCGATCCGCCAGCGCCAAGCTCCAGTGCAATAAAGAGAGTGACTGTCCCTGCCCTGGACCCTGCCCAACAAACGCCGTTCTGCTTTGTTCCTCCCCGCAGCACATGTGGCTCTTGCAGAGCCTGGCCTGGCCTCTGAGCCCAGCCCCCGGTCGGTCTCCTGCTAATCCACCCGACTTTCCGCTTCGCGCCCCATTGCTGGAATCTGACCGCCCCCAGCCCTGGGAAACAGCTCCCAGCCCGACTCCCTCTGCACGGGGCTGAGGACCCCGCTGGGCTCCCAGAGGAGGTGGGGGCAGCACACCCTGCCTGGGAGAGCAGGACCCTTTCCTTTCCAGCCACCAGAAAAGCTGCTTATGTTGGCGGCAGCAGCCCAGCTGCGGAGCAGCTCGTGCCCCTGGGGATCGGAGTGATCACAGCCTGTGGTGATGGTGACGCTGGGCTGCAGGCACAGAGAGCTCGGGGACCACCGGGTCAGATGCCTGAAGAGAAGCAGGGACCAAGCAGCCCTAAGAGTCCAGGTTCTGGAATAACCACCCAAGGGTGTTCGGAAGCAAAGGGCTCCCTGCTGGAACTCAGTGATGATAACCGATTGAACATGAACTCTGATCTTTGTGCTCTGAAAGCCCAAGCTCCTATCCCTTGAGCTAAAGGAAACTCTCCACTCGCAATTAGCTGTATAGGGCCTATGACATACAGATGAGCAATTTAGTTCCACCCAATAGAGGGCAGCGGTGTGCACACACCTCCCATTCAACTCGCTGCACTACATTCATCACGCTACTTAGCCTGAAGGATCCACAGAGCCTTATAAAGAGTCATATATACCCAGTAATTTAGGACAGGAAGTGAAGGCAGCTCCTGCATGCAGTCAACACCACCCTGGGGATTTGGGTGGAAGGATGGAATCAGCCTATGTTGGAATTGGTCCCCTCCTACTGCCATCGAGTGGGGTGGTACCAGCAGCAGCCCTAGGAGTGTCCTACTCCAGCGCTGACCCAGCCCAGCGGGAGCTTTGAACCCCTGCCCTAGGGCAGACCATCCCAAGAGCCTCCCTCTCCCCCTGACAAAGCAAGGAGCCGCTAAGGCAGCGCCAGCACAGTGGGGTGTTCACATGGGCATGGCTTTAAAGCGAGCTGAGTCCAGGCACGGGATGGAATTCATGAATAAGCTACACCCAGAGCGGTGGCTTCAGCAGCTGGGAATCCTCCTCCACCATGTTCCCAGCCACATGGAAGAGGTTTGCTTGGCAAAGAGGCTCCAACCCTAGGGGGCTTTCCCAGCATTTCCACACTAGCCATTTATTGATTTACCAGCCCAGAGCCAAGTCCCAGCAGTGCCGCCCCAGAGGAGAGAGCAAGTTAGATGAAAGAACTCCTGATGGTTAAAGAAACAGCCCCACATCTCTGGCTCCGTGTCCCCACCCTGCTTCGTCTCCCTGCCGGGTTCTCTCTGTTTCTAACTGCCTCATTTCTGGTGTCTTGGCTTCTCTTCCAAACGCAGCCCTTTCCCATCTCTGCAGGGAGGAAACTCGCTTCTCAGCTTTGCCCGGATCCCAAGTACATTTGTTTTCTTGAGCTTCTTCCAGATCTTGATTGTTAACAAGATCCAGTTCACCACATCTAGGAAACGGAGAAATAAACTCCTGCCCGCGGCAAACCTGAGCGAGAATAAAGTCATGCCCAAGGGCGCTGCCTTCACAGGCAAACAGCAGCAACCGGGGCATTGCTAGGGATGGATGCTGCCCGTTGTCTGGCTGATGATGCTTTGCCTGGACTGTACACAGCACTTTCCACGTGAGTGGCTTTGAATGGTAGGAGAGTCTCATCCCTGTTTTACGGATGGGAAATCTGAGGCAGGAGCAGGACAGGGCCGCCCCCAGAATCGCAGACCGAGCAAGTGGCAGAGTTGGAAACTGCACCCAGACGTCCAGAGTCTCACTCCCCACCGCTGCTGAAATCACTAGAGACCCCAGGAGTCCTGACTCCAAGCCCTTGTGCTGTGAGCACACTCAAAGCCCAATAGAACCCCGATCTCCTGCCAGACCTGGGGCCGGAAGCTGGGGTTCCCCTGCCCAAGGGGCAGATGGGGCCGGCTAGAGCTGCTTGCCCTTTCAGTCTCACGGCTGGAGGAGGTTTGGCCCAAGCCCGCATGGCAGAGTCTGTAGGGATGCAGAGATCCAAGCCACAAGCACACGCTGCTTATGCCTAAGGCCCGCGCGGGTCCAGGATGGCCAGGTTCCAAAGGATCTCTGCACTGCAGGAGCGGGGAGGCGGCTCAGCCAGGCCCAGGGGTCTCCGCCCCACAGAACGAAGCCCCCTGAGCCCAAGCTGCGATTCCAAGGAGCAGATTCCTCGCACCAGGCGGGATGAGCTCATCCTCCTGCCGATCATGAATTATTAAAGCTTCGCTCCGAGAGTTGTGATTACAGGCTGCGAAACAAAGGGCTCCAAGCGGGCAGGCAGGCGGCACTGCTCTGGGAAGGCAGGGGTGTGTGCTACTCATCCAGATGCACACGCCACTCACACGCATGCACACTCACATGTACAGGCATGCTGACCCACGCGTTCACAGATAGGCACCCGCCAGCACTCAGACCCCCTGCCCCCGCCAGCACACACACTAGTGTAAGCCAGTACACGTGCATACAGAGACACACGCTAAGTGTGCATGTGGACGTACGTGCCTGGATGTGAACACGCCTCCCAGGCCGGTGTGGAATGGGAGCATGTATGTGATGGGGAGGTGAGAGTCCCCAGGACTAGCGCTGCTGCTGTCTGTGATTCGGACTTTCTGCTTTGGCCGCGCAGGCTGGGCAGAGCTCCACTCTCTGGCAGTGAATGAACAAAACCTCCCCCACCACCCCTGCAAGGCAGAGTCCCCTGCAACCAACCAGCTGGGGAGGGGTCCGGGGCCTTACATTTCCCCCCAGGCCAGCACCATGTCTGCTTCTGGGGGTTGGGCCCTGCTCCCTCCCTGGTACAATGGGACATCCAAAGCCGGCCCCCTCACAGGTTCATTTCCAGCTCCCACTGCGGGAGATGGAAACTTAGTGCAGGAAAGTCCTGCCAGAGCCCAGCTGCCCTCAGTGCTGAGTCTGCAGCTGCATCATGCCTGGCTCGGTCCCCTCTGCGATCAGGGTGAGCTCCCCTGGCTCTACGCAGGAGCCTGTGCGCCAGTCCCTAGGTCCCAGGAAGCCCCACTGCTCCATCACAAAAGCCTCGTGAATAGCGCGTCTTTCTGGGTAATGTCATTGTTTCTCCCGGGGCAGGATCATGTGCCAGGCAGCGAGGTTTGCCCCACTCCTGTTCCAGGCCTTGGAGAGATCCTTGGTGCAGGGGACCGAACAGGGAATAATAATGGATCTCAAAGCGCTTTACGAACCTGAATGTAGCAAACCTGACGACTGCCCCCCCCACCCCTGGCAGGTAGGTAAATATTATCCCCACTCTACCCATGGCACAGGGGGGGTGACGTGATTTTGTCCAAGGTCACGGAACAAGCAACTGGCTGAGGCAGGAAGAGAACCCAGGAGTCCTGACTGCCAGCCCCCAGCTCTAACCATGCTCCATCCCAGAGACTAGAACAGAATCCAGGCGTCTCAACTCTCACTGCTCCCTGCTCTAACCCCTCGACAACATTCCCTTCCCTGAGTGGGGGTCCTGGTTCAGTCCCCCTGTGAGAACAGACACAACAGCACCGCTGACAGCTCCCCACAGAGCCCACGAGACAAGACCAAATTCTAGTGTCAGTTCCACCACCGCAATTCGGGAGTCACTCCCCTGGTGCCGGTGAAGTGACTCCAGATTACACTCCTTGTGTAAATGGGAGCAAAACCTGGCCTTCTAGAAACAACCGGCCACGCTCAGCGCTGGCGTGACTCCCTTGGAATCAATGGACCCTTTGGGGCTTGAAACCTCCCATTCATGCCGGGGGCTGGCTCGGGGCTTTAATGCCAGTTCTTTGGTTTAGCTGCATCTCCCTCTCCCATTCATACCACCCTGTCACCAGGCTCCCGTGCAGCTAACCTTGGGCTCGCCAGACTAAGGTCACGGAAGCCGCAGAGCGCTTTGGTACCAATACATCACCAGCCCCGGCCTCCCAGGGAAGCCCAAGGCAGCTCTTTGACACACAGCGCTGCTGTTTACTAGGTTCTAATCGCCAATTACGCTGCCACAGATGCCCGGTTCCTAGGAGGACATAAATTAGGTCACTCTTCATGCGCCCGCATCTGTCTGGGAATTTCAGCTGCAGGGTTTTTCCCTTATCACAGATCCCTGCGGCTGCCCCCCACACTTCTCCCCACATTGAGCCCTCTTGATCCGAGCAGAACCACAACCCCGACCGCAACCCGGGCCAAGGCGCTGAGCAAGTCAGGGGGAGACCACATGG
>NW_020697766.1:0-7456 GCF_002925995.2 Terrapene triunguis | reverse complement strand
AAGATGGGTAAGGACCGACAGTTTTCAGTTTTCATTTATTACCTTGCGTGGAAGGTCACCTAGAGAAAACCCTATGTCCCCAGGAATAAATTTGGAGTGCGCTGGACAATACATTTCTATTTGTCCTTCTGCGTCTGATGACAGCAGTCATGTTGCTAGAAACACCAGCAACAAAGAGGCCAGTGCAAAAGTCTTATACCTAGAATCCTCCCTGCTTTAATACTGATTCCTCAATGGAAGCAAAAGGAGGAATGTTTAACATTTTTAAACAATTGCTTTAAATTGACAACGTTATATTTTTCTGGTGTTAAAACAAGGCCATTCAGTGTGAGATTTAAAAATGGAGAAGAGATACACGGTCTAACCCTTCTTTCTGGCCAAGAAATACACCAGGTAGGATGTAGGAGGGGGAATTAAAGGGGTCTTGAAGTCACCTTTGAGCTTCCCCTATTCTTGGCTCTGCCCAGAGCATAATGTTGCCAAGGCCCCTAAGGGACATACTGGCAGCTGAGAATAGCCAGATCACAGCAGGCTGCAAGAGTGGTCACCCCAAGCTCTCTGCTGATTCTGTAATGTTTGAGGAACTCCCTAAAATCAGGGATATTTCCTAGTGGCCTCATCCATCAGCTTTATTCTTTAGGTATTGGAAGAAAGTGGAGGAGCTGCAAAGCAAAAGAAACTCAGGTCCACGGTGTATGTGGACACACCGATTAGTTGGATTCTTAGTACATTGGCCCTCTGATGGAAGGATAGAGAACGGCTCTGTACCTTCTCAATGGGAAAGCCCTGCAGCATTGTGTCTTTTACACATTGTCTAGGAAGTCCGACTGGAACGATGTTGCTGTAGCGCTGGATCTCATGAATCACGGCATTGGTGTAGGGCAGGTTCTTCCGATCCTCGTAGCGGATTAATTGGGAGGGACCCAGCTCAGCGTCCAGCTCCTTCTGGACTTTCTCTGAAGAGAAACATTAAGGACACACATTTTGGACTGTGTGCGTGTGTGTATCCTGGATAGGGTGGCCAGACAGCAAGCGTAAAAAATTGGGACACTTTTTTTCCAGGGTGAGGGGTGGGTATAGTTGCCTATATAAGACAAAGCCCCTAATATTGGGACAGTCCCAATAATATCAGGACATCTGGTCACCCTAATCCTGGAGCCTTTTCTTTTCCCTGCTGGAATGTTATTTGAATCTCTCCTTTATTGCTGGGTTAACGTCAGTGGGAGGGTAAAGCCCTGCCAGCAGGACAAGCGTAGCAAGTAACTGCTGCATCTCAGTACCTGGGAGAGATTATCAGCACATTCCACAGAGACCCAGACAACAGATGGCTGAAACTCAGTGTCCGGGCCAAATTCGGCCCTGGTGAAGAGCTTTTCCCTTTCTTCTCTCTGATAGGAAGACTGATGGTGGGGGCAGCACCCTCAGTAACCACTCATGGCCATGAGTGCACTGTGCAGGGGACTGGACTAGATGACCTCTCGAGGTCCCTTCCAGTCCCATGATTCTATGGTGTCTGCTTCTAAGGCAGCCAGGAACCAGGCTGCTGCACAGGGAAAGCTTTACATAAGAACAGAAGAATGGCCGTACTGGGTCAGACCAAAGGTCCATCTAGTCCAGTATCCTGTCTACCGACAGTGGCCAGTGCCAGGTGCCCCAGAGGGAGTGAACCTAAGAGGTAATGATCAAGTGATCTCTCTCCTGCCATCCATCTCCACCCTCTGACAAACAGAGGCTAGGGACACCCTTCCTTACCCATCCTGGCTAATAGCCATTAATGGACTTAACCTCCATGAATTTATCCAGTTCTCTTTTAAATGCTGTTATAGTCCTAGCCTTCACAACCTCCTCAGGCAAGGAGTTCCACAAGTTGACTATGTGCTGTGTGAAGAAGAACTTCCTTTTATTTGTTTTAAACCTGCTGCCCATTAATTTCATTTGGTGGCCCCTAGTTCTTATATTATGGGAACAAGTAAATAACTTTTCCTTATTTACTTTCTCCACATCACTCATGATTTTAAATACCTCTATCATATCCCCCCTTAGTCTCCTCTTTTCCAAGCTGAAAAGTCCTAGTCTCTTTAATCTCTCCTCATATGGGACCCATTCCAAACCCCTAATCATTTTAGTTGCCCTTCTCTGAACCTTTTCTAATGCCAGTATATCTGTTTTGAGATGAGGAGACCACATCTGTACGTAGTATTCAAGATGTGGGCGTACCATCGATTTATATAAGGGCAATAAGATATTCTCCGTCTCATTCTCTATCCCCTTTTTAATGATTCCTAACATCCTGTTTGCTTTTTTGACCGCGGCAGCACACTGCGTGGACGTCTTCAGAGAACTATCTGGATGACTCCAAGATCTCTTTCCTGATTAGTTGTAGCTAAATTAGCCCCCATCATACTGTATGTATAGTTGGGGTTATTTTTTCCAATGTGCATTACTTTACATTTATCCACATTAAATTTCATTTGCCATTTTGTTGTCCAATCACTTAGTTTTGTGAGATCTTTTTGAAGTTCTTCACAGGCTGCTTTGGTCTTAACTATCTTGAGCAGTTTAGTATCATCTGCGAACTTTGCCACCTCACTTTTTACCCCTTTCTCCAGATCATTTATGAATAAGTTCTCTCGCTTCGTTTCACAGATTAGACTCCTGTTTCTATGCCGTGCCCAGCCCCTGTCCAATACAGTTTATTTCAGGGCCTGAGAGAACAACAGAGTTTTATCTGAGGTGGGATCAGCTGGTAGTACAGCTTGGCAGAGCAGGAGTTCAAAGTGTAGAGCAATCAAGACGTTATCTTAGTGGGAAACAGGAGCCCTTTAGTGCTAGCAAGGTGCAATGACGTTCACAGATGTCAGCAAGTAAAGCAGCATCCTTGCAAGATGAAAGCAACAGCGGGGAAAGCGATAGCTGGGATATAGAATGGCAGCCAAAGGATTCAAGGCTCCCCTTTTGGCCAATGCATCCGTATGAGGTTCCTGTTTATAAATGAAGGATGAGCGGGCTTCCTAGCATTGCCCCTTGGCTTGAGCAGATAGCCAGTGTGCAGGGCCTCGCTGGTGGTTTCCGTTGGGAGGAGAAGTCGATTATACAAATACGGTATTTCTTTGGTGCAATCCTGTGGATTTGCAAAGAATGTACACCAAGTCCTGTTTCCCTGAACACTGTAGGATCAAACCAGAGGCAGTTTCCCTTGCTCATCATTTCCAAGCTTGCCTTCCCTGCCAGCACTCTGACCAAAAGAAGCTCTTTCTTTGCATCCACTCCAGGCCGTGCTTTTACCACTGCTCTCCGATTTCTCCTGGCTTTTCTCACTGCTTTCTGCTTCTGACAAACGCCCACAGCCACAAGCCAATCAATGCACCAACCTCCACGTTTTCAATCAGTTCCCAGGAATCCCCTCTTATTTGCCCAGAATTAATTCTTGCTCCGCCCTTCCATGTGACCAGTGCTTTGGGCAGTGACTTCTCTTGTTTCAGCTATCTGACTCCAAAAAGGAGCTTAATGTGCTTCTTTCAGTTAGCCAAAAGGAAGGGCAGCTGGCACACCCAGCAGCCTCAGCAAGGTCTGTGATTGCCTATAGATCAAAGCCACCCTTGCTGGCAGCTACCAACACCCTTCAGCATAACAGTGCATATGAAATGCAAGTTGGTTTTCCATCCTGGAAGCAGAGATGACCTGTGCCTGCCAATAGTGGGTGAGGGGGAAGGAGTGAGGGCAGCCGGCTTCAGCAGTGTTAGTTACTGAGCATGCTCAGTACAAGCCAAGCAGCAAATCTGAGGGGTGGGGCATGTGACCCCGCATCCCCCCACCCACAGGTTGCCTCTGCCTGGAAGTGAAGATGGAAGGGACTGAGCAGCAATAATTGAGAGAGACACTCAGGAAGCACCATCTGCATGTGCTGCAGGGGACAATAGCGTTTAGTGAATTAAAAGTCCTGCATTTGCGCAATCACAAAGACAACTTTACCAGCTAACAACTCTGAAAGCACTTCCCCGGCCAGAAGCACGTTCCTCACTGAGGACTATGACTACAATAGCATGTTCCTTTAAAGGAGGCCTCCACGCCAGCGTTACCCTGTTCCTGGCAGCACCAACACACACTAGGACTTGTGGCCCAGAGGGACACCTGAGAGTTAGAGACTGTGGCTAGGTCTACACTACAGCGGGGGGTCGACCTAAGATACGCAACTTCAGCTACGTGAATACCGTAGCTGAAGTTGCGTATTTTAGGTCGACTTACCTGGCTGTGAGGACGGGGGCAAGTCGACCGCTGCCGCGCCGCCGTCGACTCCGCTGCCGCCTCTTGCCGCGGTGGATTTCCGGAGTCGACGGCAGAGCGATCAGGGATCGATTTTATCGCGTCTTCACTAGACGCGATAAGTCGATCCCCAATAGATCGATTGCTACCCGCTGATCCGGCGGGTAGTGAAGACGTGCCCTTAGTTGCAAGGCATGCTGGGAAGGAGGCAGAATATATAAGTAGCTCCCTTCCTTCATAACTGAGAGAGAGGGTGAAATGATTACTGACAGTCTCTTCAAAGGACCTTGAGAGAACCCGTGTGTAGAGTCAGATGGCTGGAGAAGGAACCCCAAGGAGGGAAAAAATGTTTAGATACTTGTGACTCAGGGAAGCACTGGGAAGAAGAAACCCCGACTGTGTGACGTTTGTTTGAGTTGGGACTTTGTGATTTATTTGGACGTCTGAGTTTATCTGAATGAAGCAACAGTATCGTGTGGAAAGGTGATAGAGCTTGGCTTGAGAACCAGACACAAAGTGTGGAAAACCCCCATCTCTCTAAGAAGCAAGGGGCAGTGACTGGAGGTCAGAAATCGAAGAGGCCTGACTCAAAGCTCAGTCCGGGCATCTGCTTTTATATCAGGGACCCATCTTGGAGCTGCAGCCAGTTTTAGACTTACAATCACCTAACAAAATTGTGCAGAAGTGGGTACTTTCTACATAATGCACAATCTTATGTATGGTGCATGTACCTTCCTCAACCCCCTCACCTTGGACGTCTGGGTAAGCCACCATATAAAGCACTGCCCAGCGTATGGTGGTGGTTGTGGTTTCTGTCCCTGCCAAGAAAAGGTCATAAACAGTCTGGACCAGGTTGTCTTCATCAAAGGTGGAATCAGGGTCAGCTTTGCTCTGCAGGTGACAATCAAAGGTTTGAGGTTAGGGTGCAAAGGTAGGACAATCTGGGTAATAATGAGTGTCACTCTGTACTGATTTGATGCCCAGCAATGTGCAGTGTCTATAACTTTACACAACAAAAAAAGTCTGTATTTTTAAAAGAACACTGGGAAACAGGAATGAGGAGTCCATTCCTCCATGCTCCTTCGTTTCCTCATACAACGTCCTGTCACTCAAGCTTTGCTCCCGGTTCAGGATTGGACCCAGTGTTAGTGCAGTATTCAGAGGACCTGTTAAGAACAGAGTGGGTGGGAAGCAGGGCCGGCTCTGGCTTTTTAGCCGCCCCAGGCAAAAAAGCCGCCCGCCGCCTCCGGCGGGGAGCGCGGCAGGGGAGGGCGCCGTGCCCGGCCGCGGGCCTGCTCTCCCCGACCGGCCAGAGCGCCGGGAGGAGATCCCGTCCGGGGCTGCGCTCTCCCCGGCGGCCAGAGCGCCGGGAGGAGGGCGGAGAGCCCGTCCGGGGCTCCGCTCTCCCCGGCGGCCAGAGCGCCGGGAGGAGGGCGGAGAGCCCGGCCGGGGCCCCGCTCTCCCCGACCGGCCGGAGTGCCGGGGGGAGGGCGGCGAGCCCGGCCAGGGCTCCGCTCTCACCGGCGGCCCGAGCGCCGGGAGGAGGGCAGAGAGTCCGGCCGGGGCTCCGCTGCGTGCGTGGCCTGGGCCTTGCCCCCGGGCTCAGGGGGGCCTCCACCCTGCTCCCAGCCGGACCTGGCGAGGCTGCAGCAGCTCAGGCCGGGCGGCTGCGGGAGGCGCTGCAGCGTGGGCCCTTCCCGGGGGAGCTCGGGCTCCCAGGCGCCACCGCCGCGCGTCGAGAAACTTTCCCCTGCGCCGGGACCCTCCCCCCAGGCAGCGGCTCCACGGGGTGGGGGGGAGGCAGCCATGGCTGCATGGACCGCTGGCGGGGGGGCTCCTTGCACGGCCAGGGCGGAGGAGGGGAGACTGAGGCTCTGCCAGAGCTGCGGGGGATGCTCGGAGGAGGGAGAAGCGGCCACGGGTCCCCCCACCCGCAGTTGGCTGCTGAGATGCCACCGCTGCTAGCTGTGGGGCGCGGGGTTGCAGCAGCACTGGGGGGGGGGGGATTGCAATCCACAGGCTGCAACGAGCTGACACCCCAGGAGGAGAGAGGGGCAGTGGGTAGGGTTATCATACATCCGTATTTTCCGGATGTTTTTATATATTTAAAATATCCACCTGGACGGTGATTAACAACTAAAATACGGACATGTCCGGGAAAATGCGGACATATGGTAACCCTAGTTCTGTGTGATAGACAGTCCGGGGTGGTTTAGTTGGGTTGTTTGCATCTGTTGGCAGAATCTCATAGTGCCAGGATTTGTCTAATTAT
The DNA here is from genome assembly GCF_002925995.2 of Terrapene triunguis. Classification (NCBI taxonomy): domain Eukaryota; kingdom Metazoa; phylum Chordata; order Testudines; family Emydidae; genus Terrapene; species Terrapene triunguis. The sequence goes on along the minus strand of NW_020697766.1, from coordinate 921 downwards.
TTTGCAGTTAACACTGTTCAAATTCAGAACTTGTTAGTGCTTGACAAGACAAATGTTTGAAAACTAGTTACATTAATTTTAAAGGGTGCAAAACATCCCAAAATTAAATGAAAAACTGAAAAATAAACCATTTTGTGCTGAATAAAATGTTTCATTCAACCTCAAAATAATTTTTGCTTTCAGGTTTTCATTTCTTTTTCAGCCTGAATGGATTTTTTTTCCAGAGTTTTCTGTTTAGCCCCTGAACCAAACAATATCAATTATTCGCTCAATTCTGTAACAAAGTACAAAACTAAACTTGTTTAGGGTCTTTCCAACAGTTTTTTCTCCTTTTGCTAGTGCCTATTTCCACCCCTGCTAGACATCATTTTCCATGTGCAGTGTTGTAGCCGACAACAGTTTCATTTTCAAGTAAAAGTTCATGGGGCCCTTTATCAACCGTATCAAATATTAGATCAGGGGTCGGCAACCTTTCAGAAGTGGTCTGCCGAGTCTTCATTTATTCACTCTAATTTAAGGTTTCGTGTGCCAGTCATACATTTTAACGTTTTTAGAAGGCTCTTTCTATAATTCTGTAATATATAACTAAATGATTGTTGTATGTAAAGTAAATAAGGTTTTTAAAATGTTTAAGAAGCTTCATTTAAAATTAAATTAAAATGCAGAGCCCCCTGGAACGGTGGCCAGGACCCGGGCAGTGTGAGTGCCACTGAAAATCAGCTCGCGTGCCGCCTTCGGCATGCATGCCATAGGTTGCCTACCCCTGTATTAGATCCAATGTGTTCCTTGAAACCAATAGTTCTGTGATTCATTCAAAAAGAACGATGTTTGTCTAGTATGATGTATATTTTAAATCCCCATTCTATTTACTACTCACAGTACTGATGTCTCTGAGCACTGACTACAGCATATCTTTCTCCT
>NW_020697765.1:0-1270 GCF_002925995.2 Terrapene triunguis | reverse complement strand
AACTATGGCTACTGCGAAATTGTCAGGTAATAGTGAGCGGCAGAAAAAAAAAAGATGTTTTTCCTGCATGGATCTGTGAGATTAGGAACATTTGTGGGGAGAAGGGGCACTGTGTGGAGTGGACATACGAGCCTGTGTGCATGTTAGCATTCACAAATACACACATCTTTATCTGAAATCCCAATCCAGCATGGAACCAAAGTATACAGGGTTTCAGGTAATGCCAGTGGAAGCTTGTCACCTCTAAGCCACTGCTTCCAATCCAGCCCGAGAGCAGACAGCCTAGGCACTTTGGGAAATGTAATACAGACGTGTTGGACCGGCTGGCTATTGGTTCCAGTATGAGCAGATTGTACTGAGAGGCAGCATGGCACTGGGATTAGAGCACAGAGTTGAGAGTCAGGAGATCTGATGTCACATTATGGGATGCAAGCTACACCAGTAAGACATTGGTCTGCCCTCTGGGTGCCTAAACATGCTCGGCTGCTATGGTTTCCTGTCTGGACACTCCCAGCCAGCAGACAAGCATGCACTGAGTGTCTGTGTGTTGTGCAAACCTGGTTCAGCAGCCTGGACTCCAGCAGCCTGCTTGTTATACTACAGCCAGACTCTGGTATCCACTAGCCTTGGTTACTACTAACCAAGTGACCCCAGCACAACCTCAGTCCTGAATTTCCTCAAAACCATGTGCTCTGAAGTGTCCAGCCCTCTGCTGGACCACTCAAAGATAAAATAAGGTTCATTTCTTCCTTTAAAGAGACAGTACTAGGAGCTTGCCGCATTAACTGGAGTTAACAATTACTTCAGTTCAGACACGGCACGGGGCTGGTTTAGATTAAAACAAGTTTATTAACAACTGGACATAGGTTAAGTGATGCTAAGTAAAAGAAATAAAGGTTGAGATGGCTACAAGCAAATGAAAGTTAAAACATGCACCTAAAAGTCTAAATCTTGTCTAGCAAGGCACAGTCTTTGTTTAAGACGATTTCATTGACCATCTACTCTTAGTCCAGCTTGGCTGATTGTCTCTCAGTCAGGATCTTCCATAGAAGTACAAGGTGCTGGTTTCCCCTGTCGTCTTAGGTGTAAGATAAAGATGAAGTCTCTTTCTGTCCCTTATATTCCCAAAGAATTGTCTCTGTTCTCAAAGTTAGGAAGGCGTATTCAGTCTCCTGTGTCTCTCTGGGATGCAAGAGCCATGATAATTCTCTGTCTCTCAAGTTCAAGCTCAAGAAAACCCCTGCTGGTTTGCTTGATAGCTTTGTTCATG
>NW_020697764.1:3202-9627 GCF_002925995.2 Terrapene triunguis | reverse complement strand
CACTCCTGATTACCAAGGGGGCAAGGCTGGATTCTGATCTCTGCTCCGTGGGGTCAATCCAGAGTCACTCCTAACAGCAACGGGGACAGGGCTGGGTTCTGCTCTCAGTCCCCTGGGGTCAATCCGGAGTCATTCCTGATTGCAATGGGGGCAGGGCTGGGTTCTGATCTCAGCTCCCCTGGGATCAATCCGGAGTCATTCCTGGTTGCAATGGGGGCAGGGCTGGGTTCTGATCTCAGCTTCCCAGGGGTCAATCTGGAGTCATTCCTGATTGCAGTGGGGGAAGGGCCGGGTTCTGATCTCAGCTCCCCTGGGATCAATCTGGAGTCACCCCTGAATGCAATGGAGTTAGGGACGGGTTCTGCTCTCAGCTCCCCTGGGGTCAATCCGGAGTCACTCCTGACAGCAACCGGGGTAAGGCTGGGTTCTGATCTCAGCTCCCTCTAGCTACCACATTAGACCGGATCAGAGTAATTAGTTAATTAAGTGTCTCAGATTCCTGACCGAGATTGGGGCCCGTTGCGCCGGGCGCTGCACAGACCCTCCCATCCGAGATCGGGCCCCCATCACGCCGGCCGCTTGTCGTTCCAGGCAAAGGGGAGGCGCGTGCTGCCGGTGGACGAGGGGCGGAAGGAGAGCTACAGGGACACCATGCCGCAGAATTACAGAGCTCTTCTGGCCTTGCCTAGGGACCTGGCCACCCGCCGAGCTGGGACGAGCTCGTTTGGGTCTTGGAGAACCGAGAAGGTCTTTAACCCTGTGATGGCCCCACATTCAGACACTTCCAACGTGCTAGGGACTGTGGGGACCATCTGGTTTGGCCTCCTGCCTAACCCAGGCCAGACGTCGCACTGGGTGATTCCTCCATCCAGCCCATATCTGATGGCTGAGCTAGACCGGAGTTTTCAGAGAGACACCCCACCCCGGTGACAGGCCTCTGAGAGATGGAGAATCCATCACATCCCTGGCTAGGTCCTTCCAATGGTATCCCACCATCCTCCTCTGCCCCACTGACTCCAAGGGAGCAAGGGCCCATTGGCCCCAGTTGGGGTCTGGCCCCCTTGACTCCAATAGAGTGACACCCCATTGACCCCAGCAGGGGATCTGGCCCCATTGACTCCATCGTCTCCCCATCTTTCTCCCCAGGCTTCCCCCTCCCCAAGACCGACGTGAGGTGGATGGAGCGAGGGGAAGAGCCGTGGGGCCCTGATCTCCCCTCCCCCGAGGCTGGGGGGACCCCCGGTGAAACCCACACAGGTGAGGCATGAGGGAGACCCCTAAGGGGAAGGTCATAAGTGGGGCCCTTCCAAACTGTGTCCCCTGACACTCGCTGGAACTCTGGGAGGGGAGTGGAGTCTGGTCGTTAGAGGAGGAGGGGCTGGGAACCAGGACGCCTGGGTTCTCTACCCAGCTCTGGGAGGGGAGTGGGGTCTAGTGATTAGAGCAGGGGGGGCTGGGAGTCAGGACTCCTGTGTTCTACCTTCACTTTCAGTTCTTCTTCGAGCGATGTTCCCTATTGTTATCCATTAAGGGTTGACGCGTTCTCTGGCCCCAGATAATTTGAAAGTAGTAGTGTCCACTGGTCCGCGCATGCGCCCTTCCTTCGCCTCATGGTGTCGTCCGAGGCCATAAAGGGCGGGGTGGACCGACCGCACCTCCCGTTCCTTCTCCACTGCTTCATGGTCGGAGCCGGAGCCGCTGCTGTCCTCGCGTCTCTGACCCGTGGTAGAGTTGTCCAGAGTTCGTTTCATTCTAGTTTCTGCTGTTCTTCGTGGCGTTGAGCCTTGAGCAGTAGTTCTTAGGAGATGAGAGACTTTGGGGACCCCCGTTTACCAGCCCCCCCACCCCCCCCCCAGCACCTGCGCCTGTGTACTGGATTATGCCGAAGACGCCGGGGTTCGAGGTCTGCGCTGCCGGCCCGTGTTCATTCTCGTATCAATGCCGCCTCTCCTGCTTGGGGGAAGCCCACATTGCATCCAGGTGCAATGGCTGCCTCTCCTCCCAGCCGGACCCGGGAAGGCCGGGCTCTTGGCCTCAGCAAGCAACTCCCGGGGGGTGCCATGAGGCCGCCGTCGGACCCAGCCGGGCAGCCCCTGAGAAACCCAGGAGCGCGCCTCTGACAGCGGAGATCGGGTCCGGGTCTGGGGGTACCACTGCTATGCAGGCGCCTAGCCTGGATGCAAGGAAGCAGGCGCGTAAGCACAGCAGTAAGTCTTCCTCCAGGCCTAAGGAGACGATGCGCCTTCCATGAGTTCCTGCCCCGGAGAAACGGCGCCTTCCCAGGCTCACAAGCAGGACAAGAAATCGTGTAGGCCGGGGGATCCGCTGGGACGAAGCCCCGAGCCGCACACGCCTTCCCTACCGGCCCGACTTCAGTTAGGGGAACTGTTGGTTTCGAAATAGTCACACCGAGGAGTTGAGAGACGGCGCCGGAGCCACGTGAACTCTTTGCCCTTGAGGAACCGAATTCTGCACGTCTCCTCTGCCGTCTTACTGGCTCCAGCCCAGGACGTACCTCGGTCCAGTCGTGGTCTCACTCCCCGTTCCCCTATGGTGTATACGGCTCCACCGGTGCCGCCGTTGGGACCGGGATCCGCGTTTTCAGCCTTGGAGGAGTCAGATGGCTTTGGGCACCCTCGCGTAGGCGCTCAGAACCGGTTCTGGAGGGTGAGCCGCTCAGCTCGGTGCCGCCGGCACAGGAACCCTTCCAGATACACCTGTGTCCTCGGCTCCAGACGGCTTTTGCCTGTTCCGGGACCTCCTACGCAGGGTGGGGAGTGGGCCTAGCGCTCCTCGGGGGGGAGTGGGCCTAGCGCTCTTCATACCAGCTTGGAGTGCGGTAACAACGGACGAGCGGGTCCCAGCTGCCGTTCGACATGGCTATACGATGGAGTTCACTCACTGCCTCATCCATGTTCCCGCACCCTGATCCCTCCTCAGGGACCCCGCTCACGACAGCGTCCTCGCTCTAGCGGTCAGCTCCCGACGGCAAAGAGGAGGCGATAGAGCAGGTTCCTCCGGACTCTCAGGGCACGGGGTTCTGTTCCACGTATTTCCTGGTACCCCAGAAGAAGGTGGAGACCAATCCTGGATCCCCGTCTCCTCAGTAGCTTCATCCACAAGCCCAAGTTTCGGATGGTCACCGTGGCAGCCATCGTCCCATCTCTGGATGGTTCATGGTTCTCAATGTGCGAGATGCCTGTTTTCACGGAGACGTCCACCCAACCCCCAGAAAGCTCTTGAGATTCGCGGTGGGCCCTCCGCACTTCCAATCCAAGGTCCTACCCTTTGGACTCACCCCTGCTCCACGGGTCTTCCCCAAAGTTTCCTCTGTCGTAGCCACCCACCGCCAGCATCACGGAGTCTTTAGATTCCCCTCCCTCGACCACTGGCTGCTAGCCGCGTGATCCGAGGATGCTGCCGTTCCTCCCCTGGAGGCGAGCGTCAGTGTCGAAAAATCGACTTCGGTTCCCACGTGGTCCCTGGATATCACAGGGGCCTCCGTCGATGTGGTCTCGGCACGGGCCGACCTGGTGAGGGACAGGTTCCAGACCCTGCGGGAACTCGTCACCTGAGTAATCAATGGTCCTTCTGTTCCGGTCAGGACCTGCCTATCCCTCCTTGGCCACACGTACGTCAGTCACCATCTTCACTCGCCTCTGCCTTCGCTGTCTTCAGCTGTGGCTCCGGAGAGCCGGTTCACCCGTGCGACAGACCATGGGCTTTCTGTCGTCTCCCCCACCCCCACCGGAGGTGTTCTCCTCTCTCCAGTGGTAGACGGTCCCCAGGCATGTGATGCCTTTCCTCCCGTCCTCTCTGGACACGATCGTCACGGGCACATTGCTCGCCGGCCTGGGCGCCCACATGGGACCTGGACCTCTCGGGGATCCAGAATGCACATCAATATCCCTGCGCTTCGGGCGCGGCGGAGGCCGTGTTGCGCGGGAATGTTCGTCTGCAGCACAAGACGTACCTTCGAGCGGCAGGCAGGCGTTCACCAGGCTCCTGTCCGGACAAGTGGAAGCATTTCACCTCCTGGGCCCGACACCCCCCGACGACATGAACATGCCCCTTCTCTATGCTTGACCACGTCAGGACTTGCTCTCCGGCCCATCCCTAGCGGCTCTCAGCACCCTCCGCCCCCCTGTGCGTGGACACGCCGTCCGTCCATCCGTACGCAGCCATTGACAGCCAGGTCTGCTCCGAACCTTCCCGCCCATCACGCCCCTACGGGATCATAACCTCGTCCACACGACGTGAATGAAATCGCCCTTCCTCGGAGCTATTCCTTCCGCGAGACAGGTCGGTGAATGGGGGGCCGGGGGGGGGGGCCCCCAAAGCCTCCTGGCGCCTGTACCCCAAATTTCTCCCAAAGGTCATCCCCCGGTTTCAGCTCAACCAGGCCATCCGCTTCTTTCCGAAGCTTCCCGCCTCGGCGGAGGAGTGGTTCCTTCCCACCCTCGATGTCCGCCGGGCCCTGGCCTTCCACCTGCAGAGGACAAGACCTTTCCGGACGTCCCCTAGACTGCCCGCCCCATGATCCTTTCGGTTCTGGCGCTAAACAGTCTCCACACGGAGGGTTTCTAAGTGCATTTGGGGGGCGTTCGGCTCTATCGGTTGTCAGGACGGTCTCCACCCCGTGGGGTGAGGCCCCTTTCCTCAAGCGCGTGAGTCCCAACTACTGCCGCCCTGTGCGACCTGGCGCTTTCGGACGTATGTCGGTGTGACGGGTTCCCTGGGGTGCAGCCTGGAACCGGGGCACCGCTGAGCCCTCTGTCCCACCAGCCTGGGCTCCCTCTCACACTGGGATGCTGTGACAAGCTGCAGACCCCTCCAGATCCTGCACTCACCCAGCCAGGGACGCACCCAGCCGAGTTACGTGATTGATCTCCCAGCCACTCGTGAACTGTCAATAGAGGGGATCCAGCCAATTCGCCCCCAGCTCCCCAGCCTACGACCCCAGGGCTGTGCTGTCCTGCCCTGCTCAGAAGCCCGGCCGGTGCGAGTTCATTACCCAGTCCACCCCTCCCTCAATGCGGAGAGGACATGCACCAGCTCTTGTTCCTGAGCAGATTTCCCAGGCACTTCAACCAAAGCTCACTGCTTTAGGTAAAATGTAAAACCGGTTTATTAACTGCAGACAGACAGGTTTGAAGTGATTCTAGGTAATAAGCGCACAGATCAAAGTCGGTTTCCTAAGAAATAAATGTCAAATTGCAGCCTGAGTTCTATAAACTAGACAGGAATTGGATCAAGCAGTGTCTCACCCTGATGGTCGAGTTCCTTACTATGCAGGCTGGGATTCTCCTGTCCAGCCTCGGCCACCGCCCCAGTTCAGTCTTTGTTCTCCAGACGTGTTTCCAGGTGTTCAGTTGGAGGTGAGGGGGGGTGAGGCCAAGTGATGATGTCATTTCCCCTCTTCCAGCTCGCTGGAAAGACCCTTTGCTATGACATGAGTCAAGCAGCCTCCATTGTCCACGTGCTCCCTCTGAGAAGTCTCCATTGTATCCAGCTCCTACGCCAGTCCTTGGGAGTGTGGATTCCTTTAATGGGCCACCAGCACGTCTGGCTGCTCCATTGTTGCACCTGAAAGGCTGGTTGTGGGTGTTCCCAACCTCACAACATATTTCAGTCACACACACAGGAACAGCTCACACCATCCAACAGGGTGTTAATGTTCAACAGATCAAAACTTTTAAAGGGTTACCTCACAAGGCATGCACTGTACAAACCATATCGTAATCCCATTGTCCTGGTCAATATGGGGGTGCCAGGGTGTTGCTTTGGGGTACAGAGTGTCACAGTCGGGCGGCCATGCGGAGTTCGGCACACGCCTTGGTGCGAGGTCTCGGCGCGCCTCCATCCTCTTCCTCACACCCTCCTCCGAATTCGGTGCTGCTTGGTCATCGCCCTGAGTGGAACGCAATACAGACCATCGCTCGGAGAAGGAGAGGAGGTTACTTCCCTGTAACTGGAGGTTCTTGGAGATGTGTTGTCCCCTATTTGGATTCCAACTCCGCCCTCCTTCCCCTCTGCCGTGGAGCTGTTAGATTTGCAGTGGAGAAGGAACTGGAGATGCAGTCGCAACAGACGCTACTTTCAAATTCTCCGGCTCTGGGCGCACGGCCCTCCGTGGAATACAGATCGGGACCACCCATCTCGAAAAACCTCCAGTTACAGGTACATAACCTCCTCTTCCAGTCCTGGGGGATCAATTTGCCCTGTTCACCCCCTGATTTCCTTTCTCTCTCCCCAGCAGCTGCCGGGGCAGCCGCACCCCCGACCCACCACCGCAAGCCGGCCGGCCGCTCCTACCAGTGCCCGGAGTGCGGGAAATCCTTCCGGCAGAGCTCGCACCTCCTCCAGCACCAGACCACACACACGGGCGAGCGGCCCTACCGCTGCCCCGACTGCGGCCGGGCCTT
>NW_020697764.1:0-3192 GCF_002925995.2 Terrapene triunguis | reverse complement strand
GGGGAGAAGCCCTACACCTGCGGGGAGTGCGGGCGCGGCTTCAGCCAGCGCTCCCACGTGGTCAAACACCGCCGGGTCCACAGCCGGGGCAAGCCTTGAGGGGGCGGGGGGGTGAGATGGGGGGCGATCGGTGGGCAGATGGGGGCAGATGAGCTGGAGGAGGGGAGATGGGGGCGGAGGAGCCGGAGGGAGGTGAGATCGGGAGAAGACAGCCTGTGGGGACAGCTACCACAGGGGACAGCTCCGGCCACCGGACCCCTGAGAGACTCTGCCATGGGGCAGCCCAGGACACAGGAGCCGTGGGGCACCTCACCGGGCTGCCAGAGGTGCATCACCAGGAGCCGGCTGGGCTGTTTTGGCCACAGGCAGCCTAGGACATGGGAGACCCCCCACGGCACAGACACCCCGACGGACGAGCCGACCAGGGGGCTCTCGGTGCCGGCCGGACAGAGGAAATGCCCGGCTTCGGGGGCAGCTCGGGGCTCGCCAGAGACTCGGCCATGGACGGAGACGCTCGGTGGGAAGCTGCAGACGCTGCTTGGGGCCAGCCGCGGGGTGGGGCAGTGGGAAGGGGATGTGGATGTCAAGTGGGGTGTCTGCTGTGGGGCTGTGTGGAGGCAAGCTCCCAAATTCCCCCCATCCCCTTCCTAAGCCCCAGCCCCCCATCTGCCCACTGTACCCCCAAATCCCCTTCCAGCCCCCCAAATCCTCTCCCCGCCCCCTCAGCTACACCTGTCCCCTCATCCATTCCCTGCCCCATAGCCACGCCCCCCCAAATCGCCACCAACCCCCTCACTCACTCCCCCTGCCCCCTAAGCCATTCCCCTGTCCCCTAAAACTGGCTGGGCCCATGGGTGTGAGCCAGGGCATGTTTCTGAGGGTGGAGGCGGGATACCGGGCTAGATGGGCCCATGGGTCTGACCCAGGGCTGCTGGTCAAATCCTTCTCTCTCCGGCTGGCCCTGGGCTTTCCTAACTCAGTTCCCCCAAAGCCCGGGCCCCCCTGGGACAGTTCAGAGCCTGGCTCTCGCCAAGGCCAGCACCTCGCTGCAAGGCTCTGGGGGACTTTTCTTCGTGAGGAGACGGCGGAGTGGGGAGCTCGGTGTGGGTCGCGCCCGGGCTCTGGGCAGGAGGCCAATAAATACAGGATGAGAGAAAAGGGCTCCCTGAGTGTCTGTCTGTCTCTGCGCCCCACGGCGCCCCACAGGGCCCAGCCAGGACTGTCAAGGGGGAGCGCCCCCTGCTGGGCCCCCCGCCTCGTTCCCTGCAGCACAGCGCCCCCTACTGCCCCACGGGGGCCAGCCCTGCCTGCCGGGGGAGCGCAGGGATGGGGTGGCCAATGGGAGGGCGGTGGCGGGCGCGTCACGGTTTCCTTTCGCTTCTCGGTGCGAGAGGAAGTGGGCAGAGCAGACGCGGCCAGGTGCAGCCGGAGCTCAAAGCAGCGCAGACGCCGCCATGGTGAGCACCCCACGGCGTATCCTCGGCCCTCCTGCCCCACTCCCCACAGCGCCCCCTGCTGGGCGAGGCTGGGGCTGGGGTAGCCGGGAGCTCCCCCCACAGCCAGCCCCCGCCCCCTCCCCACAGCGCCCCCTGCTGGGAGAGGTGCTGGAAGCCCAGACTCCTGGGTTCTCTCCCCAGCTCTGGGAGGGGAGGGGGGCTGGTGGGTTAGAGCAGGGGGGCTGGGAGCCAGGACTCCTGGGTTCTCTCTCCAGCTCTGGGAGGGGAGTGGGGGCTGGTGGTTAGAGCAGGGGGGGGCTGGAGCCAGGACTCCTGGGTTCTGTCCCCAGGGAGGGGAGAGGAGTGGGGTCTGCTGGGTTAGAGCAGGGGGGGCTGGGAGCCAGGACTCCTGGGTTCTCTCTCCAGCTCTGGGAGGGGAGTGGTGTCTGGTGGTTAGAGCGGGGGGGCTGGAGCCAGGACTCCTGGGTTCTCTCCCCAGCTCTGGGAGGGGAGTGGGGTCTAGTGGGTCAGAGCAGGGAGGGCTGGGAGCCAGGACTCCTGGGTTCTCTCCCCAGGGAGGGGAGGGCAGTGGGGTCTGCTGGGTTAGAGCGGGGGTGGTGGAAGCCAGGACTCCGGGGTGCTGTTGCTGGTCTGCGGGCCCCAGATCCAGGCTCTCTCTGTCTCAGGACAAGGAATACGTCGGGTTCGCCACCCTCCCCAACCAGCTGCATCGGAAATCTGTGAAGAAGGGATTCGACTTTACTCTGATGGTGGCAGGTAAAGGCTTAAACCCCATGTGCCCCTACAGCCCCCCCGCTCTAACCACTAGCCCCCACTCCCCTCCCAGAGCTGAGGAGAGAACCCAGGAGTCCTGGCTCCCAGCCCCCTCTGCCCTAACCCACCAGCCCCCACTCCCCTCCCAGAGCTGGGAGAGAACCCAGGAGTCCTGGCTCACCCCTGCCCCTCCCTGCAGGGGAGTCTGGGCTCGGGAAGTCGACGCTGATCGACAGCCTGTTCCTGACGGATCTGTACAAGGATCGGACCCTGCTGGACGCCCAGGGTGAGTGGGGGCGGGACCCAGGGCTGTATTAGGCTGGGGGGGCAGAACCCCAGGGGGTATTGGGGGTGGGTGAGGGGGCTGGGGTGCAGCCGGCATGGTGCGGTACCCAGGGGTGTATCGGGGCTGCGGAGTTGGGTGGGGTGATCTGGGGGTGTAGCGGGGTGAATGAGGGGTATGGCGGGACCTGGGGGTGTATGGGGGGTGGGGAGTTGGGGGAGGGTGATCTGGGGGTGAATTGGGGGGTGAGTCTGGGGGTACGGCCGGGGGTGGGCAGGAGCCCGGGGTGTATTGGGATGTGGCCGGGGTGGGGCTGGATCCGGGGGCGTTTCGGGCTGTGGGGGCTGGGGCACAGCAAGGGAGGACCTGGGGGTGTATCAGGGCAAGGGTGGGCGGGACGCAGGGGTGTATCAGGGGGGGCTGGGGTGCAGCACGGGCCAGACCCGGGGGCGTATCAGGGTGGGGGGCCTTGCCCCCCAGCACTGACCCCGTCCCCCCCAGCGCGCGTCCCGCAGACCCTGGCGATCGAGCGGCACGCTGTGGAGCTGGAGGAAGGCGGCGTCCGGGTGAAACTCACTGTCGTGGACACCCCAGGCTTTGGGGACGCCGTGGACAACGCTGACTGGTGAGGGGGGCGGGGGACACCCCTGCCCAGCCCAGTCCATAGTGGACTATATTGACCGGGTGAGGGATAGGGGG
>NW_020697763.1:0-3889 GCF_002925995.2 Terrapene triunguis | reverse complement strand
ATCACTTGGTCTGCCACTGATAAAAGGATTTCTCATTCTCCCTCTTACAGCTACATTTGGGCAGCCAGTGAGGCCTCTTACCACAAGAGGGACAGCTCAGTAGAGCATTTAGCATGACAGTGGCAGCAAGGGACTCTGTGTTCTAATCCTGGCTCTGACACCAACTCATTCCGGGGTTTAATTTCCCTTTTTTAATATTAGGGATAATGGCTGGAATTTTCAAAGGTGCCTAAGGGAGTTGGGTGTTTAACCCCCATGGGAATTGGGTGTGTAACTCTCATCGGCTCCTTTGAAAATCCCAGCCAACACAATTTACTTACCTCATTGGGTGTTGTCATGATTAAAGTGCTAGAATTCACTTGGATGCAGGCAAAACCCTCCAGCAGATGGAAGCCACAGGGCCTTCCAGCTTAGGGGACTGGAGTGTCTATGCCAGGGGTCGGCAACCTTTCAGAAGTGGTGTGCCGAGTCTTCATGTATTCACTCTGATTTAAGGTTTCGTGTGCCAGTAATACATTTTAACGTTTTTAGAAGGTCTCCTTCTAGAAGTCTATAATATAGAACTAAACTATTATTTTAAAAACCTTATTTACTTTACATACAACATTTAAGAAATTTCATTTCAAATTAAATTAAAATGCAGAGCTCCCCGGATCGGTGGCCAGGACCCGGGCAGTGTGAGTGCCACTGAAAATCGGCACGCGTGCCATAGGTTGCCTACCCCTGGTCTATGCAATCACAGAACTGGTCTGTGATGTCAGACTGCCAAGCTAAGCAGGACTGGGATTGGTACGCATCTGAATGGGAGACCTCTCTAGGAAAACCCAAAGGGCAGCAGAAAGCGATGCTAGTGATTCATTACAGGGCACTCTTCCCTCCGAGCTATAGTTTGTAAGCACAGAGACACTCTGGCAGTAAAGGTGCTATATTGAAATGTATTAATTATTAGAAAACTCCCTGTGTGTTTACACTATTTGTTCTCCCTTACAGACCAACCGCCCTCTGAAGCATAGATGCCATGGTTAAGGCGTTCCTATTTTTACCTGAGTTTGGGACAAAGTTTTCAAGCTTTCTAAAATCCAGTCATTTTCAAGGGAAGGTTGCTTATTTTGCTCTAAAAATCATTTTTCCAACATGTTAAAAATATTAAAACAAAATGAATGCAGCAGTTAATGTACAAAGAGCTGCACTACAATGGGAGGCTGGTTAATGCAGACACCAAGTCACATAGTGAGGAGGAATCACATGTCAGAGATATGCGAAAGGTGCAAAACTCGTGCATTCAGTAACCTCAATGCCAGCTGACTCATAAGCCGAACAACACAATCAAATGGATTCTGTAAGTGAACAGAATGAGCAACTCATTAAGGTTAATGCATCAGCCTGCAATAGCACCTTTTACTCTATGGCTTGCGGAAAACGGAACTAAAAGCAAACAAAAAGCCCACACCACCCACCCACATGCTGTCATTTCTGTCTGGACTTTGTCCTCCTGGCTTTAATTAATCATATTTCTTAGCATGTTTCAGAGTAGCAGCCGTGTTAGTCTGTATCCGCAAAAAGAACAGGAGTACTTGTGGCACCTTAGAGACTAACAAATTTATTAGAGCATAAGCTTTCGTGGGCTACAACCCACTTCTTTGGATGCATATTTCTTAGCATGTTTGCCTTATTCCTCTCTGCCTCTCTCATACACGCACAGGACTGGAGCTCAGAAGTAAGGACAGCCTTTCATCTCTCACAGTTACAAAGTACACTGCAGAGCAGGGCATCAGCATTTGACATGCAAAGACCTGCTGCTCCCTGCCTCTATTCATGGTCCCACCAAAGCGAAATAGGCCAGACACCTTGTCAATTCAACTGTGCAACTGAGCTAGCACATGGAGCAGAACTGAGGGGTGAAAGACAAAAAGGAAGAGGGAAAGAGGGAAACAACTGGGAGGTGAGAGAAAAGGGAAAGTAACTGCTGGGAGCAGGTGGTGATGTCAACAGAGGAGGTTGACAAGAAACAGACAAGTGGCCAAGAGAAGAGGTTTTGGAACAAATTGATAAATTAAACAATAAAGTCCCCAGGACCAGATACTATTCACCTGAAAGCTCTGAAGGAACTCAAATATGAAACGGCAGAACTATTAACTGTGGTATATAACCTACTGCTTAAATCAGACTCTGTACCACATGACTGGTGGATAGCTAATGTGACACCAATTTTAAAAAAAGACTCTGGGGTGATCCTGCCCATTAACTGGCTGAGAAGCCTAACTTCAGTACCAGGCAAATTGGTTGAAACTACAGTAAAAAAAACAGAATCAGACACAGATGAACACAATATGTCGGGGAAGAGTCAACACAGCTTTTGTAAAGGGAAATCATGCCTCACCAATCTATTAGAATTCTTTGAGGGGGTCAACAAACATGTGGAAAAGGGTGATCGAGCGGATACAGTGCACTTGGACTTCCCGAAAGCCTTTGACAAGGTTCCTCACCAAATGCTCTTCAGTAAAATAAGGAGTCATAGGATAAGAGGGAAGGTCTTCTCATGGATCAGTCACAGGTTAAAAGACAGGAAACAAAGGGTAGGAATAAATGGTCAGTTTTCACATTGGAGAGAAGTAAACATCAGGGTCTCCCAAGGATCTGTACTGGGACCAGTGTTGTTCAACATATTCATAAATGGATATGGAAAAAGGGATAGACAATGAGGTGGCAAAGGTTGCAGATGATATAAGAATTACTAAAGGTAGTTAAGTCCAAAGCAAACTGCAAAGAGTTACAAAGGGATCTCACAAAACTGAATGACTGGGCAACAAAATGGCAGATGAAATTCAAAGTAAAGCACATTGGAAAACAATCCCAACTATACAGACAAAATGATGGGGTTTAAATGAGCTGTTACCACTCAAGAAAGAGATCCTGGAGTCATCATGGATCGTTTTCTGAAAACATCTGCTCAATATGCAGCGGAAGTCAAAAAAGGGGATAGATAAGACAGAAAATATCATAAAGCCATAGTATGCCCACACCTTGAATACTGCATGCAGTTCTGGTTACCTCATCTCAAAAACAGAGAGATTAGAATTGGAAAAAGTACAGAGAAGGGCAACAAAAATGACTAGGTATGGAACAGCTTCCATATGAGGAGAGATTAAAAAGACTGGGACTGGTCAGTTTGGAAAAGAAAACTATCAGATATGATAGAGGTCTATAAAATCACGAATGGTGTGCAAAAAGCGAATAAAGCTGTGTTCTTTACCCTTTTACATAACACACGAACCAGGTACCCCTTAATGAAATTAAGTCAGCAGGTTTAACACACACATAAGGAAGTACTTCTTCACACAACACACAGTCAACCTGTGGAACTTGTTGCCAGGGAATGTTGTGAGGGCCAAAAGCATAACTGGGTTCAAAACAGAGTTACATAACTTCATGGAGGATAGGTCCATCAATGGCTATTAGCCAAAATGGTCAGGGATGCAACCCCATGCTCTGGATGTCTCTAAACTTCTGACTGCTAGGAGTTGGGACTGGATGACAGTGGATGGATCACTCAATAAATTGCCATGTTCTGTTCTCTCCCTCTGAAGCATTTGGCACCAGCCACTGTAGGAAGACAGGATACCGGACTAGACGAACCATTGATCTAACCCAGTATGGCCATTCTCATAATGGAAATAAAGAGAAATAGATATGGAGATGTTTATGCAGTCTCGACACCACTGGAGTAGCTGTAAGTTTCAGATACACAGTTAGGCACGTCAGCATCTCACAGAAATTTAACTGCATACAGTAACTCCTGTCCCGGTTAACGTTGTTACATTGCTGATCACTTAGAGAACATGCTCATTTAAAGTTGCACAAAGCTCCCTTATAACATTGTTTGGCAGCC
>NW_020697762.1:0-11278 GCF_002925995.2 Terrapene triunguis | reverse complement strand
CTGGGCTAGGAGTAAGGTTCCCAGGTGTCCGGTTGGATGTCCTGACTGGACATTAGGAGTCTGGTTACTGTGGGCGGGGGGAAGTGGCAGCCTGTCGCCCAGCCCGGACCCATGCACCGGCTCGGGCCATGGCAGCCCCTTTGAGGAGCACGGTTTGCAGGGCTGCGGCGGAGGACAGAGTGGGGGGCCCACAGCGGGTGAGGGGCTCCCAAGGGCGTGGGAGGGAAGTGTCGGAAGCTGCCCTGCCAGCCGGTGCTGCTCCTGGCCACGCTCTCAGGCAGCTCCAGGATGGGGAGGGAAGGGGGCTGCCAGGCAGGAGGGCCGGTGGGGGGCTGCCAGGCAGGAGGGCCATGCCTAGCTCCCCAGCGGGGTTGCCTGGCTGCTCCAGTGTGGCTGCAGCGCTCTTGTGACCTGCACTCCCTGGCGGCCTGCTGGCGCTGGACTTTGCAAGTCCTTTGGGGTTGCTCACGCTGGAGTTGAGGGGGGAGAGCAGCCAAGGGGGGTGGGATCTCTAGGGGAGAGGCAGAGCAGGGGCGGGGCCTGGGGGAAAAGGTGGGGCCTTGGGGAAAGAGGCAGAGCAGTGGTGGGCCTGGGGAAGAGGTGGGGCCGGGGTTCCGGTTTTCAGACCGTAGAACGTTGGCCACCCACGCTAAGTGGGGAATTGGGGGTGGGCAGCGCTGCCCTGGGCGAGGTCTGAGCAGATGGGGAAGGGTGTGGGGAGTCCACGTTGCCCAGAGCTGGGCTGGGCTTGGGCTGTGACTCCTGGGGGGGTCTTTCTGACCTGCTGCTGGGCTCCAGGGCTGGAGATGCGCCCGCTCCTGGGGGTTTCCTCAGGGCAGGACAAGGGGACGTGTCTATCCGGAGCTGCCAGGCCGGGCTAGTCACTGCCCCCTTCTGCCTGGAGCTCCCGGGGACATGGGGCTGGTGGCTGGGCACAGCGTCCTGTCCCGTCCCTGCCATGCAGGGTTGTGCTACTGACCACAGGGAGCTGGGGCTGATGGGGTCAAGAGAGAAGTGCAGCGTCCATCCCTCCCTCCCTCCGTCCCTGCTTCTCCTCCCCCCCCGTCCCTGCTTCCCCCCCGTCCCTGCTTCCCCCCGTCCCCTCAATGCCCTTGAGCTGAGCCCCCCGGGGTGCGGCCCCCACCCACACTGCTCCTCCCCGTTCACGGTGCCACTGGAGGGGGGCTGGGCGCTAGAGCTGGGAGACTGACCGTTCTCTTTGCTTTCTCTGTCTCCGTGCGTCTGTCTGTCTTTCTCTCAGCAGGTCGTCTGCACTGTCCTTTCATAAAGACACCTGACAGTGGGCCGCCTTCCTCCTCCTCCTCCTCTTCCTCCCCCCCGCGGACCCCCTTCCCCTATGTCACCTGCCACCGCACACCAAACCTCTCCTCCTTCTTCCCATGTAGGTAGCAGTGTCCGGGCGAGTGCCCAGGCCCCACCCTGCTGGGGGGAGAGCGCATTGGGGAGGCCCCATCCTGCCCCCCCCACAGCCCCCCTGCACCTGGTCTCTGCAGAGGGAGGTGGCAGCTGCAGGGCACTAGAGGTTTGGCCAGGGAGATGGGAGGAGAAAGCAGCTGTGGGGACCAAACGGGAGAGCCAGGAACCTCCTTTTTCACAGACACCAGCTGGGGCGTGCCGGGGGGGGTCAGAGGTGCTGGGGGGCCAGGGAGACCGGGGTGTGCCGGGGGACCAGAGTGTGCTGGGGGGCTGGCCAGGGGGCTGGGGTGTGCTGGGGGGCTGGGGCGTGCTGGGGGACCAGGGCGTGCTGGGGGGCTGGGGCATACTAGGGGGCGTGCCAGGGGGACCGGGGCTGGCTGGGGCGTGCTGGGGGGCAGGGGTATGCTGCGGGACCGGGGCGTGCTGGGGGGCTGGGGCGTGCTGGGGGGGCGGGGGTATGCTGTGGGACTGGGGCGTGCTGGGGGGCTGAGGTGTGCCGAGGGGCTGGCTTCAGTAGAATAAATATGTGAAATTTCTCCCTAAAGTGGCAAAGTGGCGACTGGGTCAGGTGGGCGCAGGATTGTCCCCGTCCCGTCAGGGGGCCTGCTCCCGCTGCAGTGCTGCCCCCGTGGCCTGGCTGAAGGGGAGGGGGCTCCATGGCCTGGCACGTGCTAGGCGCTGGGCCCAGTTCCCATGGGGTGTCTAGCTCCGGCGGGGGTGTGACTGTAGGCCTGGGGCCTGAATTCCTGTCTGGCTGGGTGGGGCGGGCCGGCTGTGGGGAGAGCCTTGGGGCATGGGGGAGCAACCCCGCTCGTGTTTGTGAACCCCCAGGGCTGGCCCTGGGGCCCCCAGCCGCCTGGCTGGAGTGTCCTGCTGGCAGGCCTCCGGCCTTAACCCTGCTGCATGCCCCAGTGGGCGGAGGGAGGAGCCGCCCCCAGGACTCTTGGCTGGAGAAGGAAACTCCAGGATGGGCTGACGGTGGGAGGGGCTATGCGTGCAAACGAGGTGATGCATATTAATTTGCAAACGAGGGGCCTGCTTATTTGCACCCGTGCCAACGCCCTGGCTGGCGAGGGGTCGGCCTGGGGCCCCTTCAGCTTCCGTCTCGCTCGTTCGCAGGCAGCCAGTCGGACGCTCACAGAAAGGCCTCGGCCGTGGGCTGCAGCCCCTGTGACTCCAGCCCGGCCTCCACACCCGTCGGGGAGCAGATCGAGAGGGCTCTGGACGAAGTGACGCAGCAGGCCCCGTGGAAAGGTGGGGTGCAGGGGAGCCCAGGGGGCCCCTCCCCGGAGGGCAGGCGGGAGCAGGGGCTGGACTCTGATGCGCTCTCTCCCCCTCCGTGCAGACTCGCCCGGACCCAGCAGCGAGGCGCCAGCGCCGCTGATGGCAGACGAGCTGCCTGGGGGCCCTGAGTGGACAGCAGAGCAGGGGGGCGGGCTGGGCCCCACCGAGGACCTTGTGTTCCTGGAGCCCAGAGAGCCGCTGCTGTTCCCCGTGGCCGTGCTGCCCGCAGAGGGCGAGTCCTCGGGCCCCGCGCAGCCCCCCGGCCCCAGCCCCGAGAGCCTTATCGACCTGTGGCAGAACGACAGCACCACCCCGCCCGCTGCCTGGGAGCTGGCCACACCTGCGCCGTCGGGGCCCCCTGCGCCCCTCCTGGTGGAGGTGGACGTGCCCCCAGCCACCCCCGCGGCCCCCGCCCCCCCTGACGACAACCTGCTGAACTTCGACGAGCTGCCCGAGCCACCGGCCACCTTCTGCGACGCGGAGCAGGACGAGGAGCCGGCCAGCCTCATTGCCATGGAGGGGCCGCACCAGATGACGCTCAGCTACCAGCATGCCCTGCAGGAGGCGGCTGGCGGGCAGCAGGACCCCGAGCCCCAGCTGCTGACCAACGGAGAGATGGCCCAGAAGGAAGGGGTGCAGGTGAGCTGGGCGCTGTTGCACCTGGTGCCCTTTCCCCCAACCTGGCCAGGCAAGAGGCTCCCTGGGGCGCCTGCCCCATACCCACTGCGGCCCTGGCTCTGCCCTCCTGGCCCTGTGGACCCCTTGGCAGGTGGGATCCGGCTCCTGGGCCTTCCTGGGTACAGAGCCCAGCTTGAGCCTGCAGCAGTGGCAGCGGGAGGGGTGTCCTGGAGCCGCAAGCCCTGGGCCGTGGCCAGGTGGTAAAGGGCCAGCTGGAACCACTGTCCCTGCTGGCCGCTCGCTCTGCTCTGGGTTCCTCCGTGGCTGCTGATGATGGCGGCTCCGTTCTCCTTTCCAGGCCAGCGAGGGCTACTTCAGCCAGTCGCAGGACGAAGAGTTCGGCCAGGTGGAGACGTCTGCCAAAACTCCTCCTGCTGTGTTCTACGCCAAGCCCCCCGGTGAGTGGGGCAGCCCTGGGCATGTGGGGGGCAGCCCAGAGCCCTGCTTTGCTCCCCCTCGAGGGGGGCACTGGGCTGCCCGGTGCTAACACGTCCGACTCTCCCACAGAGATCGACATCACCTGCTGGGATGCCGACCCGGTGCCTGAGGACGAGGAGAGCTTTGGGGGCAGCGTCTAAGGCTGGGCCCTGTGCGCGTCAGACCCCCGGGACCGCCACCGTGAGATCCCAGCAGTGCAAGACGGCCACAGCGAGGGGCCCAGCCCCATCCCTCTCCGTCTGCGTGTGCCCCTGGGCCCGGCTGGACGGGCCAGTCCCGAGGCACCCCTGCCCCCGCAGGGCAACTTTTACAGCTTTCCTCTCTCTCTCTCTCTCTCTTTTTTAAAAGTTGTCTCACTAGGAGCCATGTGGGTCCGCCCGCCCCCTTTCCCTCGTAGTTCCCTGCTCCCCCACCCTGCTGCTCCTGCCTCTTTGCGTTGAGCTTGTATATTTCTGCGCGCCCCTCAGCTCCCCCGACCCTGGTGCCCTGAGGGAGGCTGGGCAGCTGGTGCTCTGTGCATGGGGCAGGGGCCTCGTTCGCCTCTCCCCCGCCGGCTCTGCCCAGAGCCCTGAGAACTTTGCACGAATCAAAAATAAATATGGCAATAAAATGACCCTGTGTGGGTGCGGCTCTGGCTGGCTGCAGCCCCCCTCACTTCAGCTGCGCCCCAAGGTGCTTGTGCAGCCGCCCCCCGCCGGGAAGGTGTTACGCACCCCTAGGGTGGGGGCTGGGAGAGAGCTAGTGCCAGGCTGTCTCAGCTGCAAGGACCCTGCCAATCTCAGTAGGAGACTATGGGGCGACCCCCCAGACTGTCAGCCCCCCGCACCCCCCCTGCTTTGTCCCCCCTTGCTTGGTCCCCTTCTCAAGTACAGTAACTGGTTTTTTTGAAAGCACAAATTGTGTATTGGCAACGTGCTAATGTATGTTAATAAATAAATCGCCTCCACCCTGGCCTGGCCTGAGCCTGGCTGCTTTCTGGGGGAGGGGCAGCAGCAGCGAGTGCATGGGGGAGGCACCCTGGCTGCAGGAGCTGGGCTCTGGGCATTGTGCTGTGACAGAGCCAGCCCACGAGCACCCCAGGGGGAGAGTGGGTCCAGGCTGAGCTGCCCAGCCCTGTGGGGCTGTGCTCACCTGCTGAGAGGGATGCTCCAGGCCCCATTGTGGAGGGCAGGGTAGAGCCTGCCCCGAGTTCCCCCCGACCCAGGCAGCCTGGCCCTGCTTGGAATGAGTCTGGTGCCACAAACTTTTATTCTCAAACTGTAACAAACAAACTAGGAAAGAGCCGAGTGCAGGGCCTGCTCGGAGCCCCAGTCAGCACCAAGGGCACCTGCAGGGGCCCACGGGCGAGATGGGGACCAGCCCCTCACACACTGGCCGCAGCAGGCAGCGCTTCACATTGTCCAGGCAGGGTTTGCACTAGCCCTGAGGTGGGGCCCAGGGCGGGCTCCCAAGGAGAACGGGCAGCTTGGGCTCAGGCAGGCCCTGCTGCAGCCCCAGTCCATGCAGGCCCCAGTGTGGCACTCTGCCCGGCAGGCCCCTAAACTGCCGTAGTCCTGCCAAACAAGGGCATGGAGACAGGGAGGTGCCAGGCCCCAGGTTCATACGTGTCCCTGCTGCTGAGCTCGGAGTCCATCCAGCTGGGGAACATGCGCTGGGCACGCTCGGCCTCCAGGTAGAAGGCAGGGCCCTGGCTGGCAGAGCTGGGCAGGTGCAGGGCTGCGCTGTAACCTCGGTCCAGGAAGAGGGGCTTGTAGCTGGGGGGCTGCTCCTGTTTCTCGGGGCGCTCGTGGCTCAGAAAGGGGGCGTTGATCTTGCGGTATAGCCCCCGCGTGTCCATGAGCACCTCGCTGTAGGGCGGTGGCGGCTCAGCCATGAGCAGCGCCTCCTCGTAGCACGGGGGCTTGGACAGGTCCGACTCTGCAAGGCAAGCAGCAGACACACACTGAGTGAGGGGCCGCACCAGGCTCTCCCCCTTCTTCCATGTGTAGATGGGGCCTGAACCACAGCCTCCATGAGGGGTGCAAGGCCCCAGACAGCCCCACAGGTGCCCTGCAGCAGGCGCTGAGTGGGGCGGGGGTCAGGCTCCCTAGGGCTCTCTGCTCTGGGACCGAGCACGGCCAGGCAGCCGGGGTTCGGCTAGCCTGGCCAGTGGGGCAGCATGGGGGTTGCTGTAGCCAGAGAGGCTCTGAGTGGCCGGCTGAGCGGCCTGGCCCTGCCTCAGGCTCTGAGCCTGCGTGAGTGGCGGCCGCTCCCTGCCTTGGGAAGCCCCTGGCGGCGATGGGCCAGGCCTAGGGAATTGGCACCGTGGGTCACAAGCAGCCCTCACCGTGCCTGTAGCTCCAGGGCCGGGGGGGCGGGCCGGGGGGGTGGCGCGGCTCCATGCGCAGCCGGGGGGGGATGGCCATGGCCATGCCGGGGGGGGCTGCCCGAGTAGCCCTCGTAGTGCAGCGGCTCCATCTCCAGCGCGCGCAGGTTCTGCTCCCGCAGCCGCTCCTCCTGCTGGCTCTTCAGGCGGCGCCGCAGGTAGCTGCAGAAGCAGCAGAGCAGCACGATGAGGCCCCAGATGAGCCAGAAGCCGGCGAAGCAGGTGAGGAAGGTGTAGGTGCCCTGGGACATCACCATGGTGGCTGGGCTGGGGGCCGGGGGCTCCCCTCAGCTGCAGGCAGGCAGGGCCCAGAGCACCACACGCCCGCTGCCCATCGCCTGTGCCCAGGTGCCAGCGCCGGCGGCTCGTCACTCGCTTAGGGCTGCCCCCGCGCTGCCTGCAGCCGTTGCCATGGCGCCCGCTCCAAGCGCTGGGGACGGATGGGAGGCAGAGCCGGGGGGGCAAGGTCCATGGGGCGGGGGTGCTCAGGGGCGAGGGTCAGGGCCTGCCCTGCTCCCCAGGCACCAGGCAGGAACGACCGGGGGGCAGGCACTCCGGAGCGGCTCGTCCGCCGCAGGGATCTGCAGAGCCGCAGGCCAGGCTGGGTAGCCCCGTCCGAACCAAGAGCACCAAGCCCAGCTCCTTCCCATCGCTGTGCCGAGCAGCCGATGGCGCCCCCTGCAGACAGACAGACAGACCTCAGCATGACGGGCGCACCGCGGTTCCCATAGCGACTCACCCACGCCCAGCTCAGGGTGGCCAGGCCGGCTCCCGGCTACAGCCATGTGGCTTCCCTCTGGCTGGGTCCCTCCCACTACCGACCACCCCCCATTAGCCCAGGCCCCCTTCCCCCCCTGCTCATTTAAGGGCTGCGTTCCTGTGCATGTTTCCACCCCCCTCCACAGCCAGAGTCCCATGCCTGCCCCAGACACCAAGGCTGATGCTCCAGGGTGGCCAATGCACCGAGCCCAGCTCAGCCCGGGCTACGGAGCCGTCTGTAGAAGGGGATTGTGAAGGGAAGGGGGCACTGGGCTCGCCAGCCTCCCAGGAAGGGCTGGGGTTGGCATGGCAACAAGCTGAAAGATTCTAGAAATGGGAGGCTTGTAGCTGGCAGCCCCGGATCCTGTGTGCTTGGGGATGGGATGAGCTCCACCCCCCTTCTGCTTCTCAAGGTTCACCGAAGGAGCCAGGGAGGCGAGGGGACTGGAAGGAGCTGGGTTAGACAGTGTCCTTGGACCCCAGGATTCACCAGGATGCCACAGGGCCTGTCAGCCTGGTCCTGACCAGGCCAGAGAGCAGCCGCCGCTGCCGCAGTGAAACATTTCTAAAGGGACAAGAACAGATAATTTGCACTCAAGAGTTGTAAAAGAATTGGCTGAGGAGCGGCTGAGTAATTGGTAATATCTCATCATTCTTGGACAACGGGTAAGTCTCAGAGAAGGGGAAAAAAGTGTATGTTGTGCCAATAGTCTAAAAGGGTAAGTGGGATGAGCCGGGTAACTATAGGCCAATTAGTCTGACGTTGATCCTGGGCAAAATCATAGAAAAGCTGCTCCAGGATGCAATCAGTAAAGAATAAAGAGGAGAGCAGCATAACTAATGCCAATCCATGTGGTTTCACAGAAAACAGGTCTTGTCAAACAAACTTGGTATTGTTTTGAGATTACAACCATCGTTAGTAAAGATAACTTGACATGACTGTTAGATTTCTGTCAGGCATTTAGCGGTAGTCCCACAGGCCTCGATTACATTACAACTAGATTAATTGATTGCGTTTGTATAGTGCTAGTTTCTAACGAAGCACAGATTACATGGACTAGAAACTGGCTGACAGATTCCAAAAGCAATTACCAATGGGGTATTTTCATCCCCAGAGGCTGTCACAGGGCGACTAGCCCCTTTAAGAGGAAGCGGGGCTGGTGCACCCATGACTGATTACTTGGTGCCCAACTGGGTTTACGGGAAGCCCCTGGGCCCTGAAGGGGAGCCAGCAGCGGGGGAGGGGTGCTGTCTGTGGACCCCTCAGCCCAGGGAGGGAAGGGGAAGAATGACTGAGAGCTGCTGAAAAGGCACCTGAACGACGCAGCTGGGGAAGCTGTTGGAGGAAGTTGAAAAACAGGCCCAGCCAGGAGGCCTGTGCAACCCCCGAGCTCACAGGGACAGACCGAGCAGAACCTGGAAGGGCTGAAAATTGGGCCGAATGGAGAGGCTGGGAGCTGCCAGAGCTCCGGGAGAAGGTGCTGCGCCCCAGGGGAGGCTGGTGGAGCAGAGAGTTGCCTTTGGGTTTGCTTTTTGTTAATGAACCAGTCCCCAAGGAAGGGGGATGGTATTGCATGTAAGCCTCCATGGAGCATTCCTGGGAACCTGTGAAGGGGAAACTGAGGCTGGGTGCTGCAGAGCCACCCCTGGCCATAAGGGGGCAGTGAGGAGGTGGCCTGCCCTTTACATACATCTTGTTTCTAGGGGGGTCCCGCAGGGGTCTGGTTTTGGCCAAAGGCTGGTCAGTATCATCCTCCGTGATCTGGCTGAAGATAAAGCGGTTGCTCTAAGTTTGCAGAGGACAAAAGTTGTTGGCGTGGTAACTGCTGCCAGGTCAGTTCTGCAGAGTGATCCGCATCACATGGTAAAGTGGGCTTAGGCCCATGCCTGGAACCCAGAGCACAGGCCGCACTGCCAGGCTGGGGGACAGCACCTCGGAAAGCAGTGACGCAGACCAGGACGTGGGGTCCTGACAAGCCTGCCCAACGTGCGCACCCAGCGGAATGCTGTCACCAGGAGGGCGAACGTGATCCTTGGCTGTATGAGCAAGTAATCCCTGCATTACAGAAACGAAGGGCTGTACCACCTCAACGTGTCACCACGCCCAGCCCTTGCACTGAAGCAGGACTAAGAAAAGCTGGACCCTCCTTGGCAGGTGTTTGTCCAACCTGCTCATAAAACCCTTCAACGACGGGGATTTCACAACCTCCCCGGACGCCTGTGCCACAGATTAACCACCCTGAGAGTTAGAAAGATTTTCCTAATATCCAACCTCAATCTCCCGGGCTGCAGATGAAGCCCATTGCTTCTTGTCCTGCCTTCAGTGACATGGAGAACAACTGATCAGTCCTCTTTAGAACAGCCCTTCACATAACGAAACTTATCAGGTACCCACCCTTGGTCAGTTTCTTTTGTCAAGACTAAACATGCCCAGTGTTTTAACCTTTCCTCACAGGTCAGGGTTTCTAAACCTTTGATATTTTTTGTTGCTCCCTCTTGGACTCCCTCCTATTGATCCACATCTTCCCTAACATGCAGCACCCAGAACTGGACACCGCACTCCAGCTGGGGCCTCACCAGTGCTCAGTAGAGCGGGACAGTTACCTCCCTTGGCTTACGTACAACACTCCTGTTAATACACCCCCAGGAGGATGAGAGCCTTTTTTTTGCAACTGCGTCATATTGTTCACTCATGTTCAATTTGTGATCCACTGTAACCCCAGACCCTTTTCAGCAGAGCTATCACCTGGCCAGTTATTCCCCCTTTTGTAGCTGGGCATTTGATTTTTCCTTCCTAAATGTAGTACTTTGCACTTGTCTTTATTTAACTTAATCTTATTGATTTCAGACCAATTCTTTAATTTGTCAAGGTTATTTTGAACTCTAATCCTGTCCTCTTAAGTGCTTGCAACCCCTCCTAGCTTGGTGTCATCTGTGGATTTTACAAGCACCCTCTCCACTTCATTACCCAAGTCATGAACGAAAATAGCGACTAGCACCAGACTCGGGACTGATGCATGCACTAGCTCCGCCCTCCCAGTTTGACAGCGAACCACTGATAACTCCTCAGTGAGTACGACTGTTCAGCCAGTTGTGCACCCACCTTCTAGCCCGCATTGCCCTAGCTTGCTCATGAGAATGTCATGTGGGACTGTGTCACAAGCCTTGCTAAAATCAAGGTATCACGTCTACGGCTTCCCCCCATCCGCTAGGACAGTCAAAGAAAAAGGTGAGGTTGGTTTGACATGATTTGTTCTCGACAAATCCACACTGGCTGTTCCTTATAACCGGTTATCCTCTAGATGCTCACAAATGGATGGTTTGATCAATTGTTCCAGTATCTTTTCAGGTACTGAAGTTAGGCTGAATGGTCTATAATTCCCTGGGTCCTCTTTGTTCTCCTTTTTTTAACCTGTCTGCCCTTCTCCAGTCCTCTGAGTTCTCCAAGATCATTAATTGCTAATGGTTCTGAGATGGGGACTGCTAGTTCCTTAGTACCCTAGGATGAACTTCCTCAGACCCTGCTGACTCGAATCCATGGAACTTATCGAACTATTCTCTAACCAGTAACTATCAGCCGGACGAGGGAGGCGGTGTCACCTCTGTAGATGGCCATAGTGAGACTGTTACTAGACGCCGTGTCCAGTTCTGGGGGCCGCATCGCCCACCGGATGCTGAGAACACTTGGAAAGGTTCCAAAGAGCCAGAAGCACGAGTGTCTGTCTGGCACAGCGAGAGCCGGAGGATCAATTGTTTAGTTTCCCAGGGAAAGTTAAGAGGTGACTCGATCGCAGTCAGAGTCCCCACACGGCAGAAAGACTTGAGGGGAGAGGGAACTTTACTCTGAGACAAAGGCAGAACAAGATCCAATGTCTGGAAGCGGAATAAAAATCAGAGTAGAACTAAGGGTGTTTGTGTTTCAGATACAGTCAATGATTAACCATTGCATGCTGCACCCAGGGACACTTGGGGGCTTCACAGCAAGGCTGGCCTCTCTCTGCTCTAGCTCTGCTAGCAGTTGAGGAAGTTCTCTGCTCTGTGTGCTGCCGGAGCTCAGCACAGCTGGTTCTAACAGTCCACTCTGGCATCAAGACTCTGAATGGAGCGATCCACTCCCCAGGCTCAAGCACTGCAGCCTCCCTAACAATGAAGGAGGCAGGGCCAGCTCCAGGCACCAGCCTGGCAAGCAGGTGCTTGGGGCGGCCACTCCGGAGAGGGGCAGCAGGTCCAGCTATTCGGCGGCAATTTGGCGGAAGGTCCTTCGCTCCGAGCGGGAGTGAGGGACCATCCGCCGAATTGCCGCCGAATAGCTGGACC
>NW_020697761.1:4751-8666 GCF_002925995.2 Terrapene triunguis | reverse complement strand
CTCCGGCGGCGCGGCGCTCGGCGGGGGGGGGCGGGCTCCGGCGGCGTGGCGCTCGGCGGGGGGGCGGCACGGGGCACAGCGCTCGGGGGGGTGTTCCGGCGGCGCGGCGCTTGGCGGGGGGGTGCTTTTTTTTGCTGCTTGGGGCAGCAAAAAAGTTAGAGCCGGCCCTGACTTTTACAACAGAAATTTAGGTGCTGAGTGAATTTAGGGTTCAGCTGCAGCTGAGCAGGGTATTTTGTAGGTGGTGCCTAAATCTGGGACTTAGGTGCCTAGCATTGGGGTTTAGGTACAGAAGTCCCTTGGTGTATCTGGTCCAAAGATATGTTTTGCATTCCGTAACTGAGGAGCTTAGAAGAAACAAATAAATATTTGTCAATAACAGTTGAGAATTCTCAATTGTGAGTGAGTGATACTTACTTGATTGTAAAAATGACAGCTGCAGTTAAGAGAAGTAGGTAGAGTGTGGTGGACAAAAGAATGTTATTGATTGCTATAATGACAATAAGTGCAACACATTACCAAAGATGCCATGGGATCAATATCACAAGTTGTCAAATCCAGTCTATGCATTGTTGTGTAGCCATGTTGGTCCCACTAGAAAGACAAGGTGGTTGAGGTAATATTTTTTATTGGACCAACTTCTGTTGGTGAGAGAGACAAGGTTTTGAGCTGCACAGCTCTTCTTCAGCTCTGGGAAAGGTAATAAGGGCTTGTCTACACTGGCACTTTACAGCGCTGCAACTTTCTTGCTCAGGGATGTGAAAAAATACCCCCCTGAGCGCAGCAAGTTTCAGTGCTGTAGAGCGCCTGTGTAAACAGTGCGCCAGCCATGCTCACAGCGCTGGGAGCTACGCCCCTCGTGGAGGTGGTTTTTTTACACAAGCCACGTATAGACTAGCCACATATAGATGAGCCCTAAGAGTGTCACAGCTAAATACAAGATAGAACAGATAGTGCATATGCTAAGGGATCATTCAACGTGAGGTGGCCCATTAACACGCCTGTAGTCATAGGACAAAAAGGGAGGGGAATTAGTGGGTTACAAATTGTTGTAATAAATCATTAATTCAGTGTTTTTATAATGTCTAACAAAGTAATGAATTTAAGCTCCCAGGGTGGTATTTTGAAAGTGTTGTGTATGTTTCCTTTTGAGGGGGAGGACTGATAGGTCAGATATATAGTGATTCCTTTATGAACAGTGTTCACCCACAGGTGATGTGGTGGTTTTATCATTTTCCTGTGTGAGTTCATTCAAGAGGATGTAGTGATGGTCTGGTTTCACCCACATAAGAGCTATGTATGATCTTGTATTTAGCTGATTTCCTTTCCCAGACCTGAAGAAGAGCTCTGTGTAGCTTGAAAGCTTGTCTCTCTCACCAACCGAAGTTGGTCCATTACCTCACCCACCTTTTCTCTCTAAAATCCAGTCTAGTCATTTTCACATATTTAAACTTTCTTTCTGTAAAGACTGGAGTACATGGTAGTAGTTTATCCTTTTTATTTCCTTCATACTGTGTTGTGCACACTGTATGATTCACACTCTAAAATATGTATTCCCAATGCTTGATCATGCAACCTTTATGCACACAAATTCCATTTAGTTCAATGCAGGTTTTACATATTACAGACTGCAGATTCAAAACCTTCACACTCTTTTAAAGAGCCTCACGGGTTTCTACTATGTACTGTAAAACTTTCAGTATATGGTGATTAATATACAAAATTACATGCTTAACAAGAAATACTAAGGTATGACTGGGATATGGTCATCTATTTAAGCATATAGTTACATTTTCAATTTAGCCCTTTTCATTACCGTACTTTTCCAAGTATAATTGATTTTGCATGGTAATTATAGCTTAGTTAAAAAATTCTGTCATGCTTTGTTTTGTTTCTCAGACAGATCAAATTTTTGAGGAAGAAGATAAATTGTCTGGTGCAAAAACAAGGGGATATATAACTAAGAATATTAGGATGAAATCAAGGAAAAGCAAACGTAATCTGAGTATCAGGAGACTAGTAACAAAAAACATATTTTAAACTGTGTGATGGTTTCCTCAAAGGAAGTGATAGAAACTACATCACTTGAAATATTTACTGTGGCAAACAATGTTCCAGCAAAGGAGTGGACTTAGTAGTGCTTTTCAATATCTATTTTCTATGATTCCTTTATACTAGGCCCCAGTTCAGCAAGGCTGAGCAGTTCCCCTAATTTCAATGGAACTATTCATGTGCTTAATTTTAAGCACATGCTTAAATACCTTAGTGAATCAGGGGCATTAGTGAACAAGGGGGAAGCAGCTGCCTGAACTCAGTGCTTAATTTGTGCCAGGGCTGGGCCTCCGCACTTCTAGGTTTAGCAGTTCATAACACCGGTACCTCTAGGCTTGCCGCGTCAGTTATGAAAGTAAAAAAATGTTGGAGTCCCAGCACCTCTTTCATTACAAATTAAGCACTGCCTGAACTCAATTATTTCTTCTAGGTCAGAGATTATTTTGTACATGCAGTCAAGAGGATTTTAAAGACTCTTCACTCAATTGCATGTTCAGTTAGGCAGGTAGTTGTGTAAGGAAAAAAAAATCCTTTCATACAATATATGTATGTGCTTAAAATTAATTTTTTCAGAATTATTCTGTAAGACTCTGCGCCAAGTTTTCATCAACTGGTGGGAAAAATGAGGAGGGAAAAATAACAATCAGACAAGATAAGTGTTTTACACAGGTAGTTTCATTGCCAGGTAATCACAATACTTGGGGGTCTAAAGAGTGCTGTCTCTTTAAGGGCCAAATACAAGAGGATGCTTTCTCTATTTTTCCCAGCCCATACTTCCAGACAAAATGTGATTTACCTGAGCCAAGCCCCAAAAGAAAATAATTCTTTATAATGCTACTTCTCAGTTGCAGGCCTGATGTGGACTTACAGAAATAGATAGCCCAGTTTTCCACTAGAAAATAAAAATAGGTGCCTCAAGGCTGCTTCTTAGTTTCAGTTCTGTTAAGAGTTTACTTACTTTACCTTCCTAATATAACCCTTATGTAGGGTGCGAGGAGGAGGACCTTTTCTTTTCCACTGTTGTCTCCACCCTCTCCTGAGGGTATGTCTACACTACGACATTAGATCGAATTAATAGAAGCCGGTTTTATAGAAATCGGTTGTATACAGCCGATTGTGTGTTTCCCCACATAAAATGCTCTAAGTGCATAACGTCGGCGGACCACGTCCACAGTAACGAGGCTAGCGTTGACTTCCGGCGCATTGCACTATGGGTAGCTATCCCACAGTTCCCGCAGTCTCCGCCGCCCATTGGAATTATGGGTTGAGATCCCAATGCCCGGATGATGCAAAACAGTGCCGCGGGGGGTTCTGGGTACATGTCGTCAGGTCCCTCCCCCTACGTCACAGCAACGGCAGACAATAGATTCATGCCTTTTTACCTGGGTTACCTGTGCAGACAACATACCACGGCAAGCATGGAGCCCGCTCAGCTCACCGTCACCATATGTCATCTAGGTGCCGGCAGAGTTGGGACTGCATTGTTACACAGCAGCAGCAGCTAACTGCCTTTTGGCGGTAGACGGTGCAGCATGACTGGTAGCCTTCATCGGTGATCTGGGTGCGGGCAGCTGTGGGGCTGGCAGCCGTAGGGCTGCATTGCACCAGCCCCTTGCCTTTTGGTAGAAGATGGTATATTACGACTGGTATCCGTCGTCATCGTACTGCAGTGGCTGTCGATCATGGGCACCTGGGCAGACAATGATGGTTATCAGTCGTAGTATGCTATTTTCTGCCAAGTGCCCAGTATTGTCTGCTAAGCACCCAGAAGAGGCCGAGGGCGATCTGGGTGCTGGCAGACATGGGGCTGGCAGACGTGGGGCTAGATTGCTACACAGCAGCAACCCCTTGCCTTTTGGGCAG
>NW_020697761.1:3207-4651 GCF_002925995.2 Terrapene triunguis | reverse complement strand
AGATAGTATATTACGACTGGTATCCATCGTTGTCATACTGCAGTGGGCATCAGATCGTGCAATAGACCTGAAGGCTTACTGCCAAGCGCCCAGTATTTGCTGCCAAGCACCCAGAAAATGCCAAGGGCTATCAGTCATGCTGCGCCGTCGTCTTAAGATGTAAAAAATAGATTTATTCTCCATTCATTTGCTTCCCCCCTCCCTCCTGCTAAACCCAGGCTTTTGAGTTCAATCTTTGGGGGGGGGGGGCATTCTGTGTGACAGTTGTTTGTGTTTCTCCCTGATGCAAACCCACCTTTCTTGATTTTAATTCCCTGTACCTGTACGCGGTGTCACTCGCCCCTCCCTCCCTCTCTCCCTCCCTCCCTTCTTCCCCTGGTCCGTCAGATACTACTTTCGCGCCTTTTTTCAGACCAGACGCCATAGCCAGCACTGGGATCATGGAGCCCGCTCAGATCACCGCGGCAATTCTGAGCACTATGAACACCACGCGCATTGTCCTGGAAAACATGCAGAGCCTCCTGGACATGCCAAAGCCAAACCAGGACCAGCTGAGGAGGAGGCGATTGCAGCGCGGCGACGATAGTGATGAGGAAATTGACATGGACCTCTCACAAGGCACAGGCCCCAGCAATGTGGAAATCTTGGTGTTACTGGGGCAGGTTCATGCCGTGGACCGCCGATTCTGGGCCCGGGAAACAAGCACAGAGTGGTGGGACCGCATCGTGTTGCAGGTCTGGGACGATGCCCAGTGGCTGCGAAACTTTCGCATGCGTAAGGGCACTTTCATGGAACTTTGTGACTTGCTTTCCCCTGCCCTGAAGCGCCAGAATACCAGGATGAGAGCAGCCCTCACAGTGGAGAAGCGAGTGGCGATAGCCCTGTGGAAGCTTGCAACGCCAGACAGCTACCGGTCAGTCGGGAATCAATTTGGAGTGGGCAAATCTACTGTGGGGGCTGCTGTGATCCAAGTTGCCAGGGCAATGAGAGACCTGGTGATATCAAGGGTAGTGACTCTGGGAAACGTGCAGACCATAGTGGATGGCTTTGCTGCAATGGGATTCCCAAACTGTGGTGGGGCCATAGACGGAACCCATATCCCTATCTTGGCACCGGCGCACCAAGCCGCCGACTACATAAACCGCAAGGGGTACTTTTCAATGCTGCTGCAAGCCCTGGTGGATCACAAGGGACGTTTCACCGACATCAACGTGGGCTGGCCGGGAAGGGTACATGATGCTCGCGTCTTCAGGCAGTCTCTTCTGTTTCGAAAGCTGGAGGAAGGGACTTTCTTCCCGGACCAGAAAATAACCATTGGGGATGTTGAAATGCCTATCGTGATCCTTGGGGACCCAGCCTACCCCTTAATGCCATGGCTCATGAAGCCGTACACAGGCAGCCTGGACAGTAGTCAGGACCTGTTCAACTACAGGCTGAGCAAGTG
>NW_020697761.1:0-3107 GCF_002925995.2 Terrapene triunguis | reverse complement strand
CACCGACATCAACGTGGGCTGGCCGGGAAGAGTACATGATGCTCGCGTCTTCAGGCAGTCTCTTCTGTTTCGAAAGCTGGAGGAAGGGACTTTCTTCCCAGACCAGAAAATAACAGTTGGGGATGTTGAAATGCCTATCGTGATCCTTGGGGACCCAGCCTACCCCTTAATGCCATGGCTCATGAAGCCATACACAGGCAGCCTGGACAGCAGTCAGGACCTGTTCAACTACAGGCTGAGCAAGTGCCGAATGGTGGTGGAATGTGCATTTGGCCGTTTAAAAGCGCGCTGGCGCAGCTTACTGACTCGCTCAGACCTTAACGAAAAGAATCTCCCCATTGTTATTGCTACTTGCTGTGCGCTCCACAATATATGTGAAAGTAAGGGGGAGACATTTATGGCGGGGTGGGAGGTTGAGGCAAATCGCCTGGCCGCTGATTACGCGCAGCCAGACACCAGGGCGGTTAGAGGAGCACAGCAGGGCGCGGTGCGCATCAGAGAAGCGTTGAAAACCAGTTTTGTGACTGGCCAGGCTACGGAGTGAAACTTCTGTTTGTTGCTCCTTGATGAACCCTCTGCCCCTCCCCCACCACCCTGTTAACTCTACTTCCCTGCAAACCAACCACCCCACCCTCCCCTACTACCCTCCCCCCTTCGAGCACCACTTGCAGAGGCAATAAAGTCATTGTTGCTTCACATTCATGCATTCTTTATTAATTCAGCACACAACTAGGGGGATAATTGGAAAGGTAGCCCGGGATGGGTGGGGGAGGAGGGAAGGAAAAGGACACACTCCAATTTAAAACTTTAAAACTTATTGCTATGGAAATCATCTAGGGTGGAGTGAGTGGGTGGCCGAAGGCCCCCCCACCGTGTTCTTGGGCGTCTGGGTGAGGAGGCAATGGGACTTGGGGAGGATGGCTGCTGGTTACAGAGGGGCTGTAGCGGCGGTCTCTGCTCCTGCTGCCTTTCCTGCAGCTCAACCATACGCAGGAGCATATCACTTTGATGCTCCAGCAGCCGGAGCATCGACTCTTGCTTTCTGATTACAAGTTGACGCCACCTCTCCTCTTCAGCCCGCGTTTCAGCACGCAACTTCTCCTCTTCAGCCCGCGATTCAGCACGCCACCTCTCCTCTCGCTCATATTGGGCTTTTTTAAAATCAGTCATTGACTGCCTCCACGCATTCAGCTGTGCTCTGTCAGCGTGGGAGGCAGTCTGAAGTTCAGTAAACATTTCGTCACGCGTCCTTCGCTTCCTTCTTCGAATATTCACTAGCCTCTGCGAAGGAGTAAGATTTGCAGCTGGTGGAGAAGGGAGAGGTTGTTAAAAAAGATACATTTTAGAGAACAATGGGTAGACTCTTTCACGTTAGATTTTGCTGTTCACAACATCACACAGCACATGTGCTTTCGTTACAAGGTCGCATTTTTCCTCTTATATTGAGAGTCTCCTGGTTTGGTGTGAGAGATCACTCACGCAGTGCCAGGACACAGATTTCAGCTTGCAGGCAGCCATGGTAAGACATATAGTCTTTGGGCTTTTTTAACCTTCTTAACATGTGGGGATGGTTTCAAACAGTTCTGCCCTCATTTCCCATACCAAGCACCCGTGCCATTTAAAATGGGTTTGCAATGTAAAAGGAGGGGCTGCGATTTCAGGTTTAACATGCAGCACAAACCCAACTAACTCCCCTCCCCCTCACACCCAATTCTCTGGGATGGTCACTTCAACCCTCCCCCCCACCGCGTGGTTAACAGCGGGGAATATTTCTGTTCAGCAGACCAGGAAGGGGCACCTCTGAATGTCCCCTTAATAAAATTGCCCCATTTTAACCAGGTGACCGTGAATGATATCACTCTCCTGAGGATAACAAAGAGAGATAAGGAATGGATGTTGTCTGCATGCCAGCAAACACCGGGACCATACGCTGCCATGTTTTGTTATGCAATGATTCCAGACTACGTGCTACTGGCCTGGCGTGGTAAAGTGTCCTACCATGGCGGACGGGATAAGGCAGCCCTCCCCAGAAACCTTTTGCAAAGGCTTTGGGAGTACATGAAGGAGAGCTTTCTGGAGATGTCCCTGGAGGATTTCCGCTCCATCCCCATACACGTTAACAGACTTTTCCAGTAGCTGTACTGGCCGCGATTGCCAGGGCAAATTAATCATTAATCATTAAACACGCTTGCTTTTAAACCATGTGTAATATTTACAAAGGTACACTCACCAGAAGTTCCCTGTGTGCCCACAGGGTCTTGGGTGAGTTCGGGGGTTACTGGTTCCAGGTCCAGGGTGATAAACATATCCTGGCTGTTGGGGAAACTGGTTTCTCCGCTTCCTTGCTGCTGTGAGCTATTTACATTATCTTCAGGCTCATCTTCCTCGTCCCCAGAACCCGCTTCCCTGTGTGTTTCTCCAGTTAGGGACTCATAGCACACGGTTGGGGTAGTGGTGGCTGCACCCCCTAGAATGGCATGCAGCTCTGCGTAGTAGCGGCATGTTTGCGGCTCAGCCCCAGACCTTCCGTTTGCCTCTCTGGCTTTGTGGTAGGCTTGCCTTAGCTCCTTAATTTTCACGCGGCACTGCTGTGCGTCCCTGTTATGGCCTCTGTCCTTCATGGCCCTGGAGACCTTTTCTAATATTTTACCATTTCGTTTACTGCTTCGGAGTTCGGCCAGCACTGATTCATCTCCCCATATGGCGATCAGATCCCGAACCTCCCGTTCTGTCCATGCTGGAGCTCTTTTGCGATCCTGGGACTCCATCACGGTTACCTGTGCTGATGAGCTCTGCGTGGTCACCTGTGCTCTCCACGCTGAGCAAACAGGAAATGAAATTCAAACGTTCGCGGGTCTTTTCCTGTCTACCTGGCCAGTGCATCTGAGTTGAGAGTGCTGTCCAGAGCGGTCACAATGAAGCACTGTGGGATAGCTCCCGGAGGCCAATAACGTCGAATTCCGTCCACACACACCCAATTCCGACCCCCTAAGGCCGATTTTATCGCTAATCCCCTCGTCGGAGGTGGTGTAAAGAAACCGGTTTAAAGGGCCCTTTAAATCGAAAGAAAGGGCTTCGTCGTGTGAACGTGTCCAGGCTTAATTCGA
>NW_020697760.1:0-7193 GCF_002925995.2 Terrapene triunguis | reverse complement strand
GTCCAGATGCTTTTACTGGATACAGAGTGGCTGGTGATTTTTCTAAGGGTATGTCTACACTACGAGGGTATTTCGATTTCACTTAAATCGAATATGTGGAATCGATATTGCAAAGTCGAACTTGTGTGTCCACACTAAGGACAGTAATTCGACTTTGTGAGTCCACACTAACGGGGAAAGCATCGACATTGGAAGCGGTGCACTGTGGGCAGCTATCCCACAGTTCCCGCAGTCCCCGCTGCCCATTGGAATTCTGGGTCGAGCCGCCAATGCCTTCTGGGTAAAAAAAAAGGGTCGAGGGTGCTTTTGGGTAATTATCGTCATCCGTCTGTCACTACCGCCCTCCCTCCCTCCCTGAAAGCGCCGGCGGGAAATCAGTTCGCGCACTTTTCGGGTCAGTGACAGCGCGGACGCCACAGCACTGCGAGCATGGATCCCGCTGCGACCATCGCTGCAGTTGTGGCACTTGTGAACGCCTCGCAGGTTATCATCCACCTTTCCCAGAGGCAGATGAACCAGGCGAGGAGGCTATGGCACCGCGGTGAGGGCCTGAACTCTGAGAGGGGCACAGACCTCTCACAAAGCACTGGACCCAGCTCCGAGGACATCACGGTGACAATGGGTCATCTGGATGTTCTGGAACGGCAATTCTGGGCACGGGAAACAAGCACTGACTGGTGGGACCGCATAGTGCTGCAGGTCTGGGACGAATCCCAGTGGCTGCGAAACTTTCGCATGCGGAAGGGGACTTTCCTGGAACTTTGTGAGTTGCTGTCCCCTGCCCTGAAGCGCAATGACACCCGGATGCGAGCAGCCCTGACTGTCCAGAAGCGAGTGGCCATAGCCCTCTGGAAGCTTGCAACGTCGGACAGCTACCGGTCTGTCGCGAACCAGTTTGGCGTGGGCAAATCTACCGTGGGGGTTGTTGTGATGCAAGTAGCCAACGCAATCGTCAAGGTACTGCTCTCAAAGGTAGTGACCCTGGGAAACGTGGAGGTCATCATAGATGGCTTCGCCGCGATGGGATTCCCAAACTGCGGTGGGGCTATAGATGGAACTCACATCCCTATCCTGGGACCGGACCACCAGGCCAGCCAGTACATCAACCGAAAGGGCTACTTTTCAATGGTGCTGCAAGCACTGGTGGACCACAGGGGACGATTTACCAACATCAACGTTGGATGGCCGGGCAAGGTTCATGACGCTCGCTTCTTCAGGAACTCTGGTCTGTTTAGACGGCTGCAGGAAGGTATTTACTTCCCGGACCACAAAATAACTCTTGGGGATGTGGAGATGCCTACAGTGATCCTTGGGGACCCAGCCTACCCGCTAATGCCCTGGCTCATGAAGCCCTACACTGGCGCCCTGGACTCTGAAAAAGAACTCTTCAACTACCGGCTGAGCAAGTGCAGAATGGTGGTGGAGTGTGCTTTTGGACGTCTCAAGGGGAGATGGAGAAGCTTACTCACTCGCTGTGATCTCAGCGAAACCAATATCCCCATTGTTATAGCTGCTTGCTGTGTGCTCCACAATCTGTGTGAGAGCAAGGGGGAGACCTTTATGGCGGGGTGGGAGGTTGAGGCAAATAGCCTGGCATCTGATTACGCCCAGCCAGACAGCCGGGCGATTAGAAGATCCCAGCGGGACGCGCTGTGCATCCGGGAGGCTTTGAAAGCCAGGTTCCACAGTGAGCAGGGTAACCAGTGACTTAACTTTCTGTACAGAGAAGCTGAACCTGCCCCCGTTTCTTTACCCAGTTAAGGATGACTATCTTCTTCAGTTACAGACCCCCTCCACCCCCTTCCAAAATAATAAAATCAGTTTTACT
Organism: Terrapene triunguis; assembly: GCF_002925995.2. NCBI lineage: Eukaryota > Metazoa > Chordata > Testudines > Emydidae > Terrapene > Terrapene triunguis. The sequence continues at coordinate 5,365 of NW_020697760.1, read as the reverse complement.
TTTGTTATTGAACACCGTTGTCTTTAGTACTGTTTTCGTGGGAATGTTTGAAAACGGGGACGCAGACTGTGGTGGGGAGCGGGTGTAGTGTACTGATGCAAATGATCCATCTAAACTCCAGGAATGACAGGATTCACAGTAGCGGACTGGTTGTTTCAACGGAGCCTGGCAGCCCTCCTGAGTGGGACTGCGTGTATGTGGGGGCTATGTGACTTTATGGCAGGGGGAGGAGGGTTACAGATTCCCTGCTGCGTGGCTCTGTGATCCAGGACAAGGACCGCTGCATACGATCTGTAACTGCCCTCCCCCGCCAAAAAGTCACAGAGCCACTAACCCCCCCCCCCCCGCCCCCCACAGAACATGAAAACCACCTCCCAGACTGACCAGGGTAACTAGTCACTGCACTGTGTATGTGCCCTGCTGCTGGACCTGCCCCCGCCTCGGTAGCCTGCTAAAGGTGACTGTCCTGTCCAATTACCAAGCCCCTTCCCCCCCTGCAGACAGACTCTCCCTCAAAACAGCATGAGTGAAACAGTAATGAACAGAAACGTATTTTTTATTAACAACCACACATGAAACTGGGGGGTGAAACTTGGACGGGGGCTTGGTTGAGGCGGCCAGGAAAGGACTTTTCAAATTTTGGTGAATGACAGCCTTCTGGTGCTTGAGCAGTCTGCAGGGGTGGAGTGAGAGTTTTCACGGACTCTTCCGCCCCTCCTTCTTTGGACTTTGGGAGAGGGGGGTATGGGACTTGGTGGCGGGGGAGGGCGGTTACTGATAGACTGCAGCGGGGCTCTGTCCTCCTGCCTCCGTTCCTGCAGAACATCAACAAGGCGCCGGAGCGTGTCCGTTTGCTCCCTCAGAAGTCCAAGCAGCATTTGAGTCGCCTGCTGGTCTTCCTGCCGCCACCTCTCCTCACGTTCCATGTGTGTCCGGTGCATTTGGGACAAATTCTCCCTCCACTGTTTATGCTGTGCTGCCTGGGCTCGGGAGCAGCCCGTAAGTTCGGAGAACATGTCCTCTCGCGTCTTCTTCTTCCTCCGCCTAATGTGCGCTAGCCTCTGGGAGTGTGATGCCAGGCTGGGTTGGGAGACAGTTGCAGATGTGGCTGTGGGAATGAGGAAAAGGCAGTGAATTCCTCCGAAAGAGAAATGTAGTTGTGAATCAAGAACATAGTCGTTCTCTGTGAACAAGACCATGAACCACAGCTATCACATGCGCACTGAGGACAAGGTCGAATTTTCGAACCTCGCCTTCAGTGCCTGGGCTTTTGCACTGCCGATCTGGGAACCGGGGCAGGACACGGTACTCTCTGTAGCAGGCAAACATGGTAAGCCGTAGACTTGTGGCAGATTAAAACTTTAGGAGTACCACTGGCCTCCTTTCACATTGAAAGCACTGCCAGTCTGTGCTGCCAGCAATTGGCCAAGCAGGAACTCTGGCCCTGTCCCACCCCCTCGCGGATGTGCCAGGGAAACATCCCTGGATGCTGGCCCTCTCCCGCCCCCACCGCGTGGCTGTAAACCAGCGGTCACAGTTCTGTAAAGGAACTTGTTGCAAGCAGTCCCAATACTAACAGTCCCCTACCTAATTCAAAGCAGGTTGTCATGAGCGACATAACTCTGATGAGGATCCCGGACACAGAGATCCAAAGGATGCTTCGAGAAAGCCTGCAGAGACCGGGGCCCTATGCCGCCATGCTATGCAAGGCACTGATACCAGAGTACCTGCTTGTCTCCTGGCGCGGGAACGTCTCATACTTCGGTGGACCAAGTAAAGCCGCTCTCCCCAGGAACCTGATGAACAGGCTATCCCATTACTTGCAGGAGAGCTTTGTGGAGATGTCCGTGGAGGACTACTGCTCTATTCCCGGACATATTGACCGGATTTTTATCTAGCTGCAGTAGCAGGGACAAAAGAGTGGAGCAGCTTGGGCAGCACAATCATGCACAACCGGACACTGTTTGATTTTTTTATAAATAGTTGTTACTGATTATTTAAGCGCCCAGGGGGAAGAAATCATGAATCACAGATTGTTATTAGTCTTAATATTCAAGTTTTGTAAAAAATAAAGGTTTATATGTTTAAAGCACTTACCGCTTCATCCTTCCCCTGAATCTGTGTCCGGGTTACATGCTGGGGAGGGTTGGTAGGGGATCTCTGTAAGGGTGATGAAGAGCTCCTGGCTGTCGGGGAAATCAGCTTGGTAAGCGCTGCCGACTGCCTCGTCCTCCTCATCTCCTTCCTCATCTTCCACGTCCGCTAACATGTCCGAGGAACCGGCCGTGGACAATATCCCATCCTCAGAGTCCACGGTCAGTGGTGGGGTAGTGGTGGCGGCCGCACCAAGGATGGAATGCAGTGCCTCGTAGAAACGGGATCTGTGGGGCTGGGATCCGGAGCGTCCGTTTGCCTCTTTGGTCTTCTGGTAGCCTTGTCTCAGCTCCTTGATTTTCACGCGGCACTGCGTTGCATCCCGGCTGTATCCTCTGCCATGGCTTTAGAGATCTTCTCATAGATCTTTGCATTCCGTCTTTTGGAGCGCAGCTCGGAAAGCACGGACTCATCGCCCCACACAGCGATGAGATCCAAGACTTCCCGATCAGTCCATGCTGGGGCCCTCTTTCTATTCTGGGATTGCATGGCAATCTCGGCTGGAGAGCTCTGCATCTTTGCCAGTGCTGCTGAGCTCGCCACGCAGGAAAAGAGATTCAAACTGCCCAGACAGGAAAAGGAATTCAAATTTTCACGGGGCTTTTCCTGTGTGGCTGGTCAGAGCATCCAAGCTCGGACTGCTGTCCAGAGCGTCAACAGAGTGGTGCACTGTGGGATAGCTCCCGGAGCTATTAGCGTCGATTTCCATCCACACCAAGCCTAATTCGATATGGCCATGTCGAATTTAGCGCTACTCCCCTCATTGGGGAGGAGTACAGAAGTCGAATTTAAGAGCCCTCTATGTCGAACTAAATAGCCTCGTGGTGTGGACGGGTGCAGGGTTAATTCGATTTAATGGTGCTAAATTCGACATAAACGCCTAGTGTAGACCAGGCCTTAGAGAGGGGATATAATGTTCTGATTCTTTCATGTATACTATTTGACAGTTGGGCTCTTTTGTATTTTTTTCTTCTGTTAAACAATGTTTAAAAAAGTAAATTCACTTAGGTATTATTGCAACTACACCTCTTTTGGAGTTTGACCAACATATTTGGATTTCTTGTCTTGACATGCAAACCCACTATACAGACAATCTTAATAGTAAGCCAAGTGACAGGATTTCACAAAGAATTAGCCAAAAAGGTTAAACACAAGCGTTAAATGGCTCAGAACGTATCTGGGTGACAGACTTTCCTTCCTTATGCTAGCAGTGTGCAACTGCAGCATTTCTTAGGATGAATTCACAATGTGTTCACGTATCCTTCACATCTTATTCACATATAAATAAAGAAATCAAGACTAAGTCAGAAACACTTTTCTTTTTATTGAAACCTCTTAAAATTAGTTGAAACCATGAATACAAGTTCATTGTAGGTGCAATAAATTTAAAAAATATTGTATAACTGTGGTTAATATGAACAGTGCTACGCAAAATGAAAAATAAGCTCTTTGAAAGAAAGTTTGTGATATATTGTAAAAGTCAGCATTGTTAACTGTGCGTTTTAAAATAAAGGTTATTCTGTACTGTGATAGACCCAGGCCAGTTGGGTACAACAAAGTAGTAGAAGGCAGATATACTGGCCACTGGAGGATTAGCAGTTTTCTGTTCCCTGACTGACCAGAGCAGGGGCTGCTCTAGACTAATGAGAACACCTGACTCCAATTAACCTGCAAAGAGTCAGGTGAGTCATTAAGGTAATGTGAACACCTGACTCTAGTTAAGGCCCTTTTGATACTATAAAAGGGCTCACTCCAGTCAGGCTAGGGAGAGTCAGAGGAGAGGAAGTGCAGTTGAAGGGCTAGTTAATGAAGACACCCTCAAACCATTGGTAAGGGAGCCCTAAGGTAAGGGTGAAGAAGGGAGAAGCAGGAGAGCTATGGGGAAGTGGCCCAGGGAAATGTAGCAACTCTGGCAGTGAAAGGTCGGCTGCCAACAGCTGCTACCATTAGGGTCCCTGGGCCGGAACCCGGAGTAGAGGGCGGGCCCGGGTTCCCCACAACCTGCCACTACAGAAACACCTCCTGGGAAGGGAAGACAGGCCCCTGTCAGAACAGGAGGCTAAACTGTTCTGAAATAAGCCCTAGAATCAACAGAGACTGTGGGAGTTCTCTCACCAACCTCCTTGCTCACTTATGATGAAAAGGGTTCAGTAGACTGTAACCCTGGCCTTAGGGAGAGAAGGGCTACATGGAGGGTCACAGGTGAGCCACTGAGGCTAGCATAAACCGCCTAGAAGCGCAGGACCCACGGGGACAAGGTCAGAGCTCTGCCACAGTAGAGAAAGTTTTCAGCTGTTTTTCCAGGTCACTTCATCCTCTAAACTGAAGAGATTTCACTAGACTTTTCCCAAAGAGAACTGGTTATGTATTTTCCTGAGACAGATGATTCTTCCACTTATATAGATCTTTACTTCTTTGAAGTGCTGTATAAAACTGAACCAATTAATTCTAACACCCACATGAGGTAGAAGTGCTCTCATTTTAGAGGTAGGGAAACAGGCACAGAAAGGTAAAATGATTTGTTCTAAGCCTCATGGCATATCAATACCAAAGTTAGGACGACAGAAGAGTACCTGATTTCCAGGGCCGGTTCTAGGCACCAGCATTCCAAGCATGTGCTTGGGGCGGCACTTCTCAAGAGGCGGCATTCCATTTTGGGGGGGGCGGGGTTTGCTTCAGCGGCGGCACTCCAGTTTTGTGTGTGTTGTTTTTTTTGCGCTTCAGCAGCGGCAAAAAACCTGGAGCCGGCCCTGCTGACTTCCAATCCTTTTTACACCTATAATAAATAAGACCATGGGGTGCCTGAAGGGATAAGATGGCACATTTGTGCTGTTTCCAAACTTCAGCTGAAAATCTCAACCCCAGGAAATACTGAAGCTGAAAGAGGACGTTCTGTTGGCTTTTCACAGACAGGAACCTTAAGGTATGAAATACCTCCCACTGGGCCTATTTCTGTAGACATTTATTCCCACACGAGAAGAGTTATGAAACGCTCCACCATAAGGGAGTGACTTGTACTCGCAATTGAGACAAAGGTTACCCATCCAACTGCAGTTTTATATATCAGACCAAACTTTACAGATAAAACTTACATTGACCAAAAAATAATTAAATTTTAAATAAAATAAAATCATTAATTTGGAATGCAGCAAACAATGGAGACAAAACTATATACATAAAACATATAAAGGCTCTTATTTTAAAGGGATAC
>NW_020697759.1:1802-5472 GCF_002925995.2 Terrapene triunguis | reverse complement strand
CCTTTTGCAGAGTGAAGGAGACCCTGGCACACGTGTATCTGGAGTGCACCAGGTTGCAGCCCCTATTCTGGCATTTCTCCCCACACTTGTTTACATTTGCACACCCAATCCGTGGCCCCACTAAGTCATGAGACCTCCTAGTCAACCTCCTCCTGGCCCTAGCCAAAGTAGCCATCGAGAACAGCAGGAGGAAGATGCTGGACGAGGGGGTGCTCTGTGACTGTGGGGCCTATTTCCGCTCCTCCCTGGTCTCACGCATCTGGGCAGAGTTCCTCTGGGCAGCATCCGCTGGCTCCCCTTATGCCTTTGAGGAGCAGTGGGCGCTGTCTGGGGTTCTCTGCTCAGTGTCCCATTCAGGTTACCTTCATTTAGCCCTGTGACCTCACTCCTGTCCCTGATATATCTTTAGTTGTTCCCTGTAATTAATTGAGATCCTGGACCTTGTGGATCCTCCCCTTAGGCTGGGGAAGATCCTTTGGAGCCCGCCCACTTCCAGGATCCCAACAGGTTGAGGCTAATATACCTTCCTTCCTCCCCTCTCCTGTAGCCGTCTGGTGTGACCCTGTCACAATATTAAAATGCAAAAAGAGGTCTGTAAAACCCTTAGAGATGTTTTAGAACTCCCCAAAATCACAAGAGCTACCAGCTCTCATTTTTCATATCATCGTGTCTGATCTTGCTATACTTGCTATAATGAACGCCGTGCATGATTAAAGGCTACTTGCGTGAGTAACAGGTTGAATGCTAAACATCAACTGAAGTAACAAATAGATCTGGTTGAATAATGGATTTTTCAGTTCATTGGCAATTTTGAAAAATAATATAAAAAAATCATTTCAGGTGAAATGAGAAATTACAATTTAAAAAAATTGGTGAATAGGAAAAAAAAAAGAATCGAAACAAAATAAAACATTTTGTGTCATTTTCACCCTCCCCTCCCACCCCCTAAATGTTTTGAATTTCAGGAATTTTGACAAAAGCAAGGAGAAGGAGGACTAAATTCACAAAATGGCTAAAGAAGGCAACACGTCCCTTGAAAGTTTAGCTCAGTGGTTAGGACGCTCACCTGGGCTGTGGGAGACACAAGTAAAATCCCCCCCTCTGCCTGATGAGGAAACAACGTTTGTACTGTGGTCTCCCACGTTGTAGAAGAATTCCCTAACAACTGAGCTAAAGCTTATAAGGGAGGCAACTCCACTATGACCACCTGCTCCTCCTCCACCTTTATATGAATCCTTTGGCGTTTGTCAAAATGCCTGAAAGTTGAAACAATTTTTTTGGGGAGGAAACAAAATGCTTCATTTTGACCATTTGATTAAGATGTTTTTCAAAATCCCACGAGGTGCCTAAATATCTTTAAAAATTTGGCCCTGGGCACCTAAATAGATTAAAAAAACTGGCCCTAAATGATTTAAGAGCCCCACCAACTTTCAATAGGACCTAGGCTCCTACGTCACTTACACACTTTTGAAACTTTTCACCCTAAATCCCACAGAATTCACTTAGGCCCTTACTCTAGTGACCTCCTTCTATGATTGGCAGATAACTGTAAAAAGCAAATGCAGCCCTAAGGTGCAAAATTCTAAATGAAAGCGTCATACATTTTACATACACACACACATAGATCTGAAAGCACTTTTCAAAGCAGGTTAATATTACAGCTTTTTGAAAACTTTTCAGTGGAACTGTGTTCAGTTGGAAACTGCATGTTCAATGAAATAAACACTTTTCTTGGGAACATATTGATTTTTTTAAGGGAAATTAGCAAAACAATTTGTTTCAAATTGGTCAAAATGTTTCATTTTAAATTTATCATTTGAATTTTATGTTATATTATAATTTATGTATGTTGCATATATTATACTATAATGTATAACGTAATGTAATATAATGATAAAGGCAACAAGAGACATTTGAATCTTATAAAAACATTTTATTTCAATAAGGTAATTCTGATGATTCTGAAATGAAATATTTTATAAAAAAATCAGTAAATGTTAATGTTTGGTTCTCACAAGGGATGAAAGGACATTTCTGGAGTTTGCATGGAATGGAAATTCCATTTCCCAACAAATTTCAGCTGGTGTCATTGTCTCCATTTCAAGATGGGGAAACTGAGGCACGGGAAGGGGATGTGGCTTGTTCAAGGTCCCACAATTAACAAGTGTATTGCTGGCACTAGAACCCAGTCAAAATGTCACTTTAAACTGAACAGTTTTCATTTTGAATTGACATTTTGAAATGAAATATTTCATTTTGAAACATTGGAACTAGAACTGATTGAAAATTTTCTAACAGAACAGTTCCATAGGAACGAGTTGATTCCATTAAAACTATTACAGGAACCAAGGCAGGCTGGCTCGCTGTCTTTTCTATTTTTTCTCTATGAAATTTCAGAATTTTGTTCTGGAAGATGTTCTGAAATGTTTATTTATTTTTTGTTCTGATTCAGAGTAATAATAATAATAATGAGGAAACTTTGGAAATTACCATGGAAGAGGAATTCTGGGTTCTGACTAGCATTAGTTTTGATCAGAATGAAATGTTTGGCCATTTCTGAGTTCTCCAGCAGCCCAACTGGAAGGCTCTTTCCAATTTCACTTTCTGGCTACAGGGTAAACGTGAACATCGGCAAGCACCTTCCAGGCAGGCAGGCAGGGAGCCGTAATTGCAATTTTCCTGATGGAAAATCAATTGTATTTTCCAATTTTGAATTTTTTGAGGGTATTGGGGACTGCACCCATAATGGCTGAACTTTCCACATGGAGATTCTGGGGAGAAGAGGCACATTGAGAAGCTCTTGTTGTTATGCTCAGACAACTGGAACTGGACACAGAATGAAGCAGAGTTCTTGCAGGATCCTTCAGCACAGAGGGATCACTGAACACCTCAATATTCTCATGGAAAATTTTGATTTTGTGAGGGGAATTTTACATTAGAAAATCGTTCCAGTGGAGAATTCCCAACCAGCTGTCCCCAGAACTCACGGAGAGCTTATGGACTCTAGTGGGAAAAAGATTGGGACATTGCTGTGGTATAGCATCTAGGCTTACTCGAGCTGAGAGAAGAAACATTCCCCTGAGCAAGAATGCATCCACATGACAGAAAAGTAGAGATGGGCCCAAACCAAGACTCTAATCCATGCTGGGATCTCAAATTCCTCAACGTTCAAGAGAAGAGCTTTTGGATCTGAGGTCATAGATCTGCCCTGTCACTACAAAACCCACCACTAGCTGTATGGGCAGACAATGTCCCCATTGCTGATTGGAACAATCTCTGTGGAGATGCAGGTCATGAATGTGTTCTGGAGACTGAACTCCCCTTTGCACTGTCCAGATGGGCTTCACAGGTCCGAGCTGTCTGACTGGTCCTTCAGAAGACTGCCCAGTTGGAGATAATTAGTGACAGCTCAGATAAGTGGAAATCATGAAATCAATGGGAGTTAGGTACATCTGAGGACCCCAATAGGAACCTAGCTGAATATTTAGGTGTCTAAATACCTAAAACTTTAGATAGTTGTCCACATTTGACTCCTCATCTCCTCTATTACCCAGTGGAGGTTTATATCAGGACGTGACATCATTCCTCAGGACACTTTATCAGGCACAATCGCTTCCCATTCATGTGTTTAAATTCTGCAGAGTGTGTAAAGGCTGTAACGTCAGCCCAG
>NW_020697759.1:942-1702 GCF_002925995.2 Terrapene triunguis | reverse complement strand
AAGCTATTTTCCATACTGATTTTACAGAGATGATTTTTACCTTTTTCTTTAATTAAAAGCCTTCTTTTTTAAGAACCAGATTGATTTCTCCTTGTTTTAAGATCCAAGGGGGTTTGGATCTGTATTCACCAGGAGTTGGTGAAAGGAGGGTGGGAGGAAGGAGGGGGGATGGTTAATTTCTCCTTGTTTTAAGATCCAAGGGGGTTTGGATCTGTGTTCACCAGGGAATTGGTGAAAGGTTTCTCAAGGCTTCCCAGGGAGGGAATTCTTGTGATGGTGGCAGCGGACCAAAGCTAAGCTGGTAGATAAGCTTAGAAGTTTTCATGCAGGCCCCTACATTTGTACCCTAAAGTTCAAAGTGGGGATACAGCCTTGACACATGTGGAGAATTCCCTGGGCACAACGCTGACTGGGAGCAGAGAGCTGTGATTATCCCCAGTGGGCATTGCAGAGGATTCAGTAGAAAAACACTTGAGACTTGGCCAAATTCATCTGGTGTGAGGCCACTGAATTCAAGGGAGTTACACCAGGAATGGATTTGGCTCTGTGGGTTTATGGAGGAAATTGTATGCAGCATGTTGTACACTCAGGGCTGAAACAAGACGTTTTATTGGTGCAGACTATACACTGATAACACTGAATGACCTGCTTTTGAGGACAAAGGGCTTTCTTCCATGCCCCCTCCCCTGCCTGTTCTGTTTTCCTTCTTCGTTAAACAGCCAGATCAGCAGCCCAAGAGGCAGAAAGCTGTAATTTTCAA
>NW_020697759.1:548-842 GCF_002925995.2 Terrapene triunguis | reverse complement strand
AAACCAGTGAGTTTTGTTTGCACAATCCCCAATCTCCTCTGGCTGCATGGATGTTGGAGAGGACTAATGCCTTCCCATGGTTATTCTGGATGAGGGCAGAAAATGGAGCACCAAACCTTCTGGTCAATGTCTCTTTGTGCTGCTGTCACAAGTAAAACTGGTTGAAAATTTTTTGTCAAATCTGTTTTTTGATGGAAAATTCAGTTTTCAACCACATGGATCTTTTTGCAAAAAATGTCTCTTATCTCTGGAAAAACAACACCCCAGAGCCCAACATTGTTTGAAAACTTTCAG
>NW_020697759.1:0-448 GCF_002925995.2 Terrapene triunguis | reverse complement strand
TCTCTAGCCAGACTACATCCGTCCCATGAGGCATTGCAGCTGGAAGATTCCCATGATACACCACAGCAACTTAGGAAGAAGGAATCCCATGGTGCAGATGTTGTCCAGCCAAGGAACCTGTCCCATAGAGAACGGGAGTTTGAGGCACACGAACTGCAACTCCCATGAGACACGGCAGTGGTATTTCCTAATAGAAATTTACATTTTCAGCTGAAAGTTTGGAGAGGGAGGGTTGTTTGTCATAAAGTCAAAATTTTCTATGAAAACAAACACATTTTCTGCCCAGCCCTAGTCAAAGGGACTCATTGCTCAATGGATAGACTGGGGAGCTCGGTAGACAAGCACCTACCTCCCCTGTGGGGGGCGGTGAGGAGGAGCTGGAGCTGGGGTATCAATAAGGTGAGGTGCAGGCCTCAGCCAGGTTCTCCCCACTGGCCCCTTTTCCCTA
>NW_020697758.1:11373-22215 GCF_002925995.2 Terrapene triunguis | reverse complement strand
TCTCTTTCCTTTTATGAATAAACCTTTAGATTTTAGATTCTAAAGGACTGGCAACAGCGTGATTTGTGGAGAAGATCTGATTTGTATATTGACCTGGGTCTGCGGCTTGATCCTTTGGGATCGGGAGAACCTTTTTCTTTTACTGGGGTCTTGGTTTTCATAACCATTTGTCCCCATAACGAGTGGCACTGGTGGTGATACTGGGAAACTGGAGCGTCTAAGGGAATTGCTTGTGAGACTTGCGGTTAGCCAGTGGGGTGAGACCGAAGTCCTCTTAGTCTGGCTGGTTTGGTTTGCCTTAGAGGTGGAAAAAACCCCAGCCTTGGGCTGGAACTGCCCTGTTTGAGCAATTTGTCCTGAGTTGGCACTCTCGGTTGGGTTCCGCCAGTACCGCATTGTCACAGTGGTGTAGTCGTGCTTGGATCCACAGAACCAGGTCAATTAAGCTTTGGGTCAGAACCCCAAGCTATCCACATTTGAATTTTGGGATTGAGAGTTTTGTTGGTTAAAGAGCTGCTGCAATGGCTGAGCAAAGAGCATATGAGGGACTTGGCAAAAAAGCCCTGGAAAATTTGTGTTCAGAAAAGAGGATAAGCTTTAGAAAGAAAGCTACAAAGGAAGAACTGAGAAATCTGTTAATGGCCAGTGATCAGGGGGCAAGAGCACAGCCCTTACCTGAGGCTACAGAAGATGCAGAAAAAATTAGGATGCAAAAGGCGACAAGTAAACTGCAATTTGAGCATGAACAGAAGCTAGCAGATCTTCGATTGCTGGAAAAGCAAAAAATAGCAGAGTTAGAAAGAGAGAGAGAGAAAGAGGCTGATGAGAGAGAAGAGAGAGCTCGTAAGGGGCGTCTAGAGCTGCTCGCTGCTGAACAGGAGACTCACAAGATGGAACAGGAGACGGCCAGACTTCAGCTCCAAGTAATGGAAGAGCGGAGAAAGTCATCCCCACCTGGTACTCCACTTCCCCCCCGCCATGAGAAAAACTGGGAAAGGATGTGTCCCATTTACAATGATACTGAGGATATAGAGGAGTTTTGTCTACCTTTGAACGCCTCTGCAATCTGTACCAGATCCCCGAGGGTCAGCGAATGCCTGTCCTGCTGACCAGACTGACTGGAAAAGCCAGGGAGGTATTTAATGAATTGGGGGAACAAGAAGCCTTGGATTATGGGTGGTTTAAAGATTCTGTGTTAAGGCGGTTCAAGGTTACTCCTGAATCTTACAGAGTTAAGTTTAGAAAGTTTAGGATGTCTAATGATTGTACTTTTGTAGAATGTGCTCATAAGCTGATGGGTTTTGTTAAAAAGTGGGTTATGGGAGCCAAGGCGCATGGGAGTTTTGAAAAACTGCTGGATTTAATAACTTTGGAACAGTTCTTAGACATTGTGCCTGACAATGTGAGAGCAGCTGTGTGTGATAGGGACCCTGAGTCAGTCCTACGGGCAGCAGAGATTGCGGATGCCCATACCCAAAACAGGGCTCGAGAAGGGTGTAAAACCCCGGGGAAAACTAATCACCATTCTCCCCAGTTCAAGAGGAGGGAAGGATTTAAAAGTAAACCTGTCCCTGACTCTTCTAAAGGAGTTCAAGGGGGCCCGGAGGGTAGGAACTCTCATCCCAGGACGGAACAGATTACATGCTATCACTGTGGTATGCTGGGCCACATGAGACCAGACTGCCCGACACTGAAGGGCAGCCCAAAGCCAGCAACCCCAAATGCCACGATAAATGCCAACTCCATTACCCTGAGTACTCAAGCTGAACCAAGCCACAACAGCTCCACCTTAAGTTCAGGTGCAAGCACAGCAGTAGCTAATGTTAACCCCATCGTCTCCAGTGGCATGGGAGGAGGTGATAAGCTCACCAGTTATGTCAGGACTGAGGCATGAGAGGGGAGTGAGAGGTTTATCATGGAGGCCAAGGTCAATGATGAATGCACGGGATGGCGAGACACTGGCTCGGATGTAACTATAGTCAAGGGACATCTGGTGAAGCCGGAGGACATGCTGCCTGGGGAGTATGTGACGGTAGTGGCGTTATCTGAGTACTCTGTGGACCTGCCGATGGCTAGAATCCACCTGGAGTGGGATGGCTTTAAAGGGGATGTGAAGGCTGCTGTCCGGGATCTGATTCCGGCTGATGTTTTGGTAGGAAATAACATATTGGGGGTGCCTGGCCAAGTTAATGTAGTGACCAGGTCACAGAAAGAATTTGGGGCTGTGGCAGATCCCCTGACTGATGGCAGTGAGGGGGGCAGCAAACAGACAGAGAGTGCCTCTCAAGATGGATCAGCCGAGGGTTTGTCTGAGATATCAGAGGTGATTCTGAATCCGAACAAAACCCAGAGTGAATTCATTGTGGCTCAGCAGAGTGATGTATCTCTAGAGAGAGCCAGGAATGATGCTCAGAGTCAGGTCCCAGCCTGTGAAGAGAGAGACAGGTTTTTTATGCAGGATGGGCTGTTATATAGGGAACCGCCTAGGGGAAGGAAGAATTCCCAAGCAGCAGCTCGCAAACAGCTTGTGGTACCTGAGAGTTACCGCAATGATTTGTTGAAGTTGGCTCATGATAGTCCCTTTGCAGGACATCTGGGTATAGGCAAAACGTGTGACAGGCTAGAGCAGAATTTCTACTGGCCTCACCTTTTTGGGTCGGTGAGAGATTACTGCAGGAGCTGTGAGCTGTGCCAGAAGCGTAAGGGGTTAAGGGGGCCTAGCAAGGTGCCCCTCCAGCCTCTGCCCATTATTGGGGAGGCTTTTGCCAGAGTAGCTGTGGATATTGTGGGGCCCCTCCCAAAACCTTCCAGAAATGGGAAGAAATACATCCTGGTGTTGGTAGATTTTGCTACCAGATATCCGGAGGCTGTAGCCTTGGCTAATATCGAGGCAGAGACAGTGGCAGTGGCCTTGTTCTCTATTTTTAGCAGAGTGGGTTTTCCCAAGGAAATATTGTCTGACCGTGGGTCTAACTTTATGTCTGTGGTTTTCAAGCAGTTGTGGGGGTTATGTGGGGTGAAGCACCTGAAAGCCGCTCCCTACCACCCCCAGACTAATGGTCTAGTGGAGAGGTTCAATGGAACCCTGAAGGCTATGTTGAAAATGTATGTGGATAGAGGCCAGAATGACTGGGATGTTATGCTGCCGTATCTGTTATATGCATACAGGAGTGTGCCCCAAGAGTCTACAGGGTTTGCTCCCTTTGAACTGCTCTATGGGAGGCAGGTCCGGGGGCCCCTAGATTTGGTTCGTGACTCGTGGGAAGGTAATGTGGAGGAGGCAGAGCAGCCGGTGGCCGAGTATGTGTCTCAATTCAAGGAGAGTTTGCAGGAAATGATGAAGTTGGTTAAGCAGAATCTGAAAGAGAGCCAGAATACGCAGAAAGCCTGGTATGACAGAGATGCTAAAGAGAGAGCGTTTGAAATAGGGGACATGGTGTTGGTGCTAGATCCTGTCCGGAAGAACAAGATGAAAGATGTTTGGTCTGGACCCATGGAGGTAGTGGAAAGGATTAATGAGGTTACCTATGATGTGAGGAAGCCCCAGGTCCAGGGAAGTGTGCAAACAGTGCATGTGAACAGAATGAAGGCTTACCATGCAAGGGAGGTAAATGTGAACATGATCTGTTATGCTGAGGAAGAGGCAGGGTCCGTCCCTTTAATTGACATGGTTGCTGAAAGCCAGGAGGAGACGCCTCTCGAGAGCATTGAGATGGGGGAGGATTTAACCCCCCCTCAAAGAAAGGAACTGCTGATGCTGTTAAAACACCACAAGCGAACATTCTCCAATAGGCCAGGGCTCACAGATAGGATGACACACTCCATTCAGACGGTGGGTCCCCGCCCAGCCCCTAGCAGAGCTTACAGGGCCAAGGGAGAGATGCAAAGACAGATCCAGGAAGAGGTGGAGAGCATGTTGACAATGGGAATAATCACCAGATCCCAGAGCCCCTGGGCCTCTCCCGTTGTGATGGTGCCAAAAAGGGATAAGACCATGAGGTTTTGTGTGGATTACAGGAAGCTAAATGCTATCACCCAGCCTGACCCTTACCCCACACCCAGAATAGAGGATCTACTGGATACACTGGGAGGGGCAAGGTTTATAAGCACCCTGGACCTGACTAAGGGGTACTGGCAAATACCCCTAGATGCCGAGGCACAAGAAAAATCCGCTTTCGTAGTGGAATCGGGCCTATATGAGTTCAAAGTGCTGCCCTCTGGGATGCGAAATTCAGGGGCTACGTTCATGAGACTTATAAACGAGGTCCTACGGGGATTAGAATCTTTTGCGAGGGCCTATATAGACGACCTGGCCGTATTCAGCGGTTCGTGGCAAGATCACCTGAACCACATAGGGATTGTGCTGCACCGGCTCAGGGAGGCCAATCTAACGGTTAAGGTTTCTAAATGCAGAATGGGAGCTGCTGAGGTGACCTACCTGGGGCACAGGGTGGGCAATGGGCAACTGCGCCCAGAGCCTTTAAAGGTAGAGGCCATTAAGAACTGGCCAACCCCTAGAACTAAAAAGCAGGTCCAATCCTTCATTGGTCTGGCCAACTATTACAGGAGGTTTGTGCAGGGATTCAGCGACATTGTTGCTCCCATCACAGACCTGACGAAAAAGGAAAAACCAGACCGAGTGCTGTGGACGGAGGCCTGTGAGCAGGGTTTTCAAAGCATAAAGAGCGCTTTGGCCAAAGAGCCTGTTTTGGCCAGCCCAGATTTTGAAAAGCCTTTTTTACTATGTACAGACGCTTCCAATATTGGGCTGGGGGCAGTGCTAATGCAAGAGGGGGAAGGAGGTAAGAGACATCCCATGGCATATCTAAGTAAGAAATTGTCCCCCACTGAGCAAAATTACGCTACCATTGAAAAGGAATGTTATGCCATTGTCTGGGCTGTCAAGCAACTTAAGCCCTATTTGTACAATAAAAAATTCACTGTGTTGCGTGATCATGCCCCTCTGGTCTGGCTGCACAAGGCCAAGGGCAACAACTCCAGGTTGCTGCGTTGGAGTTTAGCCCTTCAGGAGTATGAAATGGATATAGTCCACATAAGCGGAAAGGAAAATATTGTAGCTGATGCATTGTCCAGAGTGGAGAGCTCTTAGGATGCAGTCAGGGATGTTTGTGACATCCCTTCCTGCATCAATTTTGCGTTGGGGGTGTGACGTTATTGATATAATCTGGGACCATATAGATCATTGTTGCAACCAAGGTCCTGTAGTGGCACCCAGATCTTGTATAAAGGGGGTCAAATGGGGTGTCTAAGACAAGGTTATGGTTTACTGGTTATGATTATGCTGTCTATATGTGTGTATCAATTTTGTAGTTGAAGTTGTGAATATCGGCTCTATACTGTCTGTATTTCAAACTTATGCTCTGCTGCTGGGTGACATCCCAGACAAACTGGTGCTAGCTCTGCCTAGCCTGCTTGATGACCCATTAAAGACCATCAGCTACACAATGGACCCATTGAGAGAAGGCAGATACGCCTTGTAACTCAGCAAAGTATGCAGGGACTGGCCCATGTGACTCCAGACTCCATTTTGCTGTAATTTTCCACAGTAAGAACAAAGGTGTTCTTACACCTGGAAAAGACTATATAAGGCTGATGCCTCTGTGACGAAGTGGGACTGTTCTTGATGTTTCCTCTGAATACTGTGTGAGTGCCTCAGTTTCCCCTATGCATTTCTTAAGTCTCTAGGTGGTGGGGAAAGGCCAGTGTGCATAAATCACTGACACTCTGTCTCCCTGGCAACAAATGGCCAGGGCCCCTTCCCCCCCTGCAAGGAAATAGCTAAAGGTGAACAAAGAGATCAGGTGACCTCCTGGCCCAGGAAAGAGACAAAGCCGAGAGAAGGAGGGGCTGGAGGGGGTTTGAGAGTTGGAGCTACCTGGGGACTAGGAGTGAGGGCAGACATGGGTGTCTGGCTCTTTGAACCCCATAATGGACCCGGCCAAGGGGTCCCGTTCACCGCTGTACCTACAAGCTGTTTTAGACCGTGTTCCTGTCATCTAATAAACCTCTGTTTTACTGGCTGGCTGAGAGTCACGTCTGACTGCGAAGTGGGGGGTGCAGAACCCTTTGGCTTCCCCAGGACCCTGCCGGGGCGGACTCGCTGGGGGAAGCGCACGGAGGGGCATATGCTGAATGGTCCCAGGAGAGACCCAGGAGGTGAAGCCGTGTGAGCTTCTTGCCCTGAAGACAGTCTGCTCCGAGGGACAGGAGGCTCCCCAAAGTCCTGACTGGCTTTGTGGGGAGCAGTTCCAGAGCATCACCCGGGGACTCCGTGACAGCCTCATCTCCATCTGGTCTTCAATCCTGCTTCATACCTCTGGAGGAACTTTGCTACAAGCTGAAGCTTTGAACAAAGGACTGAGGACCCATCCCAGCGGGGGATGTATTCCAGAGACTTGATTTGAACCTGCAGTTTATTCTATCACTGCTGCAAGCCTGAACCAAGAACTTTGCCATTACTGTATGCAATTGATTCCACTTAACCAATTCTAACTCTCATCTCTATCTTTTTCCTTTTATGAATAAACCTTTAGATTTTAGATGCTAAAGGATTGGCAACAGCGTTGTGATGAACTGGGACTGTTCTTACTGTGGTCTGTGAATGCTGACAGGGGAGTGTGGCTGGGATAGTCGGCATTGGGGGATGGGAGACTGACTGAAAATACCTGAGCCTGTAACATGAGAACCCAGGAGGGGGCTGGGGCCAGGTGACACCTTTGGCCGGGAAACTGAACAAAGGCTGTGGGAGGGGTCACTGAAGGCAGAGTCTCAGAAGCTGGCTAGTGACCTTGGCTGGAGGGCAGACAGGGCTCTGATCCCCTAAGGGGGCTAGGGTGCCCGGGGACCCCAAGATGAACCTAACTGAGGGGGTCCTGTTGTCTGCGCCTGTAAGACCTGTCTTGGACTGCATTCCTGTCGTCTAAATAAACCTTCTGCTTTAGTGGCTGGCTGAGAGTCATGGTGAATCGCAGGACGCCGGGGGTGCAGGGCCCTGAGTCCCCCTATACTCCGTGACAAGCGTAATTTGTGGATAAGATCTGATTTGTATATTGACCTGGGTCTGGGGCTTGATCCTTTGGGATCAGGAGAACCTTTTTCTTTTACTGGGGTCTTGGTTTTCATAACCATTTGTCCCCATAACGAGTGGCACTGGTGGTAATACTGGGAAACTGGAGTGTCTAAGGAGATTGCTTGTGAGACTTGCAGTTAGCCAGTGGGGTGAGACCGAAGTCCTCTTAGTCTGGCTGGTTTGGTTTGCCTTAGAGGTGGAAAAACCCCAGCCTTGGGCTGTAACTGCCCTGTTTGAGCAATTTATCCTGAGTTGGCACTCTCAGTTGGGTTCCGCCAGAACCGCATCGTCACAGGGAGGTCTAGGTTGGATATTAGGAAACACTATGTCACTAGGAGGGTGGTGAAGCACTGGAATGGGTTACCTAGGGAGGTGGTGGAATCTCCTTCCTTAGAGGTTTTTAAGGCCCGGCTTGACAAAGCCCTGGCTGGATGATTTAGTTGGGATTTGGTCCTGCTTTGAGCAGGGGGTTGGACTAGATGACCTCCTGAGGTCCCTTCCAACCCTGATCTTCTATGAGTCTATGATGCTGGGCTCTGGGCTGCCGGATCCCACAGGGGGACGTGGGTCCATGGAGGTGGGGGTCAGAGAAGAGCCTCAAAGAGCTCGATCGAATTAGCTCAACACAGAGCAGGTGAACGGGTGACACGGTCCCGGTCCGGAAGTACCGACAGGGGGAACAAACATTTAACAGCCTCGCCAGTCCAGGTCCAACTTGAGCCAAGGGCTGGGAGTCGAAGCCAGACAAATTCAGACTGGAAATTCGGGGCCAATTCTTTTCCGGATCAGGGGAACGAACCCTCAGAACAGCTTCCCGTGGGTTGGGCTGGCGTCTCCGTCACGGGCGATGGTTAAGTCACGGTAGGAGGCTTTTCTGACCGCTCGGCTCTGGGAATTTCTCTGGGGCTGGGCGCTATGGGGCGGAACTGGAGCCTCCAGGGGTCCTGTCCACAGCGATAAGTGGGTGACTGGGGGGCTCCAGCCTGGACTGGACAGAGCAGCAGGGCCCTGGAGTGACTTGAAATATCACTGACATTTCACAGCCACCTGAAGTCTTTCTTGTCTGACATTCTTGGGCGGGTTTTTTTTCTGATTTGTTTAGATTTTTGGTTCAAAAATTGGAATTTCTGGAGACAAAAGTGTTTTGATTTTGGAAAACCCAAACTGGCCCTATTGGAAAATGTTTTCCCGCCATGTGATAAAAAAAATAATCAAACCAACCATCGACACTGGCACTGGGAGTGTGTGTTGGGGGGGGGGGGCGCGGGGGAGACACCTGAATATGAAACACAAACACAACGTTTGGCAACTTAGTGGAAAACGGGGAATTTTGGGAGGGGGAATCAAAATATTCCTGTGAATTATTTTTGTTTCCATAAAAAAAGCCCTTTTCGGTGCCAAATAAAACTTTGGTTTTATGAAGGAGCCAATGGGGGCCCTGAATGGGGGGTGTCCCAACTATTATAAGCAGTTACCCATCTCCCTACCCACCCTCCGTGCTCTCCCCATCCTTAGCAGACCAGGAATTAAACTGGTTTATCCAATACAGACAAGCCTGGGGTGACCAGAGCGCAAGTGTGAAAAATCGGAAAAAAGGGGATAGTTGTGTGTATAAGACAAAGCTTCTAATAACGGGATGGTCCCGATAATATCAGGACGTCTGGTTGTGACGGAGCAGGAAGCGGGGCAGATTTGACCTGGGAATGTTGCAGGGGGGTTGCATTGGGGATGGGGGACTTCCCTTGCAGGAAGCTACCTGAGCTGTAACCTGAGCCAGGAGGGGGTTGGGAGAAGTGACACCTTCTGCCTGGGAGACGGAACAAAGGAGAGGAGGAGCAGAGGGGAGGGGGGAGAGAGCTGCTGGAGGGTTTTGGGAGTTCTTCAGTTTTGGGCTGGGAGGTGCAACGCAGGGAACCCCAAGCTGGGGTCTAAGCTCCCTGCACTCCCCAAGAGGACTTGATTGAGGGGTCCTGGTTGTACCTACACGCTCTGCTTGGGACTGTGTTCCTGTCATCTAATAAACCTTCTGTTTTACTGGCTGGCTGAGAGTCACGGTGAATCCCAGGAAGAGGGATGCAGGGTCCTGACTCCCCCCCACTCCGTGACACTGGACACCCTAGGATCCAGGCACCAAACCTTTATTCCCCCAGGTGAGGGAGGACAGGCCTGGCTCATGGCCTGGCCAGGATGCTCCAGTCTGGACTTCACAGGGCACTCGGAGGGCACGGAGCTGGGCTGGTTTAACCCGGACACCGAGGCAGAGCTTCCTACCGACTTCGAGTGTGATGGTGCCCACGGCGAATTCGCATTCTGGCCCCTGAAAGAAGGGGGGGCATTTGCATTCTGCCCCGGTCCAGACCCCCCCGTTCTGGCAGAACCTGGTGTCCAGTAACTCACAGCGGGGGCCTAAGTAGCCAGCCAGGCAGAGGCACTCGGTGCCGTTTGGGGTGCCACCGTTCTGGCAGGGCGCTGAAAGAGACAAACCGTCATCCAGTGGCTCAGCACCAGGTGCGACAGGAGCTGCAAATGACAACCCCAGTGCCCTCTCCCAGGCAGCCCCAGCCACAGACAGCAAAGCACCGTACAGAGGTTGGTCACCATCATTAACGCTGATACGTGGGGGAGAGAACAGAGAAATCAGTGACCTACCACCAAGAGACCATGGTAAAGCCGGGAAGAGAACCCAGGAGTCCTGGCTCCCAGCCCCCCTGCTCTAACCCACCAGCCCCCACTCCCCTCCCAGAGCCGGGCCGAGAACCCAGGAGTCCTGGCTCCCAGCCCCCCCTGCTCTAATCCACCAGCCCCCACTGCCCTCCCAGAGCCAGGGAGAGAATCCAGAAGTCCTGGCTCCCAGCCCCCCTGCTCTAACCACCAGCCCCACTCCCCTCCCAGAGCCGGGAGAGAACCCAGGAGGCCTGGCTCCCAGCCCCCCCTGCTCTAACCCACCAGCCCCCTCTCCCCTCCCAGGGCCAGGGAGAGAACCCAGGAGTCCTGGCTCCCCCGCCCCCGCTCTAACCCACCAGCCCGCAGTTCCCTTCCAGAGCCGGGGAGAGAACCCAGGAGTCCTGGCTCCCAGTCCCCCCTGCTCTAACCCACCAGCCCGCCCTCCCCTCCCCTCCCCTCCCAGAGCCAGGGAGAGAACCCAGGAGTTCTGACAGGAGTTAGGATTTACACTACTGAGGGGTCACTCTGATGTCACTCCAATCTGAATATGCCCTGGGGAATTTGTTCTTAATGCACAACATAAAAATACATAGTATAAATGTGTAAGAGCAAAATGTCCACACATGGCTATATGGCTTGTCACAACATTCACCCTATGAGACAGTCACCCACCTGCTGTCGTGGTGCTCCAGGATGGGCTGGGCGAGGACACAGCAGTGCTTGTGCTCATAGTGGTAGTGGGTGTAGCACTGGTGGTGGTAGTTGTGGAAGTGGGTGTGTTGGTGGCAGTGGTAGTAGGTGTTGTAGTAGTTGTGAGGGTAGCTGATGTAGTGGTGATGGGTGTAGTGTCAGGTGTAGCTGTGGTTGGTGTAGTTGGGGTGATGGGTATAGTTGTGGTGGAGGTGGCGAGTGTAGTGCTAGCTGTAGTGATGGTGGTGGTATCAGGAAGAGGTGGAGTGTCAGGTGTAGTTGCAGAGGTGGAGGGTGTAGTTGTAGATGGTGTAGTTGTGGTGTTGGTGGTGAATGTAGTGTTAGATGTACTTGTGGTGTTGGTAGCGAGTGTGGTGTTAGGTGTAGTGGTGATAGTA
>NW_020697758.1:6028-11363 GCF_002925995.2 Terrapene triunguis | reverse complement strand
TCAGGTGTTGCTGTGGTTGAGGTGGAGAGTGTAGTGTTAGGTGTAGTTATGGTGGTGTCAGTATGGGGTGAAGCGTAAGGTGTAGTTGTGGGGGTAGCGGAGGTGGTGATAGGTGTAGTTGTGAGGATGAGGGTAGTGGCAGTTGTACTTGAGGCGGCGGTAGTGCTTGTGGCGGTGATGGGTGTCACTGTGGTTACAGCAGCGGCGGGTGTAGCCGTGATTACGGCAGAGACAGTGGCGGGTGTAGCAGGGGTGTGGGGGGTGATGGCGGCCGAGGCCCTGGGGCTGGCAGCCGGGACGGGTGTGGCCGAGGTGTTAGCTGGGAGAGCTGGCCTGGCCGCGGTGCCGGGGTCCTGGGGGATGGGCGGTGGCCTGGCCGCAGCGGGGCTGCCGGGGGAGCCCGTGAAGTCGCTGGTGTCATGTCTCTCTCCTGGCACTGGAGTCCTGCGCTCGGTCTCCTCATGCTTCACCGGGTGCCGGGGGTTCCCGGCCTCTACCCTCACGCCAGGTGCGAGATCACCCCAAACGCCTGCTCCGGCACCCGTGGGCGCCCCAGCACCCCAGCCCCTGGCTGGCGCGTCGCCTCCTTCCTGCAGCGTTTCCCTCTCCGGCCGCCATGGGGGTCCTGTGGGGAGAACATTGCACGGCTGGGTTCGGGTCTCTCCTACGCCGAGCCCCGGGAGAATAGATCAAAGGATTTCAGGGGGACAACACGAGTGATGGGCGCAAACGACCTACCTCCGAGTCTGTCCTTTCCAAGCTGTGCTGCGGGAGCCCGTTTCCCCTGCTCCCGGGAACTCCAGCTCAAAGACCTACAGTAGCTCCGTGGCAACTTGTAACTGCTGGCAAATTACTGGGCTCATGCAGGGGGAAGCGGGTGAAATCGGCTGACATGGGCTAGATGGTGAAAATGTCCCTAAGTCCTGGATCCTGGCAGCAGAGGATTCACCTTCCCCCTCACCCAGAAACACCTGCCTTGGTGCCGGTCCCCTCCCCGTTCCTGGAATCTCCCAGCAGAACCATGCTGTCCCCTTCTCTTTCCCCCGTACGCCGGGGGAGCGCGCAGAACAGGGCAGGTACAGAGAGATTCCCTCCCCCTTCCCCGCCCACCCACGACACACGTCTGGACAGATGACCGAAACTTTCAGAGATTTCACAACTTCAACCCCCTCCATCAAGCTTGCCCGTGCCAGCGTCAGCTTCCTGGACACAATCAGCTCTAATAGTGGAATCCGACAGATAACCGTCTCCAAGAGCCCCCCGGATCGCCCCGCCTACCTTCCCAGACCCCGTCACCACCCCGAACGCACTAAGACACCGGTGATCTGCAGCCAGGCCCTCCGAGGCCGCAGAATACGCGCCGAGGAGAAAGTCCGGGATACGCACCGTCACACGCTCAATCCCACCTTCACCAAACAGGGCCGCTCACCCGGAGAAGTAGATCGCAGCACAGAACTGGCCATCCACATACGCTGAGAGAAATAACCTCCCACTTCCGACCGCACACCCCTAGCATCACCCACCACCCATACAGGGTGTCATCAAACAATTACAACCCAGACCCCACCCTGGAAGAAATCTTTCCCGAACCCCCGCTTCTGGCCTTCGAACAACCCCGAACCTCTCCAGACTCATCATCGGGTGCCAGCGCCCCGCAGACCAGGACCCACCAACTCCAAGGGGTGCCAGCCCCTGCTGGAACAAGGGGCACAACCCCCCCCTTCATTTCCAGATCCAGGGGTCCCATGCCCGCCTGGGGTACCGCCTCCAGGGCACTAAATACCCCACCAGCCATTACGTGGGGAGAACCAGGCCAGCGCCCCCGGGGTTGAACTCACGCAGGAAAATGATCAAAGACAAAAACCACCTGGTCACCGGTGGGCGAACCCTTCTCCCAAATCGATCGCCTCCTATCTGAGCTCTCGGGCCTGGTCCGCAAAGCAAACCTGCCCCCCGCCGCCCAGAGACGAGCCGGGAGCTGAAACTCGTCACTCCGCCAGACACCAAACACCAGGGAGCACTAACCCCACTGTATTGTCCTATGACTGCTGTGGTGTTAACGGGCCACTTCCCCTTGAATGGTCCCTTACAATACACGCTACACAATCAGCCCCACCTTGCATTTCGCTGTGACGCTGGGAGTCCCTTTCCCAGGCCTGGAACCAAGCTCTGTGTAAGCTTGTCTCTCTCCCCAACAGAAGCAATTACCTCCCCCATCTTGTCTCTCTTGTATCCTGGGCCCAACATGGCTCCGACCACACTGCAAACTCCCAGCTTCCAGTAGCCAGAGGTTTCGGGTCGCCCTGACCCTCTTGGCCATCAGCCATCGATGGTCCAATCCTCCGTGAACTTATCTAGTTCTCTTCAGACCCCAGTTATGCTTTTGGCCATCACAATATCCTGTGGCAGGAAGTTCCACAGGCGAGTTACGTGTTGGGTGAAAAATGACTCCCTCTTGTTTGTATGAAACCTTTTCACCCCTCCTGCCCCCCTGGCACAGCTCTCCTTGCCTCTGTGCCCTGGACCCTGTCTCACCGGGACCCTAGAGTGGGCAGAGGGGTATCTGGATCTGGGATGGTAAATGACGAGGGGACCCGGAGGTCCTGCGGAGACCTCACGGTTGCATCCCCGGCGTGGGAACTTCCGGAGAACTTAATGAACTCAGTAAACACCAGAGGCGTTTGAGACAGGAGTCTCACCACTGGCTGCACTCACCTCCTGGCCGGTGCGAAGAAGCCAAGTGCCTGAGGAAGAGGAGGAGGACAAGGGTCAGCAGCTTCTTCATCCTTTACCCTGAGCATCAGGGGAGCAATGCCCAGTGGCGCTGCCCCTCTCCCGTCCCTGTGCCCATCCTCACCCCACTGCGCCGGGAACCTTTGCCTCACACCTTGGCAAGCGATTAACAGGAGATTGAGCTCTGCCTTTCGCTTTCACAGGCCGAAGGGCGACGGAGGGGCAATAAACCAGCCTCTTGGGTGCGGGACGGCTCCCCGCCGCGCATCGGGCTAGAGATCACAGGGCCGGAGGCAGGCACGTGTCCCCCCAGCGCTGCCCAGCCCGTCGGATTAGATGGATAGGCTGTGGTCCCCGCTAAAACCCTCCTCATCTCGCTCTCTGGCCTTGATAGACGCACCCTGGCTCCGCCCAGAGCCAGCCGAGCTTCCCACGGCAAAAGGGGGGGTGTATCTGACCCCCGGTCTCATTCCCTCTCTGCCTTCTTCCCGCAAGGAGATACGCAGCTCATCACTCGTCCCCGGTGACACGAAAGGTCTGGCTGCTTATCTGCACAGCCTACAAGAGCTTCTTTGTTACCTGACTTCCCCGTCCAGCCGGCCCACGTAGATAGCTGCTTATTGCTCCAGGCACCGGCTGGCTGCGCCAATCGGCTGCACACCTGCTATCTGGAGAGGGCGGTGGATGTCACCGGCTGGCAAGCCCACAACGCTCCCCAAGGACAATAGAGCTGCTTTTATCTTATTTGGCACTGAACTTGGCAAAGTTTCAAGAGCCCTTCGAGGGTTCGGTCCCGGCAGGAGCTGTTGGGAAACCGGGTTTGCGGCCACAGCAAATCCCCGGCCACGCGCATCCTTCTCCGCCGAAACCGGCACCCGTCGGAGGCACCCCCGCAAACCAGAACACGTCTCCGCTGGTGCCCCCGGGGAGGTGCCGTTTGGGTCCCATTCTCCTCTGCTGGCCAGGTCCCCCCGACCATGCTGCATCTCCCACGGACATCTCAGCCGGTGAGGCGACCCCGGTGTCACGAAGCTCTGGGACTGCTCGGTATGAAGCCAGACAGGACTCTGGGGTGGCGTGACTACCCTCGGGGCTGGCTGCCTAGGGCACCGGCTACAGCTGTCCCGGGTCTGACCACGGAGCATTCAGCCACCCAGACAGGACCCCTGGGGAAGCCAGAGGGGCCCTGCCCCCCAACTCTGCAGCCAGCCGGGTCTCCCAGCCAGCGTGTGACACAGACAGGTCATTAGCCGTCCGGAACACAGCACAGAACAGAGCTGCTTCGCACTGGGAGAAGGGACCTGCAGCAAAGTCCGTCTGCCCCACATCCTCCCCATGCTCCCTACATTGCCCCTAAGATCCCTGCCCCATATCTACCCTGGCTGGGACCCACCTGAGCCCCTCCCCCTTTCAGCTGGCCTGGGTTCGGCCCCCAACCCCGGGACCATTTCAGACACCTCCACTCTCAGAGCCCTTCCCAGCTGTCCAGCCCCCCATCTGCCGCGCGCGCCCCAGCGCCGGTCTCACCCACGGCCGGATACAGCGAGACCTGGGCCGGGATGCTCAGTTCAGGGACGATGGGTCAACCGAGGCCTCGTTCGCACGGCGATGGCTGCGGTTCTCCCGTCGCCCAGCTGCACCACCTCCCCGAGAGGCAGAACTCTCCCGTCCCGTCCACCGAGCGCTGTCTGCACTAGGGTCAGATCGGTTTTAACGGCGTCAGTCGGGGTTTTCACCCCTCTGAGTGTGTGTGGGGTTTCTACTGACCTCGTGTCCTAGTGGAGACCGGGCCAGGGAAGGGTTAGATTATTGGCCAGCGTCGGTTTCACCGGGCTGGCCAAACATAAAATATTTCCATCAATATTCCACCGATTCAGCAAAGGCAGAAAAATGCCTCTTGGGAACCGACTGCGGCTCGATGGAAGGGCGTCCGCTCCGTTCATTTTGACACGTGATACAATTTGTTTTTGAATGCGCATAGCACTTTCCCTTTCCAAACTGCGCCTCCTGTCATCCGATAGTGTCTGAAACCCCCCACCCAATTTGCCCCCACTGTGAAAACTTTGATCCATAAACACTGGGAAAAGTGTGAACCCCATAATTCTGCCCCACTGTAAAAACAGATTCACATATTGTTAAAGTGCTTCGCAATAAACATTGTTAGTGTCAAAATTATAAACAAAATTGAGTTTGGCTGTGCCTAATTATGTGGGGGAGGAGGGGGGAAAAGCATTTTCTCTCTCTTTCTCTGCCCATATTAGTTAACATTTTTGCCCAGGCCGGTTCAGAGACTCTGCCAAATTTTGTTCCAGGCTGCAAACACGTGTGGTTTGCCCTAGACGTGATTTGCCCCAGCGAACGTGTCCTGCATCAAACCCTGCCGCGGGTCCAAGTCTGCAGGTAGAACAGTGTTAGCGGATTTACTCAGCGCCCCTGGGGTAAAGCCGGAGCACGCCGGGTTGACAGCAGTGAAGAGCGACTCTGGATTTAGACAGTCACTGTGAGGTATATCTGGAGTAGTTTTGCAATTCCACCAAGGGGAACCCCTTCCCGTCTGTCACGGACTCACAGATCGTGCCCACTCTTGGCCCCGTGCGGTCCG
>NW_020697758.1:0-6018 GCF_002925995.2 Terrapene triunguis | reverse complement strand
ACCATTGAAACCCCACAGAAAACAAGAAAACCCCTCACTTCGTCACACCGTCTCAATCTGGTCTCAATCCGGAGTAAGCCCCGGAATGGCTAAACCTACCAGTGAAATTCACCATCACGGTCTCCTGCGGCCCAGGGGCCTTCGTCTTCTCGATCCCAAGAGACGCCCTGGCCAGACTGGGCTGGAGAGCGGGACCCCGATGGCACCGCCGCCTTCCCCGGCTCCAGCTGGCTCCCAGCCCCACCTGGGACGAGCCAGGGTCAGACGTTAACAATCAGAGCAACAAGGGGCTGCTCCCTCCCATCCCAGCTCCTTGTGTCCCCAAAAGGTTCGTACGTCTTCAGAGACCACCAGACACGGGCTTTTCCTCCGAAGGCTCTGTCCAGCCAGAGGGACAGGGGCCGGCGTCGTACCGAAAGCCTTACTCAGGATCTGACGTTTCAAAGGCTTGACAAAGCCCTGGCTGGGATGATTTAGTTGGGGTTGGTCCTGCTTTGAGCAGGGGGTTGGACTAGATACCTCCTGAGGTCCCTTCCAACCCTGATCTTCTATGATTGTATGAAAGGCTCTGCCGGCTTTTCCTTCTTGTCTATATCTTTAATACAAGGTGTACAGGGTTTTTAATGGGGTGTTTGCCGTAAGAACGGCCACAGTGGGTCAGCCCAATGGCCCAGCTAGCCCAGTCTGCCGACAGCGGCCGACACCCGGCTCTTCTGTAACGAACCCTTGTTTGACCACTGGACAGTGACTGGGTTCTGCTAACCCCTTGGGCCCATATCGTACATCAACATGAATACAACCTTTCCGGGGGTCCCAGCGTGGAGCGTGACGGGTTAATACCCTCCCACGCAGCAGCTCACACCTGGGCAAACAAGGAGCTCTTTTCAAAGTTCGTTTACAACAAAAGTTTGATTTCAAAGTCTTGTTTGAGCTACGCCTTTCAGAGCAAACCGTGAATGGTTCGGCTTGGTCTGTGTTTGAAAGGAGAGGGGCTCGCAATTGTTTTAAAGCTATTAATAGTCTTTAAAAAAAATTCTTTTCACACAGGCTTTGTTCTGTTTGGTTTTCTTTGCTCTCCAAGGCTGCAGGTGGTAAGACTGCAGGAAGGCTTCACGAAAAAGTATTTTAAAGAAAGAACAGATGTGGGGAAAAAACGAAGTGTTTTCTAACGGAGGTCGACCACATTGCTAAAGCAGACTGTTATGGAGCCACCAGCCTCCCTGGTTCATGAAACGCCAGCTTCATGCAGGGCTCCTGCTGCAAGAACTGTGAGTTAAAGCTCAAACCACCAGAACCTAGATTCCTAGATTGCACGGCCAGACGGACAGGATCATCTCGTCCGAACCCCCAGAGACCTGCCCCCAAGTATTTCCCAGAGCAGAGCTGTTAGAGAAACAACTGGATTTAAAAATTGTCACTGGTGGAGAATCCGCCCTGACCCCTGGAAATTGGTCCAATGGTTAGTTACATATTTCCAGTCTGAATTTGTCTAGCTTCAGCTTCCAGCCCTCAGACCTGCCTCTGCTAGGCTGAAGGGCTGGTTATTAAATATTCACCCCCCACGTAGCTGCTAATATTGACTGTGACCAAGTCACCCCTTAATATAATATATGGAGCTATACCTATCACATAGAACTGGAAGGGACCCTGAAAGGACATCGAGTCCAGCCCCCTGCCTTCACTAGCAGGACCAAGTACTGATTTTGCCCCAGATCCCTAAGTGGCCCCCTCAAGGATTGAACTCACAATCCTGGGTTTGAGCAGGCCAATGCTCAAACCACTGAACTATCCCTCCCCCTTCTTTGTGAAGCTAAACTGTTTCAGCTCCTTGTGTCTAGCACGATCAGGCCTATTTTCCAATCCTTGAATCCTTCTCCTGGCTCTTCTCGGACCCCTCTCCAATTTATCCACATCCTTCTTGAATTGCGGGCACCTGGATTGGACACCGGATCCCAGCAGCGGTCACACCTGGGCCACATACAGAGGGAAAATTGCCTCTCTGCCCCTACTCGAGATTCCCCGGTTTATACAGCCCAGGGTTGCATCAGCCCTTTTGGTCACAGTCTCGCCCTGGGAGCTCATGTTCAGCCCCCCCAAATTGGTTTCAGAGTCACTGCTCCCCAGGAGAGAGGCCCCCGTCCCATACAGCCGTCTGGCGCACTTTGTTCCTGAATCTATACATTTACATGGAGCCGTATGAACACACCTAGTGCTGGCTTGCGCCCGGTTTACCCAGCGATCCAGATCCGTGCCCTGCCCTGCCCTGCCCCCTTCCTTATTTCCCACTCCCCCACTTTCTGTGTCATTGACAAACTTTACCAGGGGTGATTTTATGTTTCCTTCCGGCTCATTGATAAAAACGTGAAAGAGCGCAGGGCCCGGAGCCGACGCCCGCGGGACGCCACTTTACACCCCCCTGCTCAGTGATGATTCCCTACTCACAATTCCGGTTTGAGATCGATCAGCGAGCCAGGTTTTAATCCAGTTCCTGGGGGCCAGGGTCATTTGATACTGTTCCAGTGGTTATTAAATCAAAACGTTTAAAGAAGCAGCGGATGCAGCACAAACTTTTTGTAATTGTTTTGGTTTTTTAAATGTTTTTTCCTCCTGGTTGTTTTTGCAATGTTTTTGTTGTTCTGTGTGTGTGTGATGGTTCTGTTGTTGTTGGTCTGTGTGTTTGCAATCTTTTTGCTACTGATTATGTGTGTGTTTGCCATGTTTTTGTTGTTCTGTGCATTTGCAATTTTTTTATTACGGTTTGTGTGTGTTTGCAATGTTGTTGTTATCGTTTGTGTGTGTTTGCAATGTTGCTGTTGTGTGTGTGTGTTAGCAACAACAATATTGCAAACACACACAGCAACAACAGCAACATTGCAGTTGTGTGTGTTTGCAATGTTGTTGTTGCTGTTGTGTGTGTTTGCAATGCTGTGTGTGTGTTTGCAATGCTCTTGTTGCTGCTGGTGTGTGTTTGCAATGCTGTTGTTGCTGCTGGTGTGTGTTTGCAATGTTTGTGTTGTTGCTGTTGAGTGTTTGCAATGTTTTTACAATGTTGTTTCCTGTTTTGTTTTTGGTATCAGTGGTGTTTGTTGTGGTTGTTCTGGGTGTGTCAGCCCAGTGCCAGCCTTGTGGGTTGGTTCTCCGCCACGGGCTAAGTGGCCACATTGGTCTCCCAGACTAAAAACACCTGCGAATTCTGCCCCTCTTTGGGCCTTGCGAACAGCTCCTGAATGCTGAGGGGAATCAAAAGGAGGAGGGAGAAATGCCGTGAGAGTGAACATTTCTCCCTCCAGCCACTTGAGCGTGACACGTTCCCGTGTAACTAGACACAGGTTAAACTGGGATTCCCCCCCCCCCCAATCTTTCCCCATCCTGGGCATGCAGCCAAGGAAGTAACCCGGTCGTAGGAGGTCACAGGAACCTGCCAGCGCTGCCAGCCCGAAAGGGAGACAGACGGACTCAGCTCCTGGCGCAGCTCAGGGGCTGGGGGGAACTCAGCCCTGGTAAACAAGGGAAGTGGGAGACCGGAATGGAGTGACCCAAAACAGAGAGGGGTGTGTGAGAGAGAGAGAAACTGGGCCTAATTGGAGGATAAAACAACAAGGGGTCGGGCTGCTCCACACACCAATTCGTGGGGCCTTGAAGAAAGAGACTTTGGGGAGAAAAATGGGCTACTGCTGTGAATTTTGCTGTCATGTCTGCCACCTCCACTGTCTCCTGGGGCACCAGGGCTTCATCTTCCGATCCCGAGAGACGCCCTGACCAGACTGGGCTGGAAAGCTGGACCCAAACGACACCACCGCCTTTCCCGGCTCCAGATGAATCGCACCCGCTCCCCCTGCTCTAACCCACCAGCCCCCACTCCCCTCCCAGAGCGGGGGAGAGAACCCAGGAGTTCTGGCTCCCAGCCCCCCCTGCTCTAACCCACCAGCCCCCACTCTCTTCGCAGAGCCAGGGCAAGAACCCAGGAGTCCTGGCTCCCAGCCCCCCCCGCTCTAACCAGTAGACCCCCCTCATCTTCCCGATCCCAAGAGATGTCCTGACCAGACTGAGCCGGAGAGCGGGACCCAGACACCGACACCTTCTCTGGCTCCAGCTGGCTCCCAGCCCCACCTGGGACAAGCTGGGGTCGGACGTTAACAACAGCAGCAGAAACGAGGCATCTCTGCTAACTTCTCCTCCGCTCCCCGAAAGACCGGTTCTCACCGTCCTCGATCGGCTCTGGAGCCTGCCAAGCGCGGGACTTTACCCCGACGGTCTCCCCAGCTGACGGGAGCGAGCGGGGGTTGCTCTGATGGAAGCCAGGCTGAATACCCCACGTTTCGGAAGCGCTCAGTGATTTTCCTGCCGGGCTGCAGCGCTAATGGAAAGATGACCAGGGTGTTTGGGGGGGCTTTGCCCGAGCGCTCTGGATTCCAAGCCCCAGACCTGGCTTAACATTGGCCAGACACCAAGCTCTGATCCTCCCCTATGCCCCCGTCTTCCAGCCACCGCGATGTCACGGCCAATTTACACCGGGGCAGCGTCACTCTGGATTGATACAAGGATTCTGGAGTGACCCCAATGCAAGCCATCGGGCCCAGGACGGATCGACGCCTCCGGTGGCACCCGCAGCCGTACGCACGTTGTGTGCACGGGTGGCGTGGGGGGGTGTAGCGAGGTCGTGACTCGCCAGCGCAGCGCCTCCTGCTGGTCATTCTGGGAATTAGCTCTTTTCCAGCCTTGGAGCGCCCTCTGCTGGCCGGTGGCTCACCTGCCTCAGGCCCCCCTATCCCTTCTGGACCCCGGTGCCCTTTACCTCGGGGCTCTGCCCCCAGCAGTCCCCCCACACTCTGGGTCTCCCCTCCCAGGGGAACCCCCAACCCTCTAAACCCACCTTGCCTCAGTGGCTACTGCCAGTCATCGTCCAGCCCCCGCTCCCTGGGGCAGACACACTCTGTACTGGCCACTCATCATCGGCAAGGGGGCTGGACCAGCTGCCTCTGCCTATCCCCGGGTGCACCTCCCAGCCCCAGTACCTGCGTAGGCCTTCACCAAGGCCTCAGCCTCGGGGTTTGCCAGGCTGGAGCTCCCCGGCTCCTCCTGCCTTTCCCCAGCCCTGCTCCGCTCCGGGTACCCTGAGCTCCCAGGCAGCCAGGCCCTTCTCCCTCCAAGGCTGGAGAGAGACTGCGACTGCGACACAGGGCCTTCTTATACTCCCAGCCCGGCCCTGATTGGCTGCCTCAAACCCGCTCCTGATTGGCTGCCCCAGGGCCGCCCTTCCCCGGGGGTGTTTTTAACCCCTTCCACACCGGAGCGGGGTGACCGCCCCGCTACAGGGGGGCAGAGCAAAAGGGGCACGTTGCCCCAAAACAAGCAGCTTTGCAACCCGGCCCGCTCTGGTTGGGCCTGCGGGGTGAGCCAGAGACCTGCGAGAGAGAGTCGGGCCCAGCGGGACAAGAGCCTCTGCCAGGGGCCGTGAGCCGCTCAGCTGTGCATCTCCTGCGACAACTCGCTGGGGGCCCCTCTGACTGGCTCCCCAGGGTCGGTGTGAGGCCCTCGCCGTGGGGCGCAGCTCACCGATTGGCTGGGGGCGGTCACCTGTCAGTGGGTCAATGCAGATTTCCCCGCGCACCCAGAGAGACAGAAATATTTCCATCAGGAGCCATCAACACGTGTAGCTCAGAAAAACGCTGCCCGACAATCTGTCGGTGTCCCGCTCCAGCGGCTGGTGGGTTCCCGACGGACCAGGCAGGAACGAACAATGAAAACACGGGCGGTCTGGCAATATGCGGCCGTTTGCTTTGTGTATTTCGCCAGGGGAGGGTGACAGGGTGGGTGTGAACAGTCACAAACCTTTAACTCAACCTCGACTGACATTAAGCAGCGAGACAAGCCCTACCCCCACACACACATTTCCCACACCCGTGAACATTTTAATCAACTAAAACATTCTTAAATATGCGTCAGAATAATCAATTCTCCACCAAAATTCGACATGTACAGATATAAATAGAGCCACAAACATTACAGGTCACTGAG
>NW_020697757.1:0-2354 GCF_002925995.2 Terrapene triunguis | reverse complement strand
GATGTGGGAGGCTCCGAGCTGTGTGGTCCTCCTCTCCTCTGGCCAGGACCCACCGCGCACCAGCCGCTGTGCACTGGTCACTCATGGCTAGGAAGGAATGATCCCCACAGATGCTGACCCATTGAGTACAATGGGCTGGAGAGGCCTGTCAGCCAGGGATCTGTCGTTTTTATGAGACACGCTGCTTTACACCATTTTAAAGTGGGCCAAATCCTCCCACTGGAGCAAAGCTGCTGCACCAATTTACAGCAGGTGAAGTGCTGGTGCCTCTGCCTTCTCTGTCCTGACAACACACCTGTCCCCAGAGGGGGAGAGCGACGGTGGGACAAGACGATGATGATCAATGCACGGCTCAGGCAGTGGCGCTATAAGGATCTCTGGGATGTTCGATCACTGGGAGGCGTTCACGGACAGAGGTCTGTTCTCATGGGACGGACTCCGGCTGGGTAGGGAGGGAAATAGATTCTGGGATGGAGGGTGGCACAACCGATTAAAAGAGCTTTAAAGAAGGAATTCAGGGGAGATGGGAGATGCTCATGTAATCTCCAGCCCTGACTTTAACATTGAGTGGGAGGAAAATCAAGTAAGAGCGGATACAGCAATGGAGAAAGGGACAGCAGAAGGTAGGAGAAGGAACAACAAGAGGAAAGATAGTGCCCATAGGAATGACACTAACAGTCACGGGGGCGATACTGGCAGTAAAGTGACTGTACCTAATCGGGTGAGGAATCTGGGCGAAGCCGAGCAGAAACAATTAAGATGTCTGTACACCAAGGCAAGGAGCTTGGGGAACAAAATGGAGGAACTAGATCTACTGGTGCAGGAAGTGAAACCAGATGTTACGGGGATAACAGGAACATGGTGGAATTGTAGGCAGGACTGGAGTACAGGTATCGAAGGATAAGTGCTGTTCAGGAAAGACAGAAATAAAAAGAAAGGTGGTGCAGTCGGTAGGGCCCACACTTTCCTGGCTGTGAGAGCTGACAGATTTCTTTACCAAATAGTCACCAAACCAAGAGGTGATGTCATTTTAGATTGAGTGTTGGTGAGTAGGGAGGACGTCCAGACAAGAGCTGGTTGTAGGGGACAACCTTGGTTTGCATGATCATGAGCTAATTCAGTTTCAACTAAATGAAAGAATAAACAAAACTAGGTCTGCAAGTAGGGCCTTGATTTCAAAGTTGCAGAAGTTCTCTGAAGCCTGCATCACAAGCAAGGGGAAAACCTTCCTAGGGAAGGGTTGCGGACCAGGCTGGATGAACAAGCGTCACACACAGTTGATTGAGAGAAAGCAGAAAGCCTACAAGGAATGGAAGATGGGATGGATCAGTAAGAAAAGCTACCTCTTGGAGTCAGAAAGTGCAGGGATAAACTGAACTGTCAGTAGCCAAGCACAGTCGGACCTTGCAAAGGGAATTAAAACCAACAGTAAATGGTTCTATAGCCATATAAACAAAAAGGGACTGCCAAACACGGAAGATGTGTTGGAGATTAAAGATAATCTAGGCATGGCCCAACACCTAAAGAAATTCTTTGCATCAGATTTTAATAAGGGAAATGAGTTTCGGGGTAGTGGCAGGGTGGCTAATGGAAATGGGGATATGGAACTAGAAATTACCACCTTTGAGGTGGAAGTCAAATGGGACCTAGTCGGGGGGGTCCAAATAATCCCCATACAAGACTATTAAAGGACCTTCCAATTGCAAGCCCAACAGCAAGGATTTTTAATGAATCCATAAATGCGGGGGTTGTGCCCTGTGACTGGAGAATTGCTAACATCACCTATTTTTAAGAAAAGGAAAAAAGTGACCCAGGAAACTACAGGCCTGTTAGTCGGATCTCAGTTGTATGAATGGTCTTGGAAGAAATTTGGAAGGAGAAAGTAGTTAGGCACATAGAGGTAAACAGTGATTGGGATAAAATACAACACGGTTTTACAAAAGGTAGATCGTGCCAAACCAACCTGATCTCTTTCTTTGAGACGATAACTGATTTTTTAGACAAAGGCAATGCAGCAGATCTCATCTATCTGGATTTCAGTGGCATTTGATACAGTTCCACATGGGGAATTATGTGTCAAATTGGAGAAGATGGGGATTAATGTTGTTGTTAGTCCCTAAATGCATGACCTTGCATGTGCACTATTGAATTTCATCCCAGCGAGCTCTGCAATGGGCAGATAAAGGGGCAGAACGTTTTGCCACATTGTTTCTGGGGATCTTGGTCCCCTGCTCACAACAGAGTCTGCGCAGCAGAACCCAGCTCAGAAAGTGGCTTTGATTCTCCACTGAGACAATAACATTCTTTTATCCGGGAAATATGGTCACCCGACGCCAAATACAACCAATTTCCAA
>NW_020697756.1:0-2124 GCF_002925995.2 Terrapene triunguis | reverse complement strand
GGGGGATTTACACCCATGTATTCCCACTGTGTCTCTTTAATTGGGAGGAAAAAGTCTGCAGCATAAAGATTTTCAGTGGAAACTTTTGTCTTTTTTTTGCTTGAGAGTTCCTGGAGTTAATTCTCATTCACATTATAGAGACTTCATGTGGCTCTGTGAATGTAACAGAGCCTAGGGGTGGATGTCAATGTCATTTATGTCCATTTTCAGGCCCTTTTCATACTGCTAGAATGGTACAAAGCAGCTTCTGTGTCAATGAGGCTCAGGTCAACTAAGCTGAATTCTACTCTAAGGCCTCAGCTACACTAGAAGCTGGGGGAGTGGCGGCAGCACAAGTCTAGCTGAATGAAGTATGTGCCCTTGGGGTCTGAGTGGCTTTGTACTTGAGGTGACTAGCACATAGCCATTTGCCGCTGCCCGTGCTACTGCGGCTAAACTTCTATTTTTAGAATGCTAACTCAATGACAGCTCAGTACAAATATGTGTACACAAGCTGGGAATCACACCTGTAGCTCCAAGGGCAGACGTAGCCTAAATTACACAGGTGTGAATCTAGATTAGGGCCTTGTATTGCAAACCCATGAGTGTGATCCAGTGAGAGACGCCTGTTGGCTTCACAGGGCTTCAGATCTGGCCTTCAATGGAGGGCTCAAGTATAAAAGCTATGTGGATAGCTTTTACGTGATAGTGACTACACATAGTGGGAAACATTACACCGGGTAGGTAATTTTCACAGATTCCTGGATTCCAAGGCCAGCAGGAGCTGTTGTTATCATTTAGTCTGAGCTTCTGTATAACCTGGACCAGATAATTCTTCCAAAGTGATTCCTCTTTGAAAAACAGTGTACTTTAAAACAAAACAAAGCAAAGCATCCAGACTTGTTTTCAAAATGGTCAGTGCCCTTGTCATGCAAACACTTCCTACCAAACTTTGGCCTCATTACAGCAAAGCATTTTAGCACATGTCTCACTTTAAGCCTGTGAGTAGTCGCTTTAAAGTCAATGGGAGTTTAACACATGCTCAAAATATGCCACTGAAGCATCAGCTGAAGGGTCATTGACTTCAGTGAGGCTACTCATGCTTAAAGCTCAACACGCAATTTACCAACTCTGGGTAATAGTCCTCCTGTATATCTAGGTAATTCTGTGGTCCTGACCATTGTAATATAAGCACCTTCACAATAATGAACTGATTTTATGCTAACCGCAGCCCTATGAGGGAAGTCAATATTATTATCAGACATAGGTGAAAAACAAGGTATGTTTGTGATGATATATTGCTTGAAACAGGAGGTGGCATAGTAGGAGAGTATGCGTCAGTTTGCTGCTTTCTCTTATAATGCATGACCACTGAACAACGAGGAAGAATAACTAATACATCCAAGGACACCCAGGGAGTCTGTGGCTGAACCTGGAATGTAACCAGGTCTTCTGAATTCCACTCCCACGCCTTTTAATTGATTGAAATATGAGGGTTCTCCACCATAACTTACTAAATGAAAGATAGGGACGAATATGACTATTTTAACTGTTTTCCAACTGGAGAAAAATTAGAAAAGAAGACAAAATATTGGATAAAATCTCTTCTGCACACTCTTTTTATGGTTTAAAGCAATAAAAGTATGTGATAAGCATATTGCCATTGAAAGTCAATGGGATTTGAGCACCTAAATGCCTCAAGCTCCTTTGGAAGCCGAGCCATAATTGATACACTGTAGAATGTTATTAGCTGAACTGGAAAAGTAAAACAAACATCACCAGCAAATCTCTGTCAAATTATGGACCATTTGACACCCACCATGGCAAAGGTGGAACATTCCTTTCCGTTACAGCTGTGATTCAAATTCTGGAAGCGCTAAGCATGTGTGTGCTGCTCTCATGTGAAATGTTGAGTTCAATGAGGGGCTCTGATCTGGGTGTAATTTCTCTTAAAATAACTCTTGCTTCTGCTCATCCTACCTGAAGGATCGATGAGATTTGGGAGGTAGGCGATCCTGAGTTTGACTGCTATGCCCTAGTGACCCAGGAGGGAGAGGCATTGATTAAAGAGAACAACTACAAGCTATAGGCAAACAGATTTCCACACAGCTTCAGTTTCACGTTCGTTTATCTTCTTTACCAGGA
>NW_020697755.1:0-3191 GCF_002925995.2 Terrapene triunguis | reverse complement strand
ACTTGCTGTACCCAAAGAAAAAGTGAGAACTCAGTTTTTCTCCGACACAGACATGATGAAGCATCTGTTGGAGCTGCAGGAAAGCCAACAAGAACACAACCCCCCGCTGCATCCACTGTATAACCGCCTACCCTCCTCCCCATGTTCCATAGCCTCCTCACCCAGACGCCCAAGAACGTGGGGGGGAGGCTCCGGGCACCCAGCCACTCCAATCCACAGGATGGCCCAAGCAACAGAAGGCTGTCATTCAAACAGTTTGATTTTTAGTGTGACTACAATAAGTAATGTGGCCTTGTCCTTCCCTCCTCCCCGACCCCAACCGGGCTACCTTGTCTGTTATCTCATTTTTTTTTAAATTAATAAAGAAAGAATGCATAGTTTCAAAACAATAGTTACTTTATTTCGAAGGGGAGAGGGTGGATGGCTTACAGGGAATCAAAATCAACAAAGGGGGCGGGTTTGCATCAAGGAGAAATACACACTGTCACACCGAAGCCTGGCCAGTCATGAAACTGGTTTTCAAAGCTTCTCTGATGCACAGCGCGCCTTGCCCACAACAGCAGCGGTGACAGTGAACTGAGCGGGCTCCATGCTTGCCGTGGTATGGCGTCTGCACGGGTAACCCAGGAAAAAAGGC
Source organism: Terrapene triunguis (assembly GCF_002925995.2). Taxonomy (NCBI): domain Eukaryota; kingdom Metazoa; phylum Chordata; order Testudines; family Emydidae; genus Terrapene; species Terrapene triunguis. The sequence goes on along the minus strand of NW_020697755.1, from coordinate 2,554 downwards.
GCGAAACGATTGTCTGCCATAGCTTTCACAAAGGGAGGGGTGACTGACGACATGTACCCAAAACCACCCATGACAATGTTTTTGCCCCATCAGGCATTGGGAGCTTAACCCAGAATTCCAATGGGCAGCGGAGACTGCTGGATAGCTACCCACAGTGCACCGCTCTGTTAGTCGATGCTAGCCAGGGTATTGAGGATACACTCCGCCGACTTAATGCGCTTAGTGGGGACATACGCAATCGATTGTATAAAATCGATTTCTAAAAATCAACTCCTATAAAATCGACCTAATTTCATAATTTAGACATACCCTGAGCCATATCCCATCAAATGTATGGAATTACAGCTACCTCCCTGATTTTGCCATTTGGCTGTAGAAACTCCTCACTAGCTTATTTAAAAAAACAAACAAACAAAAACGCAACATGATTAATAAAAATCTTTATTGTGAAGTAGTTAAGGTTACCACACATATAAAGTACCTGATTCAAAGGCAGAAAAACCAAGTACCCTGACCACAGCTCCTGTAATACCACTGGTAAGGGGTGGAGGTAAGTTTAGTGTTCAGTGATCACTCAGTGTTAAAGAGCTTGCAGAAGATCTGCTTTTTTCTGTGTCAGATTCCAACTGGCTATTCAATGCCCCAAACAGACTCTGTCTGGGAATCTCAGCCCTTACAGGCACAATCCCCTATACCACACAGGGAATACTGCTGAAGGCTTTTATTCTAGAGAAAGATTAATCATTAACATAGAAACAGGCAGTGATTTGTCTTCAATGGGATGTCAGCAAAGCATTTAAGATTAAGCATGAGCTTAATGCAGATGCTTTCCTGAATAAAGGCTTAAATAAGAAAGTTGGGGGGGTCTACTGCACCAATCAACATGAACCCTTCATTGTCCATTCTCTTAAGAAACAGTGGTGTGTTGGGTCCTAAGTTCACTGGAACATCTGCTTCATAATAGACTTACTGCTGAAACTCATGATGGCTCACACGGAACTGACATACCTACAACCAACAGAACGCTTCTCGGCTGCTACTTAAGTGAGTCACTTCCTCTCCCCAAAGGCACTTGGCCCTCCATCCGAGATCCTAACTTACAGCCTTCTGTTTCTGACATGCAGCTCAACTGAAGTCAGTGAGAATGTTACTGGTGCAGGTTCTTATTGTGGCTTCAATTTGGTCATGTAAGTTGGTTTTCACTCTAATTTTCTACAAATATGCAGATTACTGAGCAACAACCAGAGAGCCTCCAAATTCATGCTTATGATGTTTTTTTCCCCTTTCTTTCTTTGTAGATGGAGCTGCACAAGTACAACTGACACAAGATCAGTTATCCATCACAAGGAATCTGATGAAAACAGTAAGAATTGACTGTAAAGTTTCTGGCATCAATTTTGGTGATGCTTATATACACTGGTATCGACAGAGACCTGGAGAAGCTCCGGAGTGGATACTCTACTTTAAGACACAAACTGAAAAATCAAATTTTGACAAGGAGAAGTTTAGCATTCACAAGACAACTGAAAAATCCACCTGTACCCTAACAGTAGACAAACTAACCTACAATGACACGGCTACCTATTACTGTGCCTACTGGGATCGCACAATGTTAGAATACCATAGACAGGCTGTACAAAAACCTCACTTTGTATTCTGAGTCACAGACATTCAAAAAAAGTGTACAAAAAAAACAAACCAAAACAAAACAACCTCCACATACATAGTTGCCTTCTTAATCTTAATCAGCTGAAAGCACGAGTAGATACTCATTTTCTCTGAGCTAGATACAAGACCATCACAGTCTGCTGAAGATCCCGGATTGGAAGAGAAAGCAAGTTTTCCAGGCCTGTGATAGAAGGCCATTTATCTAGAAGATGATATTTTGCCCCCTGCTGACTGAACAGCAAATCAATGAATGGAGAGCGCTAGTAAGTTACCGGAGTGGTCATAGGAGCTGGAACTAGGGGTGCTGCTGCACCCCCTGGCTTGAAGTGGTTTCCATTATATTCAGGCTTTTCAGTTTGATTCAATGGCTCTCAGCATCCTGACTATATACAAATTATTAGAGGGGTAGTAGCCGTGTTAGTCTGTATTCACAAAAACAACAAGGACTCAGGTGGCACCTTAAAGACTAACAGATTTATTTGGGCATAAGCTTTCATGGGTAAAAAACCCACTTCTTCAGATGCATGGAGTGAAAATTACAGATATAGACTTTAATATATATTGGCACATGAAGAGAAGGGAGTTACCTTCCAAGTGGAGAACCAATGTAGAAGGCCAATTCAGTCAGGGTGGATGTGATCCACTCCCAATAATTGATGAGGAGGTGTCAATACCAAGAGAGGGAAAATTGCTTTTTTAGTGAGCCAGCCACTCCCAGGCCCTATTCAAGCCCAAACTGATGGTGTTAAGTTTACAAATCAATTGTAGTTTTGCAGTTTCTCTTTGAAGTCTGTTTTTGAAGTTTTTTTGTTGAAGAATGGCTTCTTTTAAATCTGTTATTGAGTGTCCAGGGAGATTGAAGTGTTCTCCTACTGACTTTTGTATG
>NW_020697754.1:0-4212 GCF_002925995.2 Terrapene triunguis | reverse complement strand
GATCTGAGGGAAGTGGCCTGTAGAATTTGGTATTGGAGAGATGTCTGGCAGCCTCCTTTTGGTAGTCAGACCTGTTCATGATGATAACAGCACCTCCTTTATCAGCCTCTTTGATTATAATGTCAGAGTGGTTTCTGAGGCTGTGGATGGCATTGCGTTCTGCATGACTTAGGTTATGAGGCAAGCGATGTTGTTTTTCCACAATTTCTGCCTGTGCACGTCGGCGGAAGCATTCTATGTATAGGTCCAGACTGTCATTTCGACCCTCAGGAGGAGTCCATGTGGAGTTCTTCTTCTTGTGCTGTTGGTGGGAGGACACAGTATCAGTGTGCTGTTCAGTGTTATCTTGAAAGTATTCTTTGAGTCGGAGACGGCGAAAGTAGGCTTCCAGATCGCCGCAGAACTGTTTCATGTTTGTGGGGGTGGCAGGGCAGAAAGAGAGTCCCCGAGATAGGACAGACTCTTCTGCTGGGTTGAGTGTGTAGTTGGATAGATTGACGATATTGCTGGGTGGGTTGGGGTACCACTGTTGTGGCCCCATGTGGCAGGTAGGATTTTAGACAGCTTACAGTCCTTTTTCCTTTGTAGAGAGGTGAAGTGTGTAATGTAGATCTCCTGTCTTTATTTAGTGAAGTCCGTTTGTATGGAAGTTTGGTTATTTATGAGATTCTCCAGGTTGGAGAGCTCTTTTTTGATGTTTTCCTGTTTGCTGTATAGGATGCTGATCAGATGGTTCCTCAGTTTCTTTGATAGAGTATGACATAATCTCTCACTGTGGTCTGCGTAGTATGTAGATAGCAATGGATTTTTCACCTTCAGTCCATTTGGTATGATGTCCATTCATTTGCATTTGGAAAGGAAGCTGATATCTGTCTGTACTTGTGCAAGTTTCTTCATGAGGTTGATGGATTTCCACTCCATACGGCTAAATGCAGTGCCTTGCATGGTGTCAAGTATCAGAGGGGTAGCTGTGTTAGTCTGGATCTGTAAAAGCAGCAAAGAGTCCTGTGGCACCTTATAGACTAACAGACGTATTGGAGCATGAGCTTTCGTGGGTGAATACCCACTTTGTCGGATGCATGTAGTGGAAATTTCCAGAGGCAGGTATAAATATGCAAGCAAGAGTGAGTCAGGCTAGAGATAATGAGGTTAGTTCAATCAGGGAGGATGAGGCCCTCTTCTAGCAGTTGAGGTGTGAACCATGTGGTTCTCCTGATGTATAAAAATTGGTTCTAGAGAATAGTTTGGGAAAGGGGAATTATGGGAGATACTTACACTTTCTGAGACTCTGCTGTTGCTTGTACTTTGTTTGGGTAGAAGGTAAAGACATATAAACCTGGACTGGATGAAATTTTCTATGATAAATCATGTATAACCTTGTGTTATACATGATTCTGCCCCCTTGTGTGATAGAATGTGATCCCATATGTGATAAGGAATACGTAGCCTTAACTCTGACTTCTTAGGCAAGGCACTATGTGCAATTTTAACTCTGCACTCATGTTGCTATAGTGATAAGTAGAGAAGAGACAGTGATCAGGGGTAATGGATATAAAACTGAATATTAAGTGTGTCTGCTGGACATGGATCCTGTGGTTCTCTAAGGCTCTCTAGGTCCCAGACCAACTCTCAAAACCTGTGCAGCCAAATTTCACCCCACAGGGTCTCCTTGAATCTTGGGATGGAGTACATATTAATGGGAAAGAGTGACCTCTGGTGGTATGCACAATGCTGCATCTCCAGAATTAATGCATTCCCTCTTTTTGTCTCTCCAACTTAATTTTTAATGTGGTTGCATCACTATCCAGCTTTCAGATCAACAGCTGTGGTGTCACACCAGATTTACCCCACTTTCACTAATTGACTTCAGTGGCCTTACTCCAGAATTATACAAGTCTACATACGCTCAGAAGATGGACCAGAAAGGAAGTGTGGTGCAAGGGTTATGGTGTTAGCCTGGGACTCGGAAGACATGCATTCAACTCCCTGTTCTGCCACAGATTTCTCGTGTGACAAATAACATAGGCACATGTTTTGAAAGGTATTCAGATATTGAAATCAATGGGTTTTAGGTGCCCAGGGGCTTTTGAAAATCCCACTAGGCACCTAAATACCTTTAAAAATTTTGACCCTTGAGAAAAATTTTAAAAAGACATCAGGCCCGGTTTTTAAAAGTATTTAGGTGTTGCATGCTCAGAATTGCAACACCTAACTGATTTAGGAGTCTAAGTCTCATTTTCAAAAGAGATTTAGGCACTTAGGAGACAAAATCTAATTTACAGTCATAGGGATTTAGGCTCCTAAGTGCCTTACTCCCTTTTGAAAATGAGACTTAGACTCCTAAATCAGTTAGGCTGACCACAGCATCATCCATACCTTTAACAATCTTAGGGACAGCTTTTAAAAGGTATTTATTTAGGTACTTAAGGATGCAGATAGATGCCTACTGGGATTCACAAATGTAGCTAGGTCAATGGGAGTTAGGTGCCTAAATGGCTTAAGCATTTCTGAAAGTCCCATTAAGCACCTATCTGCATACTGAGGCACCTACACACCTTTTCTAATCTGGCCATTGTACCTCATTGCTCCTGTGATGTTGCACCCCATAATGCTTTATGGGAATATGCTTATGAATGTATATATGACATAACTGGGATATGTTTTAAGCTACATATGCTATGTAACATATCTCTGCAAAGGTTATGATCTACTGAATATATTCATCCTATTTGTATGCATGTATCATTTTTGTATTCAAAGTTATGAATATTGGCTGTGTACTTGTTTGATTTTAAGTAGCCTTAGTATGGCATTTGGACAGCTTCTTTAGAAAGGAATTTACAAGTTAAGTGCCCAGTCAAGAAACACTTAATGGACAATGGATTTTGGAAGGCTCCAATCCACATAAGAAGTCTATGTGAGGACGTTCAAGGTAGCATGTTAACAATGGGCACTACCTGTAAGTTCTGAGGCCTTGGCTACACTTGCAAGTTACAGCGCTGCAAAGCCTCCCCCAGCGCTGTAACTCACTCCCCGTCCACACTGGCAGGGCACTTACAGCGCTGTATCTCCCTCGGTACACCGCTGCAGGTACTCCACATCTCTGAGAGGAATAACAGCTGCAGCAGAGTGGCTACGACTCACGGGTGTGAGTGTAAACGCTTGCAGCGCTGCACTAATCACCTTGTCAAGTGGCCAATCCTCTCCATTGTTGTGACCGGCTGCAGGAATGCAGAAGTGCCAGTTTCAAAGCTCGTACCACAGAGAAAAGCAAACAGTTTGCAGCTTGCTTTGAGTGAGTGAATGAATGAGCAGGGGGCCGGGAGTTCGGAACTTGCAAAATAGAGAGCTGCCATGCTCCAAAAAGCACTCTCTCTCCCCCCACACTCCCTGTCACAATCCACCCCATCCCCCCCCGTTTTGAAAAGCACGTTGCAGCCACATGAATGCTGGGATAGCTGCCCATAATGCACTGCTCCCAACACAGCTGCAAATGTTGCAAGTGTGGCCACACCACTGCACTGGCAGCTGTCAGTGTGGACAGACTGCAGCGCTTTTCCCTACTCAGCTGTACGAACACAGGTTTACCTCACTGCGCTGTACAGCTGCAAGTGTAGCCAAGGCCTGAGTCATGCATGGACATGTGACTTGCCCACATGTCTCTAAAACTCCATCTTGGAGCTGAATTCTGGATAGGAGAGAGGAGGGAGACCACCCATGAGAGAAAGTCTATTTAAGCCCCTGGAAACTCCTCCATTTTGTCTTCATCTGGCTCAAGAGATAGCCTCTCCACCCCCAAAGGATACCTAAAAGAAACTGGAACAAAGGACAGTAACCACAAGGGGTGTGAGTGATTTCTGGACCCAGACTAGAAGGAGACTAGTCTGTAAAAGAAGCTTACTGGGACATCTCTGAGGGTGAGATTTCATCTGTAATCATTTTCTTACTGTATTAGGCATAGACTTTTTTTTATTTTATTTTGCTTTGTAATTCACTTTTTTCTGTCTGTTATTACTTGGAACCAAGTAAATCCTACTTTTTGTATTTAATAAATCATTTTTATACTTATTAATTAACCCAGAGTATGTATTAATACCTGGGGGGGGAGGGAAAACAGCTGTGCATATCTCTCTATCAGTGTTATAGAGGGCGAACAATTTATGATTTTACCCTGTATAAGCTTTTACAGGGTAAAATGGATTTATTTAGGGT
>NW_020697753.1:0-8376 GCF_002925995.2 Terrapene triunguis | reverse complement strand
TCCCCCCGCACTGCATGGTGCCTGGGGGTGGGGAAAGAGGGGGGTGGTGAGACGGACACCACACCCCCCATGGACAGCTTCCTCCCGCAGGACACCAAGTGTGGGGAGAGACAGACACCACACTCCCCATGGACAGCTTCCCCCCGCAGGGCACTGTGCCTGGGGGTGGTGAGACAGACACCCCACCTCCCATGGACAGCTTCCCCCCGCAGGGCACCATGCCAGAAGGATGGTGAGAGAGACACGCTCCACCCCATGGGCAACTCCTGCCACAGGGCATCGTGCATAGGGGGTGAGACAGAGGATGGTGAGAGACACCCCCGCTCCCCACTCCTGCCACAGGGAGACGGAGGCCTCCTGCTTCCCATGGCCAACGCCCATCCTGCAGGCTGCCCTGCCTGCAGAGAGAGACAAGGGTGAGGAGGATGCAGAGACGGACCGACCCGCCCCCACAGATGGACCTGCCCCCACCCCCCCAGGGGCTTGTCCCTCAGGCCAGGGGGACTTCCCTGCACTCCAGAGGGGAACACCTTGATATAGGGGGGAGGAGAATTCCTGGCCTTTAAGGGCTTCTGGAGGTGGTCCAGGAGGGCACCCCCACTTCTCATCACAGTCACTGGAACAGGCGGGGGTGGGTGGGTGAAGAAGAGACCTGGCTTGTGGGGTCAGGTCACTCACCCTCGTTTGCAGTCAGAGCTGGCTCAGGGAGACCCCTAGCTCAGTCTGGGTACAGGGAGGAGGGGTATGGGGGTCCCACACTCCACGCGGTCCTCAGAGCAGGACAATGACCCGGACATGGAGGGCAGAGGGGATCCCTGGCTCAGGTCGGGTATGGGTGACCCAGAGGGGACGGGGTGGAACCCCAGGGGGAGGGGTACAGGGGGTCCCACACTCACCCCTCTCGTCGTCGCTGTCCTCTGAGCAGGACGACGACGACCCGGATGTGGAGGGCGAGAGCTTCCCCAGGTCGAGCTCCGAGTCAGAGTCATCAGCCGAGTCAGGCTTGGGGAGAAGCACAGGCAGCAGCGGGGCCGGCAGCTCGGGCGTGGGGGGCAGGGGGGAGGCTGTGGCTGCTCCAGCACCCCCTGCAGGGGGTTGAGGCGTCCCAGCCCGGCCATGCAAGTAGCTGAGGCGGGCGGCCAGAAAGGAGAAGTCGGGGTCCTGCATGATGGTGGTGTCGGTCTGGCTCAGCCCATGGCGTGCTGCCCCCTGCAGCAGCTCCCCGTCGTGCCGCCCGCACTCCCACCAGGTGGGCAGCTCAGGGCCCGGTGGCTGGCACAGGGCCAGGCGCTCCTGCAGCAGCGGGTGGCACATGACCTGCTCCCGCAGCCGGCGCAGCAGGTCCACACGGTACAGCGTCCTGGAGGCCCGCTCCTCCGAGATGGGCTCGATGAACAGCGTGGGGTCCGGGGACTCTGCGGGGAGAGATGGGGGGGGAGGGGTCAGAGACTTTGGGAGCCCAGAACCCCAACATTACCCTATCCTATGCTCACTCAGGGCTGCTGGCAGACAGACACTCACCGTCGCTGGCGGCCGGGGGCAGCCGGCACAGACAGACGGACAGACACACATTCACCGTCGCTGGCAGCCGGGGGCAGCCGGCACAGACAGACAGACAGACACATTCACCGTCGCTGGCAGCCGGGGGCAGCCGGCACAGACAGACAGACTCACCATCGCTGGTGGCCGGGGGCAGCCGGCACAGACGGACAGACACACTCACCGTCGCTGGCGGCCGGGGGCAGCCGGCACACCTGCCGGCACATGGCCACAAACCCATGGAAATACTTGGTGAGGCTTTCGTCTGTCTTGCGGTCGAGCCGGGCCAGCGCCCGGAAGCGGCCCCAGTGGAAGCGCAGCGTGTCAGGGTCGTACTCCACCCCGAAACTGGACACCACGCGGTAGAAATCCGACTGCTCCCGACGTGTCCACCTGGGGGAGGGGAACAGGAGAGCCTCAGTGGGCCCGTGGACCTGAGCCAGTCCCTGGGAAGATGCACCTCTGCCCCAAGCCCCCCCACCCTCGCCCCAGATCCCAGAACCAGGGCCCCCCATCCTAGAGGCCTGTGGTGGCTGCAGGGTGCGTGTCCCATGTCCAAAGCATCCCCTGGAACAGGGTGGGGCTCCCCCCTCCGGCTGCATGTTGCCCTGGCCTCACCGCTGCTGCTTCTCCCGGCGCACCATCTCCTTGAGCTTGCAAGCTGCCTCGCAGCGCCGGCGCCGCCGGTCTCCCCGCTCTGCGGCTTCCATCTTCAGCTGCTCCTGCTTGTAACTGCGCTGGCAGGCGGTGATGAGGCGCCGCAGGCGGGCCGTGAGCACTGAGCCCGGCGGCCAGAACAGGTGCCCGGGCTGGGCCGGCTGGCCTGCAGGGGAACAACAGGGGTCAGAGCCCCCCCCAGTGCACAGACCCTGCACCCCAACCCCCCAGCTGGCCTGCAGGGAGACAACAGGGGTCACAGCCCCCCCAAATGCACACAGACCCTGTACCCCAAACCCCTCCCAGCCAGCCCCAGCCTACACGCTACGGGACAGTGCCTACTTTCATCCTTTCTGTGCTCCAGCCACCCTCTTCCCCACCCCCTTACCTTCATCCCCATCCACCACCGAGATCTCCTCGTCCAGCAGCATCAGGGGATCACCCTGGGGGTGGGGAAGGAGAGACACATTAAGGACTGGGAGTATTGTGCCCCTCAGCCATGTCACCTGCCCCCTGCCTGATACCCAGCCTGCTGCCTGCCCCAGACAGGGACAGATGCCCCCAGGAGCCAATGGGGGGCTGGGTTATGGCGGGGGGAGCAGGGGGTCTGTGGGGATGGGGAACCCGGTGGGGAGAGGGTAGAGGGGGACAAGGTGGAGCACTGTGGAGAGCGACCTGAGGGCAGAGGGGGACCCCGGGGCGAGGGGGTGGCTAGGAGTAGCTCTCACCTCGTCGTCCTGCTCCTTGGCCGGCCCGGACAGCGGTTTGTATTCAGGGTCCTCGCAGTCTTTGTCAAACTCCGCCCTGAGGCCCATGGGAAAGGAGGGGTTAGTGACCCCCAGGAACTGCCCCCAGCTGGGCCCCCTCCACAGCCCCTGGGGGGGCTGGTGCCTCAGAACTCCGTGAGGAGCAAGTTTAACTCATTCCCCGCCAGGGCAGAGCCAAGTGCTGCTGGGGGGTCGGTATTAGCATGGCAAGTCATCACAGGCACGCCCCTCCGGACAGGTTACCCAGGCCCCGCCATGTTGGCCACCACTCACCCCCCCCCACCCCCGTGCCCAGGCCCTGCCCACTAGACCCGTCAGTCACCTAGACTAGAGGTTCTCAAACTGGGGGTTGTGACCCCTCGGGGGTCACAAGGTTATTACATGGGGGGTTGCGAGCTGTCAGCCTCCACCCCCAAACCCCGCTTTGCCTCCAGCATTTATAATAGTGTTAAATACAAAAAAGTGTTTTTAATTTACAAGGGGGGGGGGGGTTGCACTCAGGTTTGCTGTGAGAAAGGGGTCATCAATACAGAAGTTTGAGAAACATCACTCAACCCACCCCCATGCCCAGGCCCCACCCCTACCCCTAGACAGTCACTCACCCCTCTCCCACATCCAGGCGGTGCTCCGCGGCGATGGCCTTGTCATCGGGGCGCCCGGCCTTCTCCAGGAAGCAGAGAGCGGGGTCAGCTCGCATGGTGTTGTACTTCTCGTAGCCTGGGGGGAGGAGGCACAAGTCAGGGGTCAGCACCCCACTGCCCTCTCTGTGCACACAGACACACACTGGGGCCAGAAACAGCCTTCCCTGGCCCAGCCACTCTGGGACTGTTCACTCCCTTCCCACCGCATGCACAATTTACCCGTCCGCAAGTGAGACCCCCCTCCCCCTGTGCTGCCAACCTAGGGGAGTTGAGTCCCCTACACCCACCCCCACACACGCACCATGCTTGAAGACCCCAATGAGCAGGGACTTGTCGGCCTCAGCGTCCCACCAGCCGGTTGGCACCTCCAGCTGCTCCACCAGCGGGAACCAGATGTCGATCTCGCTGGGAGGAGAAGGGGCAGAGAAACAAGTGAGACGCAGGTCCAGACGCAGGGAGGACAGACAGACGAGGGGGCAAGAGACAGGGACGGACCAGGGACAGGGCAGCAATGAGGGGCGCGGGGGGGAGGGGCAGTGGAGCACAGCGTGGGGGGGCAGAAGGTGCATTACCTGGCACCAGCACCAGCCAGCACCTTGCTGGCCTGGTCCCCAATCACCTCCTGGCGCAGGTAGTACAGCATCCGCACTCGCAGCAGCACCCTGACAGAGACACATCACAGGGTCAGAGAGAGCACTGAGCCCATGCTGGGGAGTAAGATGCCTGGGCCCCATCCCCAGCCGGGGGAGGGCAGCCCGGACCCCTAGGTCCCCTGTACTAGTGGGTGTGTGTGTGAGAGAGCCGGACGCCTGGCTCCCTTACTTGTACTAGTGATGAGTGTGTGCGTGTTGTGGGGAGCCCAGATGCCTGGGTCCCTTGTACCAGTGGCGTGTGTGTGTGTGTGTGGTGGTGAGGGTGGGCGTGTGGGGGGGACCTGGATGCCTGGATCCCCTGTACCAGGGTGAGTGTGTGCGCGTGTTGTGGGGAGCCTGGATGCCTGGGTCCCCTGTAGCAGTGGCGAGTGTGTGTGTGTTGGGGGGAGCCCGGACGCCTGGGTTCCTTACTTGTTGCACTGGTGCTTGAGGTGCTTCTTGTAGCTCTCGTCCTGGAAGAGCGTGTCGGGGTTGTACTTGCGGATCCACTCGGCTTTGTGAACGTCGAACGTGCTCTGGGACTTCACCTTCTTGCCCTTGCGCCCCCGGGGCACGGGGATCGACAAGCCTGGAGGACAGATGGACAGAGAGGTCAGACCGGGGCGGGGGGCTGGCGGGGCGTCGCACCCAAGGGGCTCCATGGCTCCTCTATCAGGCAGGCGTGCAGGGAGCGAGCTGGGGGGTGGGCTGGGAACCCTCACCTGAGTGGTTCTGAAGCTCCTTGGCCTTGCCGTTCTCAGCCGGGCTGATCAGGTCCCAGATGAAACCCTTGATGTTCTCGTCGCCTCGGTAGTGCAGCAGGCAGTAGACCAGGATGGCGCGGCAGATCGTCTCCACGTCCCGCTCCGACAGGCGCCGCTTGAATCGCCCGTGGGACAGGATCTCTCGCCAGCGGCCCCAGCTGTGGGGAGCCGCACGGGTCAGCGCTGGCCCCGAGACCCCTCCCCCCAGTGTCCCCTGGCACGAGGAACCCGGCCATACCAAGCCCTCAGACCAGCATCTGCAGCCCTGGGGGACTGGCTGGGTCAGCGCCAGCCCCGAGACCTCCCCCAAATATACCCCCCAGTGTTCCCAACCATGAGGAACCTGACCATACCAAGCCCTCCTACCAGCATCCGCAGCCCTGGCTGGGTCAGCACCGGCCCAGGGAACCCTCAGACAAGCCCTCCTCACCCGTAGACCAGCAGGTGCTTCTCCACGCGGAAGCAGTCCGTACGCCCGTATGAGTGGTGCAGGGGGTGGTGGCGGTCATGACGCCTGGAGCGTGGCCGCTCTTCATCCTCGCTCTCCAGGTCCGAGAATTCCACCAAGTCGTCGTCCTTCAGGGTGCTGAAGTGCCGGGTCTGCTTCCGCACGCGCGGCGTGTCGATCACCAGGTTATTCTGGGGAGGGGAGGGATGGTTACACCTAGGGGGGGGGGGGGCAGCACACAGGGAGAGCTGCCAGCCCAGCCCCCAGAACCAGCTCCTGCTGTAGGAGGGCAGCTCTGGGATATGCCCCCACCCCTCTGGCTGGGAGAACCTCCTGCTGCCCAGACCCCCTCTCCAAGGTGGCTCTGGACACATTCCCTTTCAGGACAAATTGGGGATTTCGGGGGGCCCAGGGAAGCCTGGGAGTGAGATCTAGAGCCAAGGAGCTGTGGGGGCTCACAGCACAGTGGGAAGCAGCCTCTCCTCCTGGTAGGGCTCCGACCCGATGCCTATCCACATTACTGGGGCGACTGTCTCTCTATTTGCCGAGCCTGCTGTGGGGATGGGAGGCTCTGGGGTCCCTAGCAACCCCCCACCCCCACCCGATGCTCCCCAGCCCCTCCCCCCACAGCTGAAGAGGGCACGTTCCCCACCCCCAACACCCGCTCGAGCGCCCGGTCCCATGCCCCCTCGGGCCCACTCCTCTCCCCCAACCTTGCTGTTGAGCAGGTCCAGGTCCAGGTCCGCTTTCTTGGCCCATTTCTGCCAGAAGTTGGGGTCGTCCAGGGCGATATCTGTGCGGTTCTCCGAGGCCACGAAGCTTGCCTGGTGGAGGGAGCCAGGGGGTTAGTGGTGTGTGTGAGAGAGAAGGGGGGGGGGGGTAAGGCGGCGGTGGCGCCCCTGGATCTCCAAGCTACAATGTGCCATGTGTCTAGCCATCCCATGTGACCCTCCGCGCTTCCATTCCCCACCCACAGGCTGACCTCTGAGTGTGTCTGTCTGTCCCTCCCACTGGGATGCAGGTGAGACATGCCCCGCAGGTCAGTGGGGAGGTAGAGCTGGACCATGGTGAAGGGGGAGCTCCTGCACTCTCTCCAGAGGGGGGTGTTGGGGGTAGCCAGGGTGTTGGGGGTATCTGCAGGAAGGATCTGCGCAGGGGAACCGGGGGTACCTTGGCAAAGGTGGAGCCCTTTCCCTCACTCTCAATGGTGATAGTGGTCGTGCGGCGCAGCAGGATCTGGTCAATATCCTCCTCACAGAACTTGGAGCCCTCATCGTCCTCCTCCATGATGGCAGCATAGGCCCCCTTGCGCAGCAGGTCCTCGATCTCCTTCTTTGAGAACTGCTGGATCTGGGGAGGGGAGGGGGACGACACACCGTTCACACAGGTACCCCCAACGTCACAGCCCCCTCAGCCCCCCGGAACCTCCTCCCCACCATGCCACCACCCCAGCCCACGGGTACCCCCAACGTCATAGCAACCCTCAGCCTCCCGGAACCTCCTCCCCACCATGCCACCACCGCAGCCCACGGGTACCCCCAACGTCACAGCCCCCCCACCAGCCCACCACCTCCTCCCTGCCACCCGCCTGAGCCCACCAGTCCCTCGCCCTGGGGCCGGATTGGAGCTATGCCACAGCTCCCCGCGCACTCTCACCCCGGCGATGCTGCCCTCGCGCCCGCTCATGGACTGCAGCACGGCCTTGTCCAGCCCCAGCTTGAGGCTGGCCTTGTCGAACATCTCGCGCTCGTAGGAGTTGCGGGTGATGAGGCGATAGACCTTCACTGCCTTGCTCTGCCCGATCCGGTGGCAGCGCGCCTGTGCCTGGGGAGAGAGGGGCATCAGGGCGCCCGGTGCATTCGGCAGGGGGAGGAGCCGGTGTCTGGGGTGCGGGACCCAGAGCGTGCTGAGGGGCAGGGAAGGGGAGTAGCTAGGGGACAGCGGTTGTTGGGCCCCGGAAGTGCACAGGGGGTGGGACAGCTCCAGGGGATGCTCAGGGATGGGGCAGGGTTGTGGGGTAAGAGAACACTCAGGGACCCCAGAGTGGGGGAAGACACTGCAGGGAGTACAGGAAGAGAAGGGCATGACCCCCTCGTCAGCTCTTGGAGGCAGCACACAGTGGGGCAGGGTGTGGGGCAGGGGAGGGTCCCCAGTACCTGCAGGTCATTCTGGGGGTTCCAGTCCGAGTCGAAGATGATGCAGGTGTCGGCTGCCGTGAGGTTGATGCCCAGGCCGCCCGCCCGGGTGCAGAGCAGGAAGACGAAGCGGTCCGAGTCAGGCTTGCTGAAGCGGTCGATAGCGGCCTGCCGCAGGTTCCCCCGCACCCGTCCGTCAATCCGCTCGTACAGGTACCTGTGAGGGAGGGGCCAGTACCGTGTTTACATAGTGATGGAACTCCATGCCCCGCTGCACCCCCAGCTTCATTACCACTGGCCCCATGACACCCCTTCCAACCTACCACAGCCTGTGTTGATGTATGCCCTACAGCAGAGCTAAGGTCACCCCCGCCCCCGATCCCACCCCCTGCTGGGGGGGAAGCGTCTGTTCACACACAGGCCCTAGAATAGCAGGTGCCCTCACCGCCTCTGGATGAGGTAGTCCTCCAGGATGTCGAGGCAGCGCACCATCTGTGAGAAGATCAGCACCTTGTGGCCGCCCGCCTTGAGCTTGGGCAGCAGCTTGTCAATGAGCACCAGCTTGCCGGCCGAGCGCACCATGGCCTGGAGGTGCAGGTCATGGGGCACGTAGTGCGGGCAGGAGTCCCGGAACTCAGCCAGGATCTTCTCTTCTGCACCTGACGGGGAAGGAACAGGTGGGCACGTTACTCTGGGGCCCAGCATTCCCCCCACCCGGCCCCACTGAGATGCCCCCATTGCAGGGACGGGCGCCGGCAGCGAGGGGGCAGCGCTGCCCGAGGGGGAAGCCCCC
>NW_020697752.1:0-5306 GCF_002925995.2 Terrapene triunguis | reverse complement strand
GCAGGTGTCTACTACGAAGGAAAAAGGAATGGTGGCGTGGAAGAGGTGAACCTCTCCACGACCCTGGGACGTCTGCAGCGACAGCAGATCAAGGAGCTGTGCACAAGCTTTGCACCGATTTTCTCAGCCACTCCAGGACGGACCGAACGAGCATACCACTCCATTGACACAGGTAATGCTCACCCAATTAGAACCCCACCCTACCGGGAGTCACCTCATGCCCAAGCTGCTATACAAAGGGAGATCCAGGACATGCTACAGATGGGTATAATCCGCCCCTCTACCAGTGCATGGGCATCTCCAGTGGTTCTAGTTCCCAAACCAGATGGGGAAATACGCTTTTGCGTGGACTACCGTAAGCTAAATGCTGTAACTCGTCCTGACAACTATCCAATGCCACGCACAGATGAGCTATTGGAAAAATTGGGACATGCCCAATTCATCTCTACTTTAGACTTAACCAAAGGGTACTGGCAAGTACCACTAGATGAACCCGCTAAGGAAAGGTCCGCCTTCGTCACCCAGGCAGGGGTGTATGAATTCAATGTACTCCCTTTCGGGTTGCGAAATGCACCCGCCACCTTCCAAAGACTTGTAGATGGTCTCTTAGCGGGATTGGGAGAATCTGCAGTTGCCTACCTCGATGATGTGGCCATTTTTTCTGATTCATGGACAGAACACCTGGAGCACCTGGGAAAAGTCTTCGAGCGCATCCGACAGGCAGGACTAACTGTTAAGGCTAAAAAGTGTCAAATAGGCCAAAACAGAGTGACGTACCTGGGGCACCAGGTGGGTCAAGGAACTATAAATCCCCTACAGGCCAAAGTGGATGCTATCCAAAAGTGGCCGGTTCCAAAGTCAAAGAAACAGGTCCAATCCTTCTTAGGCTTGGCCGGATATTATAGGCGATTTGTACCACACTACAGCCAAATCGCCGCCCCGCTGACAGACCTAACCAGAAAGAAACAGCCAAATGCAGTTCAGTGGACTGATGAGTGTCAAAAGGCCTTTAACCAGCTTAAGGCAACACTCATGTCTGACCCTGTGCTAAGGGCCCCAGACTTTGACAAACCGTTCCTAGTAACCACAGATGCTTCCGAGCGAGGCGTGGGAGCAGTTTTAATGCAGGAAGGACCGGATCAAGAATTCCATCCTGTCGTGTTTCTCAGCAAAAAACTGTCTGAGAGGGAAAGCCACTGGTCAATCAGCGAAAAAGAATGCTACGCCATTGTGTACGCGCTGGAAAAGCTACGCCCATATGTTTGGGGACGGCGTTTCCAACTACAAACAGACCATGCTGCGCTACAGTGGCTTCATACCGCCAAGGGAAATAACAAAAAACTTCTTCGGTGGAGTTTAGCTCTCCAAGATTTTGATTTTGAAATACAACACATTTCGGGAGCTTCTAACAAAGTGGCTGATGCACTCTCCCGGGAAAGTTTCCCAGAGTTAACTGGTTAACAATTGTTCTTGGAATGAAACATATTGTTAGTTTTTATATAATCAGTAGTATGTCTAAAGATACATATGTCTTATTAACTCTGTTTTCTCCTAGAACTCCAGGAAGAAATCACAGCCAGTGTGGAACCGAACGTCCAACACTATCTGTGATTTGGGGGGGCGTGTCATAACTATAAAGGGAAGGGTGGCAGCTCTCCTGTGTACTGTGCTATGGAATCCCTCCTGGCCAGAGACTCCAAATCCTTTTACCTGTAAAGGGTTAAGAAGCTCGGGTAACCTGGCTAACACCTGACCCGAAGGACCAATAAGGGGACAAGATACTTTCAAATCTTGGGAGGGGGGGGAAAGGCTTTTGTGTGTGCTCTTTGTTTTAAGGGGTTGTTCGCTCTTGGGACTGAGAGGGACCAGACATCAATCCAGGTTCTCCCCATCTTTCTAAACAAGTTTCTCCTATTTCAAACTTGTAAGTAAAAAGACAGGCAAGGCGTCTTAGATTTACTTTGTTTTCTCAACTTGTAAATGTACCTTTTACCAGAGTATTTATCTTTGTTTGCTGTACTTTGAACCTAAGACAGAGGGGGGTCCTCTGAGCTCTTTAAGTTTGATTACCCTGTAAAGTTATTCTCCATACTGATTTTACAGAGATGATTTTTACCTTTTTCTTTAATTAAAAGCCTTCTTTTTTAAGAACCAGATTGATTTCTCCTTGTTTTAAGATCCAAGGGGGTTCGGATCTGTATTCACCAGGAGTTGGTGAAAGGAGGGTGGGAGGAAGGAGGGGAGGATGGTTAATTTCTCCTTGTTTTAAGATCCAAGGGGGTTTGGATCTGTGTTCACCAGGGAATTGGTGAAAGGTTTCTCAAGGCTTCCCAGAGAGGGAATTCTTGTGATGGTGGCAGCGGACCAAAGCTAAGCTGGTAGATAAGCTTAGAAGTTTTCATGCAGGCCCCTACATTTGTACCCTAAAGTTCAAAGTGGGGATACAGCCTTGACATGGTGGCACAGCGGTGGAGATCGTTTTAGACCCAAAAGCCAGTAAGAGATTTTTTTTTCCTTCTAGCTGCTTGGAAAGCAGAGCTGAAGGTAGATGCATATCTTATCTCTCCTTGCCTGAAGGCAGAGGTGTTAAGTTTTTTTAACAAGGGGCTTTGTTAAGAGAAGGGTTCAATCAGTGAGCAAACTTTGAACTGGTAAAGGTAATTTACAGGCTGAATTGGTTTTTTTTTTCTTTTTACATCCTCGGAAGTAGCTAGTTAGAAAGTCTCTGTTAACTCAGCAGCACTCAGCAGGAGCCTGAGCTAAGTACATCCCAGTTTCAGTCAACTGCAGAGGGTGTGACCCAGCACAAGAAAACAAGAAAATGACTACCAAAGAAGCAGCTAACAAACTAGAACTGGCCAGACTAGAAGCAGAAGAAAATGAGAAAAAACATCAGAGACTGCTTGAAATTAAAAAACTCGAAGAAAAAGCCAAAGAGGAGGCCCACAAGAGAGAAATGGAGCTGGAAAAAGCCAAACAGGAGGCCCATGAAAGAGAAGAAAAAGCCAAACAGGAGGCCCATAAAAGAGAGATGGAGCTGAAAGAAAAAGAGATGGAACTGGAAGCAGCAAGGACTAGGCAGAATGCATCAGACCATCCTAACAACTCCTCTCCAGGTACCACTTCCCATCCCAGGAAATTCCCCACCTACAAGGCAGGCGATGATACTGAGGCCTTCTTAGAAAATTTTGAAAGGGCCTGCCTTGGATACAGCATCCCTCCACCCCAGTACATGGTAGAGCTGAGACCGCAGCTCAGTGGACCCTTAGCAGAGGTGGCGGCTGAAATGCCTAAGGAACACATGAACAGTAATGAACTTTTTAAAAACAAGGCCAGACTCAGAATGGGGCTAACACCCGAGCATGCCTGTCAGCGGTTCAGAGCCCTAAGGTGGAAACCAGATGTGTCATTTACCCGGCATGCCTACCACATTGACAAAAATTGTGATGCCTGGGTATCAGGAGCAAATGTTAAATCTCTGGAAGATCTGCTTTCCCTAGTAAAAATGGAGCAGTTTTTAGAGGGTGTTCCTGAGGAAATAGAAAGGTACATCCTAGATAGGAAGCCCAAAACTGTAACGGAGGCGGGGGAGATTGGAGCCAAATGGGTGGAGGTGACAGAAAAGAAAAAAGCTAGTAGCAGTTGGAGCGAATATCAGAAGGGGCAAGCCGAAACAAAACCTTATCACCGGGGACAACCCAAGGCCCCACCCACCTCCCAAGGGAAACCCCAGACGCCTTCTCACCCCACCCCACCAGTCTCCACCAACCAACATCGCCCCGGTGATACCTTAGCAGGGCGATGTTTTAAATGTAATGAACTGGGGCATATAAAGGCTCACTGCCCCAAGAACCCCAACCGATTACAGTTCATTACACCCCAGTCACACCAAAGATCCCCAGACCCAGATGCCTCTCTCATACCCTCGGAGCGAAGGGAAACCTTGAGAGTGGGTGGAAAGAAGGTTATCGCTTGGAGGGATACTGGGGCACAAGTGTCAACTATCCACCAATCCCTAGTGGACCCCAAACTCATCAACCCGGAGGCTACAGTGACAATTCAACCCTTCGTGTCACAGTTTGTAACCTTGCCTACAGCCCAGTTGCATGTCCAGTACAAGGGCTGGGCAGGAATGTGGACTTTTGCAGTCTATGACAATTATCCCATCCCCATGCTGCTGGGGGAAGACTTGGCCAACCATGTGAAGCTAGCCAAGAGGGTGGGAATAGTCACCCGCAGCCAGGCTAAGCAAGCTTTCACCCCCATCCCTGTTCCTGAGCCGTCCACCAGGGCCCCGTCTGTGTTACCGGAGACCCAAACCCAGGTGGTGGAACCGGATCCCCTGCCAACGACTGCAACAGCCGTAGTGGATCCAATCCCAGAGACCCAGTCAAAGCCAGTCCCAGAACCGGAACTGGCAACGCAACCAGCACCAGAACCATTGCCAGCACTGAGTCCAGCGCTTGCAAACCCGTCTACAACTCCAATGCCAGAGGGCACCAGCGAGCCTGAACTGGCGGAAGCAGCAGATAACCCTACCCAAGAGGCTCAGCCAGAGCCTGAAATACCACCTAGTGCACCAGCGGACAGCGGTTCACAGTCAATGGAAACAGCCCCAGCACCTGCATCGCTTCCAGAGGGACCAAGCCCCAGTCCACAGTCCAAGGAGGAACTGATGTCTCCAGCATCAAGGGAACAGTTCCAGGCCGAGCAGGAAGCAGATGACAGCCTTCAGAAAGCTTGGGCGGCGGCGCGGAGCACCCCACCGCCTCTCAGCTCTTCTAACCGATCCCGGTTTGTTGTAGAAAAAGGACTTTTATACAAGGAGACTCTTTCTGGTGGGCACCAGGAAGACTGGCATCCTCAAAGACAGTTGGTGGTTCCCACTAAGTATCGGGTAAAGCTCTTGAGCTTAGCCCTTATCATCTCAGTGGCCATTCTGGGGTGAACAGAACCAAAGACCGGTTGGGGAAGTCCTTCCACTGGGAGGGAATGGGCAAGGACGTTGCTAATTATGTCCGGTCTTGTGAGGTGTGCCAACGAGTGGGAAAGCCCCAAGACCAGGTTAAAGCCCCTCTCCAGCCACTACCCATAATTGAGGTCCCATTTCAGCGAGTAGCTGTGGATATTCTGGGTCCTTTCCCAAAGAAGACACCCAGAGGAAAGCAGTACGTACTGACTTTCATGGATTTTGCTACCCGATGGCCGGAAGCTGTACCCTTAAGCAACACCAAGGCTAAAAGTGTGTGCCAGGCATTAGCAGACATTTTTGCCAGGGTAGGTTGGCCCTCCGACATCCTTACAGA